>NC_044305.1:3953879-4296067 GCF_007474595.2 Lynx canadensis | reverse complement strand
CCCCGTGTCACCCAGCAGGCCCCACGCGGCCCGGGTTACCTGCTGGTTAGCTTCCTAATGACAAGGACTGTTCTCAAGGGCAATTGGGATTGAAGGCTGCACTGGCCTCAAAGCAAAAGGGACCCCTGCGCGTTGGAAAAACACGAGTCTTCTCTCTCTCGTTCCGTGAGGGAAGAGACGGCTGGCCGTGAGGCCGCGTCTAGACCAGCAAAGGGAAAAACTCCCAACGGACAATGATTTGCAGCCAAAACCATGAGTGGAAGGGGGAGAAGCCACGGCCGGGCTAGGAGTTTTCGTTTCTGATTTTGCTCACTTCCGCTGTGTTATTCTCCCGAGTTTCAGGACATTGCCTTTAGCACGTGCGGCGTGGTGTCCCAACTGTGGGCCCCGCTGGAATCTGTACGGTCCCCGCACGGGGACGGGCCTGGAGATCGCCGGGGCCGCGCGTCTCGGGAGGAGGGAAGGGCCGGGGAGAAAAGACAAGGCGAACCCAGGGCCGCCCCCACCGGAAGCGGAGGTGGGCGCTGTTGATTGCATGCAGCGCCGCATCACTCTCCCCCACGTCCGCCTGGGCCACGGCGCCCCGCAAAACCAAAGGGAGCCACACACCCCGACACTTGTGCCGGGCCGGATGCAGCTTCACCAGACCGGCCGATCGCCTTTTGGAGAAACAAAGCCCGGCTCAAACAACAAACAATGCCTCGAATCCTCTTGAACTCAAAGCAGCGCTACAGTGAATGAGGCTGATTCCCCCCGTTACCAGGACGGCCTGATTACAGAGCCCAGAGCCATTTGCCTGAAGATAATTGCCTCAATTCCCCACTTCACTTCGCACGTATAGAAACAGTCCCAATCTGCCAGAGCCTCAGTGACTAGATGTGTAAAATTGGTCTAATCATATTTTGAAGAGCTCGAGCGGAAAGGGCTTCTATGAGCGTGAGCCTGAACCACGACACCAACTAAGAGTTTCTCTCCTCTGGGCTCGCTGCTCGCTTGCTCACTCCCCCACCAAGTCTGAAGGGGTGAGTCAGAGTCTCGGCGGATGGGAGAAAAACAACGTTGAGGCTCCGTGTCAGTGCTGCTGGCTGGAGGAAGAGGTGGGGTGGCCAGGAGAGCGGGACGCAAGGTAAAACCACGCACCGCAGGACGTTCCGGGTGGCCCAGTCCTCTGCAAGCAGCAGCCCACCAGCCACAGGACGAGCCTGGTGTGCAGGGCAGGGGGCACGTCTGAGACTAGCACCACCCGGACTGCGGGCGACTTGGGACACTGAGGTGTCAGCCGGCCGTGGGAAAGAACCAGACGAGCTACAGTGTCAGCTGGGGGCGGGCAGATGGGCAGAACCCGACCCGATTTCGACAGGACGAAGGCCAGGCAAATGGCCAGAGTCCAGAGTGCGAACCAGGGACCATATGGAAGCGGAGAGCTAGGGCCAAAGCAGGGCAAGGCAGGCACCATGACCAACAAGAACGTGCAGGCCCAAGCTTATGCTCTGTCTCCGTGAGGGAGCTTCCAGACCCTTCCCGTTGCATCAGGAGCCTAGAAATTGCTCCTGTGGCGGAGGAGGGTGGGCAGGGAGGCTGGTGGGTGGGTGTTGGATTGGCGGGAGAACCTTGGTAGAGCACAAACCCAAGGGACGGCAAGGCCACTCTGGGAAGACACCTCCTAACGGCTCTGTACACGGCAACAGGGTTCACTTCTGATCCTGGCTCCCTGTAAAAACAAAGGACATACATAGGGTGCCATAACCCCAACGATGGCCCGGACACGAGCCCGACGGGTCAAAAAGAAGGTTATTTTCCCCCTGTCATTTGCTTGAAGCTCCAGATGGCATTCCCCCCAAATCACAAAATCAGGAGCTTGGGGCTGTCACGGCTTCTACTGGTGAGAGCCCATCGACACCGCTGCAGGTCTGAATAACAGCGAAACAGCGCCCCAGAGACATGAGCCAAATGCTTCTGTACGGTACCCAGACCTCTTCGGGGGCCAGGTGGGAGGGGCAGCACCACATTCTCAGCGGGCCTGAGCCTCTGGGGCTCACTGCCACGGGGCAGGGGTAGGGGATACTTTAAACTCCCTGAATTCATTTCTACCCAAAAGAAAGTTTGTAAAGCTCTCCATCTTGACAAGCAGTCCTTTCCAACGGTTGTCCAAAAAAAAAAACAAAACAAAACAAAAACAAAAAAAACCACACAACACGTTCAAGCGTGACTATACCCGCTCCCCTGGCAGAAGAGAACCAATCTTTTACCTCCTGTCTCATCTCGGAAGCTGTGTTGGTGTCTAGGGGGCCCGTGACAATAGCCTGTCAAGCCTTTTGAGAACCCCCGTACTCCATCTCGGTCTCCCCCAGAGCGACAGCTCGTGCACGGTAGGCACACAGAACAGATGGACTGAGAGCAAGCCTCTCACGGCTTCTTAAAAAACAAGAAAATCTCCAAAGTCAGACGAGGGGGGAAAAAAAAAACCCCACCTTTTTCAGAAACCCACCAGATGAACTCCCCCCTCTGCTCGCATAAACACTTCCTCAGCCTCTTCCCTCAGCAGCTTATGTACCTCGTGTAGGATTTGTTATTTCGGCACCTGTTGGCAGCCCCCTTTTTAGAATTTGGGGGCACCTCGCGCTGCACGCGTGTTGGGGGGGGTGAGACCGCGGCTCATCCTCGATTACTACTGTCTCCCCCCCCCCCGCCCCCCCACGGTGCCTGCGACAGCATCCCGCTCACGGAAGTGACTCAACTCCTCATGGCTGAAGAGTCAATTTCATTCCTAATTTCCGGGACGGCTCTGGGAGGCAGAGGAGGAGTACAGTTAATAGACTTCACTCATTTCTTTGCTCCGACAAGTGAGTTGTGGAGCCAAGCGCCTCAGAGCCCGGACCCGGCTATGAAAGCTGTGCACAGCGGACAGCCGCTTCCATCGCATACACCTGTTTGCTCATGTCCCGAAACTGCCACCCGAACATTCCTTCCTGTCACTGAGCCGCACGCACTTTCAAATGCTTCTAAAATAGAAGCAGACTCGGAAGGGCATGTCCATCAGCAGAGCCCCCAGCCCCTCTCCCAAGGTCTCCAAATGCCTCTCATGGAATCAGAATCCGAGTTGAAAAGAACTTTGGCACGCGTCAAGTTCCAACTCTGCCCGGCTCATGAGTCCCATGGAAAACATCTCCAATATGTGCTCGTCTGTCCTTTGATTTAACACCGCTTCTGACAAAGAGCCAACTGCTTCCTGACAGCCGTTCCATTTCAGGGCCCTAATTGTTAGCATATTCTTCCTGGGGTTGAGCTGAAATCTGCCTGTTGTAACTACTACCCATAGCTTATAATTTTGCCCTCTGGAGCCACATAAAATACATCTCAGTGCCCGTTCCACAGGACAATCCTTTAAGGGGCTGAAGACAATGTTCTCCGCAATTCATCCCAATCAGAACCTTATTGTATGATGCTCTGATGGCCCGGGAACCGCGCTTTCCTGTCCGACAGGTTGAGGAGCCTCCCTCCGGCGGAGCGCGAAGGTGACATATGACCACACTTTATTTACCGGCAGACAGACAGAGCCCCTCGCTCCTTAGCCTGCTGACAACACGAGGTCGTTCGTCACTGGCTTGCTCCTTTTTGAAATTCGCTCTGCAGCAAGCACTTTTTAAAGTCATGCACGTAACGCATTTTAAACAGCATTTTCTGCCCAGATCCATTTGCTCGACCTCGGCCCTAAGTGCGAGATGGAACAGTATTTCAGTGCGGTCCCGCTGCTCCAGGAGCCCGTGCGGAACGCGTACCGAAGCGTATTTGCAACCGTACGGGACCGGGGCTCCAAAATGCAGTGTTTTGTTGAATGTTCATTTGCCGATTAAAATGCATCTTGCAAAGAAAGTGCATCACTAATGCAGAATCTAGTCCAAAAATACGTATTGTGTAACGCACATTTGTTAATAACGCAGGCAATCTCCGTGTATCTGTATTAGTGGATCGGCTCGCGGCTGCCATCTCCATTACAGGCATAGAGCACTCCTTCTGAAAAACGGAGTACTTTCTTATGAACCCTAAAGAATCATAATCCACCTCGTTGCTGACAGCTGGCATCCGTCTCCATTGACAGGGCATTCACCAGCACCCACATATTCCTGATTTTTTTTTTTTTTTCCCAGTGTGCCTTGAAAAACCACTTGAACGATGTCTTTATGTTCCTTACGCCGTCAGGGAGGTTGCGCTAATTGAAACGAATAAAAGCAGGTGGGTCAACGTGAGTAAAACCTTTAGAGCCGTCCCTCCTCACCGGGGGCTGAGCGAGAAGGATTTGAGCTGGGCGGCTCCAAACAGCCCGTCCGGCGTCCCACACTAATTTCCACATGATGGTGGGAGCCAGGCACTTGTGACAGTAAAACGCTTTCAGTTTCTCTGCAGAGTGTGAGAGTGGGGCACAGCTAGACCACAGACACGTGTCCTTGTACGGGGTTTGCCAAATCAATGCCACTTGATTAGACCAATCAGTACTTGAATGCCACAAACTAACTCGAAGAACACAAGATGCAAGAGAGACACAGCCAAGAAGCCAGGTCAGGAACATTCTAGAATGTCCCCAGCTAAGATGCAGAAACAAACAAAAAAACCTCAACATGGCACAAGCGGTGGCTAGAATCTTGCTAAGGTCTATACCCTGGATTTGACAGCTGTATGTGGGCATGGTGCTGGCGATATGAGGATGAGTTCCACCAGGCCGCCTAACCGCTGTAGAGAGAGGCAGGGCTCTTTAGACACCAAGAAGGGAGCACCACGAGGGAAAGCCTGGTAGACCAGCTCGAAAGGGAAACCAGAATTAATGAGAGGTCATGCCTCCCCAAAGCTCCCCCATATAGAGTCAAAGACAAAAACAAAACAAACCAGCAAAACCCCACCTGTCCCAGGCAGAGCAACTTTGTTGACACATCCGGGGCCTCTAGGAAGACGATTTGGCTCTGAATCACACCACTGTGGTCCACACCTCACCAGGGAAGGCAACGTGCACAACCCAGAAGAAGCGGTCGGCTCACAGAGGGAACTCAAAAGCTTCCGGAGGACCATCCTTTCCTGAGCAAAGATATAATAACTCCAGGGATCCCCCTTCAGGAGGACGCATTTGGTCTTGCAGGGCTGAAAAAGAGATGTATTCATTTCCTCCAACCTTTTAGCCTTCGGGGTTCAACAGGGTCTGGGGTGGGTAGCCACCACCTAGCCCCAAGACTCTGATTACCCGATAGTTTTCTCCTGCAGAACCCGAGCTGGATCAAGCATTGGTGGGCAAGGAGGGATTCTGAGTCGTTTAACGTTCTGATTACCAGCAGATTAGTCCTAACTAGCCTTTCCTTAATTAATGTAAGTTTTCGTTTTTCTTTCTTTCTTTTCTTTTTTTTTTTTTTTTTAACTCCAGCACCTGGAGCAGAGCCTGGCGCATGCTAGGCAGTCAATAAATATTCGCCGAATGAATTAGCTTTGTTGAAAACCTATCTCTGTATGAAACGAAAGAGCTTTAAGGGGTACCCCATGAGATCTGCTTGATAGCTGACCAGCCTGCAGCGCCCCACAGGGGCAGAGAACTGACTAGACCTGCTGAATATCAGCTCGGAACGACTTCTCTTAACTAGTGGTTCCAGCTAATTAAAGTCTGTCTTCCAGCGCCCGATCTCAGCCAGAGCTCATGGCGGTCCACTGATGGGTTTGTGGACTTGCAACCCATCACCCCGCCTGTGGGGCCCTTCCTTGGAAAGATGCTTGTTTGTCCATGAGGTAATTAACCAGTTGAGACTGGGGGGCGGGGGGCGGGGGGCGAGTATTTTTCCCAAACGCTCTTAATTACAGTCTCTGTAACAGATCCGCCAAAGGTGGTTTCCTGATTAATGACTGCCTGAGGTTACCATCCTCAAACTATTAAGCCCTTGGAAATCGCCTGTGGCTGGATCATTAATACCCACGCATAGACCCTCATTTCATTCCGGGGAGTATCTGCAACTCAGCGGTCTGGTTTTCAGCTTTATTTTACCGAGGATGCTGCAGCCGAGGAGGGGTATGGACCCCTCGGAGAACCCATACCCACCCTAACCTGTGGCTAGCTCGCTCACTCGTTTTGCTCCTTGGCACCCGCCAGGGCCCCCGCCCCTCGCTTCGCCCCAATCCTTCCAAACAAGGTTCCCTCCTGCCACCTGCCGGCCCACTAGGGTCTGCGCCACGGGCTCGGCGCCACAGCGCAGCTCGCGGGGAGGCGCCCCCGCCTCCTTACTGCACATGCCCGGCTGAAGTCCGGGCGCGCAACTTTGCAGAACCTCTCCGCGGCGTCCCTCCCCGCCTCAGTCTCCTCATTCCTCTCCCAGGCGAGAGGACCAGCGGAGGCACCTCTCCCGGGTCTTAGACCGCAGAGTCTGAGACTTAGAGAGAGGAGCCTGGGAGGAGACAGACTCTCTCTTCCCCTTTTTCCCATCCCTTCTTCTTGCTCAGAGAGGCGAGCGGAGGCGCGGAGCTTTAGAAAGTTGAGTGGTCAGGAAGGTAGGTGCTTCCCTTTTCCCCCCTCACACTGAGGTGGGGCTGGGACCTCCGGACCCAGCTTCTCACCTCGTGGGGTGCACCTTTTTCGGCTCCAGCAGCCGATGCGCATCGGAGCCGCTCTCTGCAGAGCCAGAGGGCGGGTGGGCTTCTCGGTGTGCGCCTAAGAGAATGGATCGTAGGTCCCGGGCTCAGCAGTGGCGCCGAGCTCGCCACAACTACAACGATCTGTGCCCACCTATCGGCCGCCGGGCAGCCACCGCGCTCCTCTGGCTCTCCTGCTCCATCGCGCTCCTCCGCGCCCTTGCCACCTCCAACGCCCGCGCCCAGCAGCGCGCGGCCGCCCAGCAGCGCCGGAGCTTCCTTAACGCCCACCACCGCTCCGGCGCCCAGGTGTTCCCCGAGCCCCCCGAATCTGACCACGAGCACGAGGAGGCAGACCTCGAGCTGTCCCTCCCCGAGTGCCTAGAGTACGAGGAAGAGTTTGACTACGAATCCGAGAGCGAGACCGAGACCGAGTCTGAAATCGAATCCGAGACCGACTTCGAGACCGAGCCTGAGACCGCCCCCGCCACTGAGCCCGAGACCGAGCCCGAGGACGAGCGCGGCCCCGTGGTGCCCAAGCACACCACCTTCGGCCAATCTCTCACCGAGCGTCTGCACGCTCTGAGACTGCGGAGCCCCGACGCCTCCCCGAGTCGCGCGCAGCCCAGCACTCAGGAGCCCCAGAACCCCAGGCAGGGGGAGGAGCCCGAGCCCGAGCCCGAGGACAAGGATCCGAGGGACCCCGAGGAGTCCGAGGAGCCAAAGGAGGAGGAGAAGAAGCAGCAGCGCCGCTGCAAGCCGAAGAAGCCCACCCGCCGCGACCCATCCCCGGAGTCCCCTTCCAAAAGGGGACCCATCCCCATCCGGCGTCACTAATGGAGGACGCCGTCCAGATTCTCCTTGTTTTCTTTGACTCAGGTTAGTTGTCCACCGCTAAACTGGGGAAGCCTGGGGTCGGTGTGGGAGCCCGCGGGAGGAGAGGAGGCAGAAGGAGAGGCAGGTTAGGAGGAAGGCGGGAAGATAGCAGGCTCAGCTAGCCAGCCCGGGAGGTGGGTGGGGGTGCCGCCGGCAGGCTGGGAAAGGCTCCCCTGGGCGCCGGGACGGCGCCGGGGGCGCCCAGGTGGCCAAAGGCTTGTTGCACGACGGTGCGCTCCTGGCGCCGGGCTGGAGACAGCCTGAGGTCTCCGAGCTGGTGTCCAGGACGCGCGCCCAGAATCCCCGGCGCGCCCCAGGTTTCCAGCTGCACACCGAAAAGGCATGGGTAAGTCACTTGTTTCATGCGCTCTTTTCCCCCTCTTAAACACTGGCCTCAAACCGGTTGGCCTTGGCAGGCGCCCGAAACGGGGTTCGGAGGTGCGCGCGCCAACAACTTTCACCGTGCGAGAGCGGCCGCGCTGTAGCGACACTGTTGCAATGTGCGAAAAGTAATCACACCGGGATTGGGCGAGAACTCCGGAGACTGCCGGCGCCGGGAGAAGTCGCGCGCGGCGCTTTAAGACACTCCGAGCCTGGAGCCCAGGTCCCAGCGCTGCCAATTTGGAGCCGCGGGACCTCGGCGCCAGGGCTCCCCGCGGCTGTGCGCTAGTCCTGGCCGCCACCACCCCTCTCCGGGCGCTCACGGGGCGGGAGTCCGCTGCAAAGAGCGTGCGCACCTGCCCGCGCGCTCCAGAGCCGACCTCCTCGGGACCGCCCGCGGTTCCCCACGAATCACGCGTACTTGGAGGGCTGGCAGAGAAGGTCCGGGAGTCTTAGGGGATGCCCCTACCGGCTACCAGGGTTAGTGGCGCGGGCTTGGTCACGTCGGGGCATCGCTAACCTTTTGGCGCAGCTGATCTGGCGGCGGGGCCGGGTGCAGCCTGGCTGGAGAGGTCTGGGGCTGTTTGCGCACGGACCTGGGGATAGAAGAGAGGGGCTAAGAGGCCCGCGAAGCGGTGCCGAGCGGAAAGGTAAAGCGGCACAAGGAACGGGGCTGGAGAGGGGATCGCGTCTTTCATCGGGGTACTCTACAATGCGTCCCCAAAGAGCACGGCACTACCGCGCCGGGGAAAGGTGTTGGATCCGATCCGACGCAAGTCCTTGGGGGATCGGTCAAGAGGGGGCAGGGGCCGGCGGCGGCTTCGGCAGCCTCGGGGAGGGGAGGCGGCGCACCGGCCATTTTCGGCTCGGGTGGAGCTAAGTTTGGAATCCGTAACCTGGAGGTGAAACCGCCCTGGTGTCCGAGCACAAAAACGGCTGCAATCCGGTAACGCGTCTTCGGTGCGTAAAGTGTGTCTTACCTGCCAATCCTGGAGGAAAAGACTGACAAATGAAATGTATTTTACAAAACCTCACCCGATATGGAAATTGATGTTTTCTTGGTGCGCGCGTGCGTCTCGCTTTGCGCGGGTTTGGGCTAGTCTGCGGAGAATGATTTGGGGGGAGGGGGGAGTGAACCGTTTTTAGGCTCGAAAGGAAAGGATCAGTCGGGTTCTTAAACTCCTAGGGGAAGGATGAGGCCGGAAGGAACACACTTTTCTTGGTCCTCCTTCCAGGTCTCTTCTCTGGGAAAGGCGTCGCGGCACCCCAGAACTTAGTTATGCTGGCTGCCGCGCAAATGGCTGCTGGATGCCTGTGTGTCTTCATTAGTATGGACCCGGAGGGCGGTTTGGTAGCAGGGGGCTTCCCTGGGCCGCGGGGAGGGGTCAGGGGTCCGGAGGCTGCCGAGGAGGTGGCGCAGCAGGGCCAGGCGCGCGCTGCCTTTGGCTTACCGGTGTGAAATTGCCTAAGTGACATGGAGCTCTCCGAAGTTGAAATTTCTACTTCAGGTCACCAGTGGGCATATGGCTCCTTTCTGTGGCATTACGTGTTATTTTTTTCCTGTGGTAACGTCTTAGCAGCCTGCATTCACCAAGTACGACGTCTTTGGTGAATCTGCACAAGAAGCCAGGGTTTGCTTGGCTGGTTTTGGTGTGCTTTTCCGTGCGGGAGCTGTCTTCCCAGACCGGGTAGTGGGGGGGGGGGGGTCCGCTCGGCCTGCAGAGCTAGGTTTTTCATTGGAGGAATTAGCATGTTGCTGTGTCGCAGGGAGAATACACGAGGTTTTTAGGAAGTCCTCAGTGCCCAAGCCCACAACGTTCACCTCTGTCTTGGTCTGTTTTTGAGCAAAAGCCTGGATGTTGAGACACTTGCTTTCCTGACTGTCAGCAATACACATCAAGCTCATTATTGGGGGGGTGGAAGTCCCCGTCTAGGAACACACAGATAGGCTGCCCTCTTTCATAAAGTGCCTCCGGTTGTGAAAGCCTGTGACCCACCCACACGCCCCTCCCCCACTCAGCTCCCTTCCCCCACCCTCCACCCCTCCCAACCTCCCCCACCCCCACCCCTCCAGCCCTGTGTCAGGGTGGAACAGCCATCAGAGACGATCCAGAACAGCTGAGAAATATGCCAGACCCCCCCCCCCCCAGAGGAAGTGCCCTGGACCCCCCCCAAGGAAGAGATTTTGCCCTACAGACACTTCAAACCCTCTAACTACCTGAGACACTGGGGCTCCACTACCTTTTTCTTTTCCCCAGAGGCATTTCTGGCAAGTTCTCCCAAGCATTCCCGACTCACTAGGCTCCAAATTGGCCCTTTGTCTCACCCAGTAGAACTGGGGTTAGCATTTGAATGGGCTCACTTGGCTCTTTCAGTTTAGGTGGGGTGTGTCTGGTGAGGAAATTTGCTCAAAAAAAAAAACCCCTGCTAGCTGACCCCGTAAGTGAATTACTAGTCAGTTGTAGTTATTTCTCGGGGGGGGGGGGGAATAAAGCTACTTAAATGTGATGGTCTGCTCTGGCATTAAGATTTTCCTTTGCTCCGTGAATCATTTACTTAATAGAAATTTGCTTTTTCTTGGACAGAGGTCCTCTTAAAACTCAACTTTCTGAGTTGGAAAATTAGAGCAGTGTTCACATGCTGTGTGCTGTCCAGCCATCTGGCCCAGGTTGACCTCGAAAGTTTGGCAAACAAAACTTTTCATTTATGTTTATCAGAATTCAAGAACAGGGAAGTGTAAAGTTTGGAATTGTTTTAAGAGGATGTTTCTTTAATGCACTCGAAGCTGGTTTTCGCCCCCTGGAACTGCTTACAGCCGTTTCGCTCTTTAGCCCTCACTTTTAGCAGCTGGGATGGAAGATTTCATGAGGAAGCTGAAACTTCCATGTGGGTAAGAATAAGGTCTTTTTTTTTTTTTTAAATAATCTGAATGGAGTTTACTTAATTTACCTGTGTTATCACCGCTCTTCCTGCAGACGGAAGCTATTGAGAGGAAACTGAGCAGAAACCATGGTGTAGGGAAAAGCATGTATCTGTAACAACAACAACAAAAAACAAATTACTAAAATCAAATTAAGCTTCCAGAGGTGAGACGCCGGCTCAAGTGCTGCCCTGCTCTTAGAAATTGCCCAGCAAGAGGGATCAGGCTCTCGCGTTATATCTTTAACCCCCCAGTTCCAGAATGAGGGATGGGACACCTCGCCCTCCCTTCGGGGTTTTGACATTCATGACCATTTCCTGAATCTTGCTGCCCCACGAGTGGACAGCAGGACCTGTAAGCCCCAAGGACCTCTAGGCCTGGGCCAGCCCCAGCACCTCACTGCCTCAGTTTCCTCACACGGACAATAGAAGGAACTGAATGAGATGTTCACAGTATCCCCTTCAGCTCCAAACGCGTGCAGGCCGAAAAAGCCCAGGCTTGCCCAGTTTCACTCCGTCCGTGACTTTAACGCTAACGGAGCCAAAAAAAAAAAAAAAAAAGTTGTTCAAGGGTGACCAAATAAAAAGCACCAGTTGTGAAGGAATCTGTTTTGCGTTGTTCTCATTTTGATTTTATCTGATCTGTTTTTGAATGGGTGGCAAAAAAAACGGTGCAACAGGCAAGTTAGGGAATACAGAATCCCACTGGGTCCTGTCACTAGCCTGAGGGGGAAAAATGGCCATCCTTCGGAGCAGATCTTTAAGTGTTTGTCTTGTGCCTGCTTGGTCCCCTCACCTGCTCTCCCCGATCTTCGTCTGTGAAAACAAGCTTTTCCGAGTGGGAGCAGGGGGCCTGAAGCCAGCGTTACTGCAGCCTGGAGATGATGCTACCTGCTCTGGGAGAGAGCGGTCTGACAGCAATGACTCGTGTCAAGTGACCACGAGTGCTTGAATGTATTATTCAGTCACTCGTAAGTGTCCTGATTAGGCCAGACCTGCCAACGCAGCTCCGAGGCTGCAGCTAGTTAGGATAAACCCATTTCCTTAGCTCCTGTGTTTGTTTTTATTATCCTTCCCTCCCAAGAGCTTTTTCAGACTTTTTTTTTCCTTAATTGCTTCTCTCCCATGAAATTTTAATACCATAGTTATAGAAATGTACTGTATATCTGTTTCTATACTGCAGGACCCTGTAATGGCTAAGATTTTTTTTTTTTTTGCACTTCCCCCTAAACCAATTTTCCTCCATGGCAAATGCACGGGCTAGCGGAGAAAATGGAGTTAAAAAGAAAAAAAAAAAAGTAATGGTTGAACATCCCAGTTTTGGTGTTTTTGTTTGGTTTTTTTTTTTTTTTTGGCTGCACATTACAAGGCTTACATATAAGATAAATCTTACTAATGTTTGGTTTTCCCTTTTTAAAAAAATCTCACATCTTCCCCCCCCCCCCCCCCCCGCCCCGAACCCCTGGTACCTATCCTGGTGCCGGTGCCCAGTCGATTCACATAGCAGAGAAGCCAGAATAAACAGCCTAGTGACTTAGTTCTCCCAAGGCCGAGAGTCTGCAGCGCAGGGCCCCTGTCACCTGTTGACAACGCTCAGCCAGTAAAGGCAGGGCATCCAAGATCCAAGAGGAGCTGGCGCCACAGCCCCCGCCTGCCAGCAGACTCCCCACTGCAAGGTAGAATTGGGGGGGCCGCTTTCCTGGCTTTGCATGTGGACACGGCCTATTTTTATTCTATGAGCTTATTTTAGGGTAGGCACGCTGCAAAGTAACGGGGCGGGGGAGGGGGTCAGCGTGCACAGAAGGTAGTGGTGCCTGTTAACGTGCGGGAAGGTTTGCGAACAACAAAGGGAAAGGAAGGTGTTGGGGGATCACGGAAAAAACTGGAAGGTAGTGGGAGACACGAACAGTAGGGAAGGAACAGAAGAGAAGATTTGGAGACAGGAATCACAAAGCCCGTCCGTGTTAGAGCTATAAAGACTAGCGCGCACAAATAAGGGGAGATTCAGGGACGAAGAGATTCAGGGGCAACTCCGTGGCCGTCTTCAAATCTGGTGGCAGCAGAGGCAGCGTCAGGAACAGCATTTTTAATAGCCAGGCATAGCGGTGGAGGGCCACCCTGGGGCTCGCAGCTTAGGTACCCTTAAGGTCACCTCTCCCTGGAGGGTCTCTACGGTCTCAATTCCATAGGTACAGGGGAGTTTTTGTACACGTGCCTCAGTGGCTTCAACCAAAATGAAAGATTTACAACCTAGGAAATGTCGTTTTATAGCTCAAGTCCTAAATCTTGGATCTCAGTTCAGGGAGAGGCCCCGACTCTCACACTGGCCAAGGACGGCGGCCAGCTGAAGACAAGTTTCTCCTCCCCCAGGCGAGAGCCGGTTGCTGAATACTCTGGCTTATGTTGCTGTCTCCATTAGAGTTCAAGAGGAGAACGCACCCTGGGAAATTGAGGCTCTGCGCTAACATGAGACCCACCACTCCTCTTAAATGCGGTTACGGTGCCCAGATGCTCCCAGAGTGCCTGGAAGTTCTGCCATGATTTCCCGGAATTTTAAACAGAGCTCCCTCTAAAGCCAGATTTATCTTCTGGGATTCCCTCTTGCCCTTCTAGTCCCCACTTTTACCCCTTTCTTAGTCCCCTTCCCGGGGCACTGTTCATCTTTTCTCCCCTCCACGTTCTCTGCTGCATCATCAGCTAGCCTGGAGAAGGAACCCACGGCCCAGTTCAAGCGACTGTCGAGAATGTGCGGGCCCACCGCGCTAGCACAGGCCGTCAGAGGACGGCCATGTGCCTTGCCGCAGCAGAAATGGGTAACCCTTCCAGGTCGAGGGCTGCTGAGTTTAGCTAGTGAGCTGAATGAAGGGGTCTGAATTCCTGGGAGGAGACCCTCCGCCCCTGGGGCTGCAGCACGGGGTTTGTTAATCTGAGCAGATCAAGTGTCTCCCCTAAGTCTGGTTCGGCCCATCTGTAATCTCAGCCGTGCACCTGCCCCTGACCTCCATCTGAGGCGTTTTCTCTCTGGCTGGCGTTTGCCTGAAACAGCCTGGTCACGCGGACCCTTCTGCAGACAGGAGGCTGCTGCCTCCACCGGCCGAGGCTGGCAGAGGAGATGCTAGAACGGAGAGAGATGAGCACGGCAGGTCTTCACTGAACGGTGATTAACCGAATGGCTTCAAAGTCTTCTCGCACTCAGAAAACACTGGTCACCGGGAGGTGGAAAAACAGAACAGAGTGCTCTTCTGCAGACGGCCCCCACCCCAAACGCTAGGCTAGGAGGAAATACCACTGCCAAAAAAGAAAAGATCACTTTGCCTGGTTTCTGCTCCTTTCCCTCTCGACCACCTCCTCGTCTGCCTGCTTTGCTTTCTCTTTCTTGGATACGGGGATGAAATGAGAACGCTGACAGGCGGCTGCTTAAACTTTGGATGCGCCTTGTGCTTTTGGCAACGAGTAAGAACCCCCCCAATGTAAGCGTACTAACGGCCCTTTGCGGAGCGTGACGTGTGCTGGTGCGGGTGTCAATACAGCAGGAAGATGGGAGTTTGGGAAGCCCGGGGCGCCACACAGGGTCACCGAGGCAGGGGGCCATGTCCCTACAGACGGCGACGGTGCTGTTCAGAGAGCCAAGAGTGAAGAAATACGTGCTTTCCGCTGGGGGTTACTCGCTTACAAAGAGCCGAGCCTACCTGAGGGACCTGGGCCTTTTGGTGAACGGGCGGACTTTCCTCAGAAATGCGGGTTAACTGAAACATAAGCAGTGTTTCGTCTCTTGACTCGTGGAGTGTAGACAATCTATATTCTTTTTAAGTAGCAGTTTTAAGGATCTTTTTAAGGATACGCGGTTTCCCACAGACCTTCACCTGGACTTGACAGCCCGCCCTTTCCTTCTCTGATGGATACACCCGTCTCACTGCACGCCTTTGCTCCCGCTCGCTCCCTGTGGGGACAGGGCCCAGACCCTGGCACACAGTTTTTGCCCTTGACCCCAGCACCCCCTTCTCTCGGGCACCCTGTGACTAGCCTATCTTGCCTTCCTCTTCGTCATCGGTGGGAACTCATTCACTGACCTTCCTTCCTTGTTCCTGCTTATTCCTACCAGATACAGACCCCTTTCTCTGATAGAAATCCATCCAGAATTGGCAACGTGGCCTAGGCTACCCACTACCACCTGTCACTGGCCAATCTGCATCCAGGGCCAGGCCCCATTTCTGTCTTGAGCCAGAAAGCTCACCAGTCTAGAGTATGCTCACCAGACAGCACCTCCCCCCACCCGCCCCCAGTCAACCCACCAGCTACTCGCCCCCAGCTCTTACCATAGCGGGGTCCTCAGGTCCCCGTGGCCAGGCCCGCCAGCTGCCGTTCACGTTGGCCAGCTCCTCAAACATCTGGACGCACTTCTGAGGCGTCTCAAGTCCCACTGCTGATCTGTGATGCTTTCAGCTTTGAACCCCCTCACGTGAGTGATTTGAGGTTTCAGATTCTGGTGGCCAGTCCCTACGGAAGAAAAAAAATAGTAAGAGTAGACGATAGGGAGCATCGCAGTTAAACGGCGTAATGTTTTCTCCCTGGTCCTAATTTACCTTTCAATTACAATGATTCCTACTCCAATCTGAGGGTCCTTTCTCAGCCTACAGCAGTGGTTTCATCCGGGGGCGATATTTTGCCTCCCAGAGGACATTTGGCAAAATCTAACAGATTTTTGGTTGCTACAACTAAGGGGCTGCTACTGGCATCTAGTGGGTAGAGGCCAGGGATGCTGCTAACACCCTACAGTGCCCAGGACAGTCCACAGCAGAGAATGATCTGGCCCCGATGTCTACAGCACAGAGGCTAAGAAACCACAATCCTGATTAGGTACGTGGCGCTTCTTAGATCCTCCCCTCCCGTGTACCCCCGCCAGTCCTTCCTAGCCCACTGCTCTCTCCTGAGGCAGCTTTTCTTCTCCTCTAGTGCGCTAAGTGCTCAAGATTCTGTCACCAGATATATTCCTCCCCTTGAGGGTGGTATCTGACCCACTGATTCCATATCCTATAAGGATGGTTGTCACTTTGAACTTGAGGTCTCGCGCTTCCTTCGAAACTTCAGGCCCACGCTCTTAATTAACAGGCCGTGAAAAACTCCACTGCGACTCCCATCCTTCCCTCACCTCTGCCAAGTCCAAACCCAAATTGGCTCCGCCACCATGCCACCCCTCCCCAAGATCCTCCCCACTTCCCTGTGTCACCTGTGTCCCACCGTCCAGGCGCCACACTTTGGCTTCTCCACCTTTTGTGCCTTGGGAGCACAGGAGATGCTCGAGGGCCCTTTGGGATCCCTCTTGAGTCCCCTCATTCAGCCCTGCTGCTTCCTTCACTGCATGTGGGTCTCCCCACCTTAAAGGTCAAGGCCAGCGTCCTTTGTTCGCTTTGTTCGCTCCGGTGGGACCATCCTCCACACTCCCTCCATCTTTACTAAAACTAAGCGCAAAGCCTCCCTTGCAGCACAATTAGCATTCATCATCTCCATTTCCTACCAGAACAGCCTCAAGAGTGCTTGCCCTGAAACTTCCTGGTATCCTCAGAGAGATCTTACCTCATTCGTCCCTCTTTACTCCCACTGCGCCTCCAAGACTCTGCGCTGTGGCCTGTCCTCTTTACCCAGCTTCCCCCTTTTGCTCCTGGTGGGCCCACACCTATCATTCCACCCGCCCCCCCCCCCCCCAGCCATCCACCGAGGCCCATTTGAAACGCCACTTTCCCCACCAACACTTTCGAGTCCCCCCCCCCCCACCACCAGTAGAGGTCTTTCCTCTCATTTTTATGTTGCTTATCCTTTAGGATGGAGTGTTGGTATCTACCCGGCCTTTATCCCCTCAGTGTATGGGCTCCCCAGGCAAAGAACCAAAGACACCAAAGAGTGCTGAACAAAGAGGGTCCCAGACGCCCCTGAGGATGTCAAACAAAGAGACCCTGTACCCATTCCTTGATGAATAGTGCTTTGGGGAAGCAAGGCCCGGAACGGGAGCAACCCGTCCCTTTGGGGCTCCAAACCCCAGTGTCTACTGACCTTCTACTTCGGCAGGGCGCAGCATCCCTGGGGCCTCAACTCCTTTTCCGTCTGGGACTGCTCCTCTGCATCGGGGCAGTGAGCCCTCTCCCTCCTCAGGGTCCTGGCCCTCTACCTCCAGGCCCTGGACATTTTCCTCCTTCTCGCCTGGTCTCAGCAGCGGTTCCCCCGGACGGGAGGGTTTGCCCACCGCCACCTGCGAGACCTAGGGTTGACCCCTGTCAGCCCCCAACCTTCCCTTCCAGCCTTTGTGACTTGTGGCATCAGGAAGAGTGACCCCACGGCGCCAGCCGGCCTCGAGGCGTCCCAGGCCTGGCCGCCATACGCCCGCCCACCAACCGCTTCCAACCACCCCAGCAGCACAACCTCTTAGGGCGTTCCAACGCGGCGCCCCCTATTGGACCTCCCATTCATATCCGGTTTCCGGTCGGACGCCCCCTGCTCATTCGCCAGGCAACCTTGATTGGCGTGACCCCAGCCCAATGGCTGACCCGGCACTGGGGTCGGAGGGGAGTGAGTGGACGGTCGCGACCCAGTTGGCCCATTCGGTTGGATGCTCAGAGGGTTGAGCCGTCGCTCACGGGGATAGTTGGACAAAGTTTGAGCCAAAGTTCAGTGTTGGCATTTCCAAGTGTGTAGACCCATGGAGCTGACCTGTCACGCCTTTGGGGAGCCCCACACGTTGCCCAGAGTCCGACTTGGTCAGCTTTCTCCCGCAGCACGGCCACGTGGGTGGCGGATGCGGGACAGTGGTGCGCCGTGGCTGTGGTCCCATCGTTCTAAGAGGGATGCGTTGGACTTAACGAGATTGGACCGTGCGTGGTTCACCCGCCTGCGGCTCGTAGATACAGCCACCCAAGCGGTGTTCCCGCTCGCCGCCGCCCACCCCTCGTGAAACTCTTCCTGCCATCTCTCCCCCGCCCGCACGCCAGGCGACCACCTGCCTCATGCCCAGCTGCCTTGCACCTAAAGGTAGCTGGCAGGTCCGTGTCACCCGCTGGCGAGACAGCCCTCATGCCCACGTCCCGGGTCGTACGTGACCCGCAAGCAGCAATTCCCGCCCGCCCCCCCGCGACTCAAATCCTTCCGCAGACACCGGACCCTAGACCCAGAGCAGTGCGCGTGCACGCGCCAAGCCCACCCCGCCGGTGCGGGTATTTACCCCAGCCGGCTCCAAACCCACACGAGCTTCGGCGACAGGAGCGCAGCCAGGCGACCGCTACACTTGTGGCCGGGCTTAATGCCGCGCCTCTGGGGGCTCTAGCAGTGGAAAAGTAAAGCGACTGCCCTGGGATACCCATAGCGAAAGGAGAGGGGCCGGAGGGGGGCTGGCGAGGGGCTGGAGAGGAACTGGGGCGGCGGACCGACCGACCCTGCAGCCGGCGCCCGCGGCCGAGAGCGGCACATCACAGCCGCTGCTGCCGGCGCGGCACAGTGTGTATCTTTGGGTTCTGTGCGCACGGGGTTGTCCAGTCTCCGAGACCACGCTAAGCCAGCCGCAGGTCCCAACACAAATCCCGCTAACCCTTCCCCAGAACAGTAGGAACCCCCGGAACTCTGAGGCCTGCACCGGATGGGGGTCTCCGCGTGTGTCCCGCGCCCCCCCCCCCACGTTCCGTGCCGCGGCAACTACCGCTTAGAGGGTCTCCGTGGTGCGCGCCCAAGACCCTCTTATTCCCCTGCATCATCGTCCAAATAATCGGGGGGAAAACCCTGCCTGCGCCACTCTAGACTACCGCAGGGACCCCCAGAGTGTGATGGGGATGGGGGACATTGAGTGTTTTTACAGGAGCCAGCCTGGGCAAACCGGCAAACAAACGCTGCAGAAGCGGTGGAAAGTACCCTAAGGCGTTTTAAAAACGAACTGTGGGCGCACACGCGGCAGCCCCTCGCCCCTCGCCTCTCTCCACTCTGCCGGTGGGCTTGCGACCACCTGTCGCATCCCCGCGCGCGCCCGCGCCCCCTTCCCACGCGCCCAAAGCCTCGTACTCCGGACTTGGAGCTCAAGATTGGAGGCTGCCCAGGTCTGGGGGCTGCGGCTCAGGGGTTCAGGGGTATCCTGGGGTGATGAAACCCTCCTGCGGCTCCCCCCTCCCCCGAGGAGAGTCATTTGGGTCTGGGAGGGAGGGTTTTCAGCTCCTGCGCTCAAGCAGCCCGGGCCCACGTCTTGCGTCACGTGTCCCGCAACGCAGGAGAGCTCTCTCTCTCTCTGGCCAGGGGATAAGAGAGGAGAAAGACTCCAAATCAGTCAGGGAGAGGAGTGGAAGGAGCCAAAACATCCCTGCGAGGCCTGCGCTCATCGGCCCCCTTACCCAAAGTCCGGGGCTGCCGGCGCCAGGATCCGGCTCCCGGAGCCGCCTTGGCACCGGGGCCGGCGTCCTCTGGTGGCAGAGAGAGAGCACTACGAGCGATTTTCGGACCGAATCGGCACGCTCCTCAGATCCAAGCAGGCGGGGCTGGCCTGGAGCAGAGAGACAGAAAGAGAGAGAGAGAGAAAGAGAGAGAGAGGAGGGGACAAGGGCAGGCCAAGAGGGGCGCCGAGGGGCAGCCTGAGGGGATAAAAAGTGGCCAGGAAGGAGCCAAAACTGCACCGGCAACAATAGACTTGCTTCCGCTTTGGTCTTGGGTTTGAGGCCCTCAAGCCCCAGACCTCAAGAGGGTTGGAAAGTGAGGTTGGAAGAACTTTCTAGCTGATACTTTGAATTTTTTCGAAGATATTTTTTTCACCCTAGTTCGGTTGGGTGCTCCGTCTCACGGGGCCCCAAGTTTATTTTAAGAGTCCGCCACCGTGTTATGGGCGTGCGCAACTGCCTCGACGGCAATAATATGTCAGGACAACGCGATATCCCCCTTGAACTCGGGGAACAGCCCGAGCAACCACCTTTGGAGGCCCCAGGGGCAGCTGCCCCCAGTCCTGGGCCTGGCGCAGCCGAAGAGATGGAGACCGAACCGCCTCACAGCGAGCCCGTCCCCCTCGAGATTGAAGGCGAGGCCTGTGGACCCCCCGAGGTCTCCGGACCCAACTGCCAGGACCTGGGCCAGGCCATCGAGGAAACCAGAGCCCTCGGAGGCTACAGCCCACCTCCTGAGGAAGCCATGCCCTTCGAGGTCGAGCAGCCCAGCCCAGGAGGCTTCTGGCCTACCCTGGAGCAGCCCGGAGACACCACTGGGGCCCGTGCAGGCCCTGAGGTCTTCAGCCCAGCGGTCATGGAGCCCGGAGCCTTCGATGATGCCAGACCCGGCCTGGGAGGCTACAGCCCTCCACCTGAAGAAGCCATGCCCTTTGAGTTTGAGCAGCCTGCACAGGGAGGTTGCAGCCAGCCTCTCCTGCAGGTCTCAGACCTCGCTCCAGGAGGCCCAGGTGCAGGGGTCTTCAGCACTCCTCCCCAGGAGCCCGGAGCCCTCAAGCCTGCCACCACAGGCTTCAGAGGAGACCGCAGTCCTCCCCCTGAGGAGGCTATGCCATTTGACGACAGCCCACCCCCCGGGCTCCCCCGAGCTATCCCACAAATCGACGGCGGCAGCATCGGCCAGCCCGCGGCAGTCGCGGTCCCGAGTGCGGTCCTCCTCGCTCCCGCCGCGAACGAGCCCCCCCTCTGGGTCCCCGGCGCCATCGGCAGCCCGTCCCGAGAGGCTGTCAGATCTCCTCCACACTTCGCGGGCGACAGCCCCCCGATGGAGATCTCCGGACCCCCGCTCGAGATTGGCAGCGCCCCCGTTGGGGTCGACGACGCTCCCGTCAACATGGACAGCCCCCCAATCGCGCTTGACGGCCCGCCCATCGAGGTCTCCGGAGCCCCAGTTAAGAGAGAGCGAGCAGAGGGAGAGAGACCCCCAGTTGAGGGAGAAGCAGCCGAGATGGAAGGAGGCTCAGCCGCCGCCTCTGCTGCGGGGAGAGGAAAAGTCCCCTCTCCCGGGGACGGAGCCCCAGCGGCCGGGGCCGACCCTGCTTCTCCAGCCGCCGGGGCAGCCCCAGCCGCCCCTGCCGCTCCGGCCGCCGGGGCAGCCGCTGCCGCCCCTGCCGCTCCGGCCGCCGGGGCAGCTCCGGCCGCCAGGGCAGCTCCTGCCGCCCCTGCCGCTCCGGCCGCCGGGGCAGCTCCTGCCGCCCGGGCAGCCCCTGCCGCCCCTGCGTCTGGAGCCCGACCCAAGCTCCGCTTCCTCCGACCCCCCAGCCCCGAGATCCAGGCTGCCGATCCGCCTACTCCGCAGCCTACTCGCGCATTTGCCTGGCGGGGCAGGTCTGGCCGCGGCCGCGACGACGACGAGAGGTCGGTCAGCAGCGACGACGACCACAGCAGCGATGAATCCGACGATGGGACCTCCGGATGCCGCCGCTGGCTGCAGCCCCGGCGAAATCGCCGCCGCCGAAAGCCCCGGCGCAACTTGCTCCGCAAGTTCCTCATGCAGGCCTTCGGGGGCTGCTTCGGCCGATCCGAGAGCCCCCAGCCCAAAGCCGCCCCCAGCCCCAAGGTCAAGAAGATTCCCCTGGCGGAGAAGCGCAGACAGATGCGCAAGGAAGCCCTGGAGAAGCGCGCCCAGAAGCGCGCAGAGAAGAAACGCAGCCAGCTCATCGACAAACAACTCCAGGAAGAAAAGATGGGGTACATGTGTACGCACCGCCTGCTGCTTCTAGGTAATGCGGCGGACTCTGCCCGCGGGGAGCAGGGCTGCCCGGTGGGGCTCGGGGCCTGGCAGCGGGAGGAGGGGGGGTGTCCAGGCCGAGGCGGGAAGAGACTGCTAGAAAGTTCCAGCGAGGGGCCCGAACTTTGCCCTGGGAGCGGGAGGGGGCCTCGGCTGGGTGTGGGTGGTCGAAGTATGTGCCCTCCAGGGAGAAAAGTGGTGCCGAGCAACACTGAGGGTCGTTTCCGGCTGGACAAGCCAGCGCCAGCGACCGTAAGATGCCCCCGAGTCCTGGGGTGGGGGCCGGCAAGGAAGGCGGGGGCTTCAGGTGAGCCAGGAACTGCCGGGGAGGGGCCCCGGGGTCCCCCGGGCTGAGCCGGTTTGGGGCCGCGGGCGGGGGGGCGGGGGGGGGGGCTGGGGTCGTTGGGGAAGGGTGCGCCCCTGCCTCGCCTGGCCCTGCTGCTTGGACGCAGACAGCTTGTCGTTGGTGTCTGTTGGTGTCCATATTGTGTCCGCCTGTGCATGATATGCTCAAGTGTCCCCCAGTTCCCATCGCTGGCACCCCCAAATTACCCGCCGACCGTGTACTTGTACTGGGGAACGGGCTGTCTCGTGTTTTGCGCCATGGCGCGGGCAAAAACTTTCCGTGTTTGCACACACTCTGGAGGTACCTGAGCGCTGGCGCTCTGCGGCGGGCGGCGCGAAGAATGCGGAGGAGAAGGTGGTGGGGCATCTCGGGGAATGAGTTGGGCCCCTGGCGCGGGGGAGAGGGGGCCGCCTCTCGCCGGCCTCCATAACCTTTTTTCTGTGTGTCTTTCTCTCTTTTTTCCCTTTGCGCTAAGCGTTTCCTCACTTCTCATTCGTTCGCCAAACCCTCCCGCCTTTACGGTTGAAAAACCAGACACTCAGGTATCTGGGGCGTCGGGGGCGACACACATTAAGTTCGATATTCTGCACACACTCAGCTCACCCGGGGTGGGGGGGGGGATGGGGGGAGGAGGGGGAAGAAAAGAAACCAACCAACAAACAACAACCAAAACCCCCACTTAATCTGCTAAAGGCAGGTCTGGATCCAAACGTACACGGGGCTGGTTCCAAGAGGGTGGGCGTGGCTGTGTTTAAAAAATATGAAATGATTTTTTTTTCCTAGGGAAGAGCCCGAGGTAAGCCAATCATTTACGCTTTTACAAAGCACAGTAGGAGGGGCTTGGTTTAAAAAGAGTATTAGGCGTTGGGAGTGAAATGTTGTCTTGTCTCTGAAATGCAATTAAAATAAAAAAAAATTGTTTTTAAATGCTTCGACTGTATTTTAAGCATGTGGACGAAGTGTGGTAAAAACTGTGAATATGACTCGTGAAATATGTAAATGTGAATCTTTCCAAGCAGCTTTAGCTGGGGGCAAAGAGGATCAAAGGTAACATCCTCTGCCAATGGACTTGGGATACCAAGAAATGTAAAAAGGTCTTGTGTTCTTTAAGCACATCGGGTATGTCCCGCCACCCTCCACCTTCCTCTCCTTCTCTTCATCTTTGCCACCTCTCCGCGCCCCCTCCCCTCTCTAGGGCCCTCCCCCCCACCTCCCTCCCTCCCTTGCCCTCCCCCCCTCCCCCTTCCCCTCCCCTCCTCTCCTTCCCCTCTTCCAGCCTCACCTCAGCTCCCATCTGAGACATGGGCTTCTCGGGTCACACCAGTCATTAGAGCAGTCGTTAGCAGTGGTCTGCATGTGTGGCTTGAATGAAAATTTCCCAAGTGAAGCTCACAGTCTGAATTTCTTTATTGTGTTCTCTAAGACCTTTCAAGGGATTTGAAGATCACAATCTCTAAAGCCGTGCTCCATTTGTTTGTTACCTATCATATAACGTGTGATGGTTTTTTAGTAATGACATCAGGCACGTGAGTGTTTGCTTTTGTGACACGTGTGCCTTTCACACATCACAGTTTTAAATGCAGTGGTCATTAGCTGTGCCCACCCAGGGATATCACGACATCATCATTTTCCCAAACACCAATAGAAGGGAAGCAGCTTTAAATGTGGGATGTCCCAACTCCGCTGAAGCCACACACAGAGCCCTTAAACGACAAGGCTCTGTGTTTCTGCGGACGACTGGTTTTGCCATCACAGTCTCATTGCAGTATTCCAAGCATAGCCCCGAGAAGCTGGCCTCTGGTGAGGAGGGGACACAAGGGGGTACAGACGGGAAGCCAGGTGACCGTGTCCACCTGACCCCTAGTTGGCGCGTCCCTGACACGCTGGGGCCTCAGTTGCCTTGTTTGTGCAGTGAAGCTTTCCCAGCAGACCTCCATGTGTGGAGACCCCTATTCTGGGGGCGGGGTGGGGGGTGGGGGTGTCAGCACAGTCCCCTCAAACCAGGACTGTTGGCTTCAACCACAGATTATGCAAATGCCAGTCCTGCCGCAAACCGTCCATGTCTGGGGCCAGGTCTTAAGAATATTAGAAGCTTAATTTGCTCACCCTTGTTTTGTATCCAGGGTGAAAAATTCACCTTAACGAAAAGAAATTTGCTGGGGTCATCCTACGATTGCCCTGACTCTGCTCTCGGGGTGCCACGGGTCCAGAAGCCCTGACCTCAGGCTACATCAGACATGAGCCTGAACTAGGCAGCCAGGGTCACCTGCTGCAGTAAATGCCATTTGTCCAACCAGGCTCATTTCCCGCCAGGCTTCATTCGGCCAAAGTGACGAGAGAGGTCCCCCATCTGGGTGAGGAGGAGGGTGGGGGAGGAAGGATGAGGACTTCCTTACCTTTAGGACAAGAGTTCTCACTAACAGTCAAATCCTAGCATCCTAACCTAAAACAAGCCATCCATATAGTCCTGCCACTGAAAATGCAGGTCAAAAGACCATCCTTTCATATGGGTCCTGACTTGTGACGTGCTTAACAATTGTGTGTGTGTGTGTGTGTGTGTGTGTGTGTGTGTGTGTGTATAGATACCATTTCCATTTTTCCTGCCCAAACACTTTAACCACATTACAGGGAACTTTTTAGAGGAGATAGGTAGGTAGGTACATCAATAACATGACTAAAATTCTAGAATACGTAAGAGAGGAGGCTTTTTTCTTATCTGACAGTATTCAATAATAGACTATTTCCATGTTTTTGGAAACCCAACTTGGGTATGAATCCCCCATTTTTTAAGAATTGAGGGGCTTGTAGATGAGAATTTTGTAGTATCTGCTACGTTTATTAAAAGTGTTTGGGTAAATGCTGTATATAATAATGGCCATCCTGCCATGACACTTTATTTATACGGTGAATCTCAATTAATTGTATGATAATTTATGGCACCAGGTGCAACAAGGCTACATTGCGTCCCATCATGCAGGAGTGCCTGCCCCCCACCTCGCCCCCAGCACAGCCATTTTTCTGGATTCAGAATGCCTCCACTGAACTCTTTGGTGCAGTGGGAAGGACATAGCTTATCAGGCCACCAAATCTGTAGAATTGAGAGAGACTTACAATTTTCTCTGTCTCCCACTAATATTTCATGCTTCTCAGAGGCCAAAATTCTTCCTTGCCTTTCAAAATCCAATTTCCCATAGGCTTCTTGCAAAAAAAAAAAAAAAAAAAAAAAAAAAATTTTCTATACAGGTAGGTTCCTCTTTATAATTTGCCCACATCATGTGTATCGTGGGAACCTGGAATCAGGCAAAGAAAAGCAGGGTTCCTGGGCCTTTTGCATACCCCCTCCTGACCTGAAAGGATAGCCTCCCTGCCTTCGGGTATTAGTAAGCAGTAATAGTAATGATCACATAGCCATGATACCACCTTCTTTCTGTATTTTTAAAAGCCTTTCATCTAAGTCACATTTGCCCTTTGAAACAGCCTTGGGCAATACAAATGTGATAGGACCCCATTTCATAGGCAAATAAACCAAAAGCTCAGAGATTAAAATGTCAGGGACTTTTGCTCAAAGACTGCAAGGTAAGTAAAGGAAGCAAAAGTTCCTAGTTCGGATAAGACAGTGCTTAACACAAGCTGTGGTCATAAGCGATAACGCCTTGTGTAAATGATAAAGCATGATTGTTAAGAGTGCTGTCTGCTCTTCAAATCCCTTGTCAAAGGACAGGTGCCTAGTAGGTCTGCTTTCTGAAGTGTAGCCAAGCCGGACAGATCCTGGGTTATAAATGTCCATTGAGTGTACGTGAACCGTGAGCTCCCCCATTTCTGAGATAACCTGTCATCGCTATGGTGATCTTTGGTTTCCACATTTGCTTTAACTCATCTGCCAACACTGCAGTCTTTGTTTGTTGGGCTTTTTTTTTTTTTTTTTTTCTGTTTTCACTGCAGGTTTTCTTAGGAATCTTGTTTAAATCCTCTGTGGTTTCCTTCACTGGGGTCTAAAGCTTTCCTTCTTACTCAGAGTTCCAATAATAATAATAATACAACAACAATAGATGTACTTTTATGCATAGGTGCCCTACATTTTTAGTGTTAGACTAACAGACTGTTTAAAATCATCTTGGCCTGGATCTAATAACCCTATTACAATAATTCTTGTTTAATAGTCTTCCTAGTGATTTTTTTTTTTAAGTAGTCCTTACTTTTAGTTGGGGCTAATTCCTACTTACCAAGAGTCAGTACATAGCCTTAGAATGATCACCTTTGACTTTTATGCAGGAATGCTGGTATTAAGCAAAAAGTAAATAAATATATGTATACCTTTTTTAAGAGAAGGTAGCCTAATTGCCTAGACTTCTCATACCGTCATGCCTCTCTTTCTTTTCAGAGTCAATTTTCCCACCAAATAAAACTGACCCTCACCCCCAGCAAAGCTGTGTCACTTCCCATGCCTCTACCTAAAGTAACTTTCAGGAGGTACAGAGACAGCCCCTCACTCAACAGAATTAAAGTTGGTTTCTACACTTGGTTTCTTTAACTGGTGGCAAAGGGGGTCTTTCCAGACCCACCTCATGCCTCCTGGGGTTCCTGGTGGAATGTGAAATTAACATGCCATTTGTCCATTTCAAAGTCCCCTTTTGCAGGAAGATTAGGAATTTTCAAAATAGGAGGGGCAGGGCCAATTGGTAAGAGAGGGTCGCCCCCTACCAAGTGAAACAGTCAAGCCCGGGTCAGCCTCATTAACCCTCTCCAGCCCTGGTGGTCCCGCAGTAACAGGAACTCTGAGACCGTGGCCCTGCTGTGCTCTCCTTTAACAGACTTCATTGGGTTATACCAAAAGGGACTTTGTCCCATCAAGTTCCTATTCTGGCCTGTGGTCACCTTGGGCAGGAGACCCTGACCTCTTCAGGGAAGGAGACTCAGCCTGAGTCTGTCCCTCTTTGGAGAGATTCTCCTACCGGAGAGTCAGCAAATCCTCAGTGACCTTTCCCAAAATGAAGAGGAGAGGTGGGGTACCCCAGATACAAACTACCACGGAGGCCAGGGAGCCTCGGAATGAGGGAGGAGAGGGCCATTTCCAGAAGCCGAGGAAGAGACGTTATTCTTCCTGGATTCTTCTAAAGAGAGAACCAGATACTACAAGTGAAGTTTTCCCTCTAGAAATTCTCAACCCAGTGCCACATGTAAGTGCCCAATAAATGGTAACCATTGTTTTTAGAAATTTACTTCTCAGACTTTTCTCTCCCTACTCCAGGTAAGATTTTTTTTGGGGGGGAGGGGGTTCTGTTTTCTATACTCCCCACGAGACGGCTACTTGTAAGTTCTAAAAGTACTAGGCGCCCATCCTTTCTGTCTCTACCTTTCAGAGTACGCTCTTTGTCCACATTTTATAAGTAAAGGTCAACTCAAGCAGGAGACAGACGACACCTGCCAAATTTATGACTGCGTGAAGTCACTCTCAGGCGAGTGACCTGGCCAAAAGATGAGGGGAGATTTTTTTTTTTTTTTTTTTGCTTGTCCTGAAAAAGTTTCCCCCACCCCCCCCACCCTTCTCTTTTTATTATTTATATTATCCTCCTCTCTATAAACCAACTCCAGACTGTGGTTGAACCCAGGGACCTGAGCACAGATTGTTCTATGTTTACCATACATGCAAAAAAAAAAAAAAAAAAAAGATTGTTTTTAGTTTTCCTTCCCGACAGCCAGATGGTGAAGCAGGCCGGCCAGTGGGGATTGAAGAAGAGACCTCCGACAATGAGGTAGGAACCACAAGAAAAAGCAATGTTTGACTTTTAATTCTTGTCGATCAACGCACACTCCATTGAGACGTAGGATGCTCTCTGGTCCCCGACAAACGGCACCCAGGTGCTCCCCCTGCAAGTTAGAATTACAGTTGCCCCCCCGTGGAAAGCGGGGGGCTGTGGCACAGGCAGAATGTTCAGGAACCGATCTGTGACAGAGCAGTGAAGATGAAGAGAAAGTGTGCCTCTCTCGTACTCTCTTAGAGGGAAAATCCCAAATTGCTTTGTAGAGTAATTTGTTAAACCTCAGGAGAATTCGGGAGCCTTTGACTTGTGGAGCTCTGCCCACAGAACTTGAACATTAGATCTTACTAAATGCTTCCTAATGATTCAATTTGGGGCGAGGAAAGAGGTGTAAAGGTATAAATTGTTATCTGATCCCCAATTTATTATGAGTCAGTCAGCGTTTCCCACATCTCACACATTTGGTGTGTGGGACAGAGTTAAGTACCTGAAGCTTCCTTCAGTGCGTTGAAAAAGGGAAGGAAAATGTCTTGTACCCACTCTCTAAGGAGTGCCATGGTCCAGCCCCGTGTCACCAGGAGACCACAGTCGCGTCTCCCCGGGAGGTCATCGGGGCGAGAGGCTCGCCCTTGATTACCACGGCCCTTGCCTCCCCCCAGCCGACAAACCTTGTAGCCTCCCTCCTCGTTCCATTTTGAACAATTTTTCCTTTCATCAAACTGATTGCTAGCGTGTAGATGACTGTGAGATTTTTTTTTACAGGGAGCCCAGATTCAGGTAAGTTTGCAGGATTTTTGCAAAGAAGCAATAACGCTTATGTTGATAGCCCAAAACTAAAGCCAGGCGGTATGATGGAGGCCGAGGCCGAGGCGGCCTGTTTCACCGGCCTTGGCCCAATTGCAAAAGGGAAATAAAAACCCCAACCTGTCCAGAGTAGATGGCATTACTCAGGAAGGATAATGGGTATTGAGATTCCTGGGCACGTGAACACGTTGTTCTCCCCAGGTGTCATCTTCTTGTCTATGGTCACTCCTGAGTGTCCAAAGGACTTAAGCAAAAGTCTCTGAGGTCCTCGTTTATAACGAGTCAGACATTTGTCATCAGTCCCTGAGCTTTTTGGCCTTGGGCTTCTCGAATCTTAGAAAGTGTCCATTTTAATTCCTTACAGCCCTGTCTGTATAGGTACCTCAGGCCTGCAAGGTGCTTAATTAACATATGAACGAAATCACATCCGTCATTCAGGGGTCTTTCTGTCCACTGCCCCCACAGGGATGAGTTTTTCAACGAGTGACTTTAGTAGGGCCCAGAGATGGCGAAGGTGAGTTGATATTTCAGGTGGCCACTAGATGGTGAGGCGGCGTAAGGCAGAAGAAAGGTGTCACATCTATGATTAAATGAGAGGGGAAGGGGACAGGCTGCGGGGGATGGGGGAGGGTCCTGCTCTGCTCTCACCCCCACCCGACAAAGCCACATCTAATAGGCCCCAAAGCTTCGGTCAAACCCGGCCTTTTGTTTTTAAGCTGTGACATCTCCCTGTTGGCTCTGCCCTAGGGTTTTCCGAGCATTTTAGGGGCCGTGTCTTACCGGAGGGCCCTCATAGCAGTCGTATTGATATTCTGTCACGAAGGCTGCCTGTTAGAGGGACCGTAGGATGTCTAGCAGCATCCCTGACCTCTGCCTACTGGATGCCCACCTCTCTCTGTCTCTGTCTCTCTCTGTCTTTCTCTCTCTCACACCCACGCACACACACCCACGCACACCAACCCCCCAACCCCACTACATACGGACACATTGTGACAATCAGAACTGTCTCCAGTCATTGCCAATGTCCTCTGGGGGACAATATCATCCCCAGTTGACAACAGACTGCCCTAACGTTATCAATATCCAATTCTGGGGAAGACAGAGATCATACATATCATAACCTGAACACCTTAAAAAGAGAAGATACCTTCAGGGAAAAGGTTGTTGACTTCAGTTACTAATAACCAGCCCGAAATGTTTACTGCAATGGTAGCAATCCAGCATTCTTGGATGGAAGTCATTTCCAAAAAATCTCAGAAAAGAAGGTGACCCAGATGACCCGACACAGAACAGGAAAGGGAATGATTCCAGGGAAGAAAGTAATGAATTGGTCTAAGACTCTGATTAACGAGGTCAGTCCCATGGCTAATCAATGGGCTGGGATAAATCAAGGCTTAAATAGATTTTAACCCTTCCATGATCACTCCTGCCGCTCAGAGGTTCTTTCGGGGGCCTCTGTCTGTCACAGGCTGGGAATTCTCCCTCTGTCTTGTGTCTACGAAATTAACTCCCTCTGCAGCCTAGAGAAGGATGCCAGGGTAATCGGGACTGGTACTCAGAAGGCAGTTAATATATCCGCGCTGGGATGGCTGGGCCCCACGTTGCGTATGACTCCTGCAGAACATTAATGGAATCTTAAACTGGGAGTGCGCACGCACACACGAGAATGTAGACTCAGTCAGCTGGGTCGCCTCAGTCCCGGGTCCACAGGGAGCCAGCCCACCGCACGGAGGTGACCCATAACCTTTAGCCACTGATACTTCAAGGCAGGAAGTTACCTTTGCAGGGAGCTGGGGGGCAGTGGAAGAAATGCCTCTGAATGACTCCCTAAGGAAGGTAAGATAGGATCTTCTAGAAGTAAAACGTACTTGTGCCAATAGAAATGATAACCCAAGGACGTTTCCTGATGGAGAGTCTTGTACTTGGTCTTTGATAAGACGGTTGACGCCCCCTGGGCCATGCTAGGGCAGGTTCTATAAGCAGTATCTCTTGTAATAATCGTAACAAGACTAAATCATAATTTTATTTTTGAACAGCGGCCCGACACCCCCCTCCCCCACTACCTTGCACCTAAACAGCCTCTCCCCCAGGTAGTTGTAATGGAAGAAGACTTTATTGCTTCTTTATTATATTTTGAGCCCAACGCATTTACATTCTTGCCCCGGTCTGGTCTTTTGACAGAACTTTTAGATGTTACAGATTCATCAGAAACTTAATTTTTCTTAAGCAAAGTGGTTTTTTTCTTTTTTTTTTTTCTTAGAGTGTTTGGAATTTGTGGTCTTTAAGTTAGTTGCAAAGTCCAGAAGGGGGGGGGGAGTAAGAGAATAACTACTCTCCCCCCACAGACGTCTGTACGAATTGAAACACTTTTGCCTTTAGTATAAGGATTACTTTTGGGGGAGGGGCGGAAAGTGATTGGTAGTTTGATAAATTATATATTGGACATGTAAATTTAAAGATATCCTTTTTTTAGATATTTCGAGTTTAGCTAAGTGAAGGGCTCCCCTAACTAACACATCCTTGTTACAGAATCCTCGAAATATTATCCAAGGCGTGTTTTTTGAATGTTGATCTTGACATCTTGCCTGGGACCAAGTACAATATCTTTCCAAGGAAATGCTTAGAAGGCTCCGGGCAGAACCCAGAAACAAATGCCAGACATTAGGGGAAAATTTTTAAAAGTTGGGCTGCCAGAAAACTAATAGCTATTTATAATTAAACATTTCTGTGATTTCACGTCTTCCTTTTTAGCTGCTAAAAGGGAAGAGTATTAGATCATTTTGTTTTACACACAAATGGCCGGGGCTGGTTTTAAGATGGGCACTGGCAGGAGGGTTTCCCCTTTCCGAGTGGGAGTTTTGGGAACTTTTCCTGATGGGATCCAGTCGTTTCAGAGCACTCTTAGGAAATCATTTATCGTGGGGCGGTTTGGCATCGGTGATGGTTCTTTGCGCGTTGCTCTGATGGGGGAGGGAGTCTGATCTGATGGGGGAGGGGGTGGGCAGAGGATCCTCAACTTTTCTTGGAGGGCCCTAGGAGAGTGGAAAGAGAGCACTGGCTTAGGCGTTAGGAGATTCTCATTCCTGGGACCTTGGTTGTTTCTAGCGCTCTATTCCAGGATTCCATGAATTTGCCAAGTGACATCCAGAAAGGGCCAAAGTCTGATTCTGAAAAGTGTTGACAAGCCTTCGTTTTGTGATGATTCTGCCTAGTAGTCCTGGGGTCCTGCCATGGTCAAGGGAGGGACTTAAGTTTGACGGGTTGTCCAAGAGAAAACCAGGCGGTATCTCTGGGTTCATTTTATGTGTAACGAGGGGGGGAGGTGGGCAGGGCTGGGGAAAAGGATTCTGGGTAGAGGACATCAGAACCCTTGCAGACGTCTTCACCTGAGAGTTGAGCTGACAGGGGGCGGAGGGCTCTCTTTTCTTTTTCTTTCTGGCCCTGAAACCTTGACTCCCCAGAGATGGGGTCTGACTTCACAGATGAGGGCAGGCTCAAAACTGGGAGCTGACCTTTCATCCTGGAGGAGGAAGGGGTCAAGAAAAGACCATCAGGGCTAATCCTGTTTCCCACCACCCCCCCCCCCCCCGATCTGCCCAGCTCAGAAATGGGAGCAGAAATCAGCCTTCTGGGGAGATTCTCTTACTGCTTTCTTGCTTTCCTTTTACTTCTCCTCTCTTTTGCAATTTCTTAAAACATTAGATTCTTGTTGTAGGGGCGTTTCTGAGCAGCAGAGAGCTGGCTTTGAGGGAAAGAGGTGAGAACCCCCAGTATTTGGGGCTGGGAAGTACAATGAACAGTAAAATGGAGCAAAACTGTTCAGAGCTGGCCGGCAGATGGCACTCGGCTTTTACTGTTGGGAGCCTGGCTTTTCGAAACTCCCCGTGTGCTCTGCCTCAGGCGGGCCTCTGTGACCCCTTCCCTAATCCTCTTTCTCAGGGCCTAGGGATAGTCGTCGAGACTTTTTCAGCTGGACAGTTGGTATCTGAGGACAAATTCCTGTCACTTTCAACTAGCGGCTCCGGAGACCTGAGCCAAGGGCCGGAAAAAACCACTATCACCGTGACCTCCACATTCCCAGCCCCCACATGTGCCCTGGTTCTTCTAGGCACGGGCTCTGAGACCTTGGGCAAATGGCTTTATCTTCTGGGTCCCAGTTTTCCTCATCTGAACAATTAGACGTGTGTCCTCCTCACAGTGAAACTTTATTTCTCTTGTAAAAAGTTTCACTAGAACAGGTATGCTGCCTCCCCCCCCCCCCAAAGTGTCCTTTCCAAAATGGCAGATGGTACAGGAAAGTTTAGGCCAATCCGTTGTCCTTCGGTAAATAATTAGCAACGTCTGGGTACCCATTGCTAGGAGAATCTTTGCAGGAAGCAGGGGTGAGTGGCGTATCTTTCCCACCCCGGTCGAGGGCTAGAGAAGAGATTCGGAGGTGGGCAGAGTCCCTTTTCTAGCAGGGAAACCCAGGGATCCTTCCTGGAGGAGTTAGCGTTTGAGACAGTATAGGAAGATTCAATATTGTCTCTCTTACGAGAGAAGGTGTTGGCTGAGGGTGAATTCCCACTGTTCTTTCAGTCGCCGGGGAGTCACCGGGGTTTTCAGAGTCTCTGAGATTTCAGGGCCAGTTTTAATTTTTTCATTTCAGCCCCTCTCTCCTCCTCAGTGCCACAAACCCACAAGGCACCGAGGGCATTCTTATTGACTGAGGCTTTCCTGCCTCGGGATGGGACCCCATCTTCTACTTCAGGATGTGGGGCAGGCCCTGTCTGCCTTCTTCCGGCCAAGATTCCATGGAGGGGAAGCTGGCCCTGACAGCATCTGGGGCCAGGTTTCCTGGTTCCAAAAAGAACAGGCACCCTTTGGCCAGTTCTTTCCGTCCCCCCCCCCTTCCCTCCCTGCCCGCAGCGGCTATAAAATCATGAGGTCATCCGTTTGAGAAGGGCCATGTGAGCTTCTCACGCGAGGGCTTACGAAGTCTTGTAATGGGAATTCGTTCCTTTCCAACGAAACTTATCCTCTGCACACGTGCCTGGATGCTTTCCCTCACTCTTTTATCGTTGAAAAGTCAGAGGAACTGAACAAAATGTATTAATTTCAGGCATAAGCTTCCCCCACCCTGCTATTAAAATTCTTCTCAGTTAACAAACTTGGTTCTAACATTCCTGCCTTAAGCCCATAATCTTCTGGGACCTTCTTTAAAGCCTTGTTTGCTCAGTTCGCTCCCCACACCTCCCAACTTCTAGCCCTGAACCTTGGCCAGGGCTAGTGACCACGGTCACCCCTGGGGGTGTTACCCCGGATGGTGGGGGTCCTGGGGAACAGGACAGGTGGGCTGCCCCTGTTGGGAAACACCTTTTCTGGGCCGTGAGAGCTCCTCTCCCACCAGAGGTCAGCAAAGAGCTCAGAATGGCTAAGCCCGCTGGCAGGAAGTGGGATCACTTAGAATTCTCTAGATGGAATGTAGGAAGCCCAGACGCAAAAAAGCCCCACCTTTCAGGGATATCTTAGGTTGGGGTCTCATTCTGTCCTGGGTCCCTGGGGGGATCAGTGTCAACGCCGATCCCGCCGTTCTGTGCTTTGAGGGGAACAGGGGGCTCTGGTCTGTTCATTTGGTGGGTTTCTTTGCCAGTGTGTGCAGCCCCCCCCCCACTACATACACACACAGACACCCCTTTTCCTTATAGGGGACCTCGCCCTCTAGAGCTCAGAGCCTCCCCATGTGACCACGCTGCCCACTTGGGTTGCCCACAGGACTGGGAATCTGCACCCCATACTTTCCCTGGCCCCTTTCCCTTTCTCTTCCAGAGGGTTGTATTTACTGTAAAAATGACATTATAATGTTCCAGGAAATCCCCCTACCCCGCCCTTATCCTGCCATGATTTTACTTTATCTTTATCTCCTGTTCTTCAGCCAAATGTATGGATATTTCTAGAGAGAGTATTAAGCACAGTATACAAACCATTCTGTGTCTGTTCACCCCCCCAACACACACACACACACACACACACACACACACACACACTGATTTCCTCAGATGTTTCCCCACGTTCTCCATTGCACTTTCCACATCTTCTGCTCGCCTAGTCCTTCTAGTCCTTTCTCCGGGGTGGGAAAAGGGGAAAAGGAATCTGAACTCCCTTCCTTTGTGTTTACTCCTCTGAACTTGTAAAATCCCAGAATGCTTGTGAACTACTCACCAGTTAAAAACCCAACTCCCCTTAGCCTGATCTTTACTGTTGAAAGAGCGAGAGAAAAAAAGAAGGGGCAGAAGGAAGTTAAGGGTCAAATACAGAGACTAAATGACATTTTTTTAAAAAGCGAGAAAGAGAAAAGGCACCTCTCCTAAATTTAGCTCTAAGCCTCAGACAGACGGGGTCCCTGCCCTCTGGGAACTTCTAGTCGAGAAGGGCGGAGAAGGGAAGATCTGATTCCAAGTGCGGGCTGTGCCAGCAGGCAGAGTGGATGGAAGGCGGCCAACCCCCAGGAGTGGCCAGCAGAGCTGAGGGCCTGACCCGGGGCAGGAGTGGGGAGGCACCATCACTCCCCGTCCCTCTGCACCCCCAGGGTCCCACATTGGTGCCAGGAGCTCACTGAGAGAAACAGGGGCTGGGTGTGTGTGTGTGTATGTGTGTGTGTGTGTGTGTGTGTGTGTGTGTGTGTGTGTGTACCTGCGTGAGCAGGCCAGGGACAGCGACTCTGACCCTCACCTCCATTGCACACAGTAGGCCCTTTCCGCCTCCCCAGTTTCCTTTCCCCATCCTATGGTGATTGTCCAATTTTTGGATTTTTTTTTTTAATTAGTAACAAGCCCCTTCTAACACAACCTGATTTTCCAAGCCGTTTTTCACATGCCTACCCCACCCAGTGGCTTGGTTTTGCTTTAAGAAATCTGGCGCACGGTGGACCTTTTTGTCCTTCCAAAAAATCCAGTCTTCACGAGTTCTTCGATTCGATAATTAGTCAAAGCGAAACAAAGCAAATCATAAGTTAAAAGCAAACGCCCTGTACGTTACGTATACGTCTCGGATGTTGAGGAAATCCTTAGAAGTTTACAGGTTGCTGTCCTCGAGAATTTGGCTTCAGCCAGACCGAGTATAGGCATTGTTTTCTTTTTTTTTTTCCTTCCTTCCTCCCTTCCTTCCTTTCTTCCCGCCACCCCCCCCCTTTGGAAAAACAAGTTTTATTCTCCTGGGTATGTTCATTAGAGAGGGGAGACATTCTATTCAGTAAGGAAGAATGGGGGGAGGAAGGGGGGAGCAGGGCTGTGTGCTACAGGAGACTCACAAGATTGATGGCTCTGTCTGGGGCGGTCAAGAGTGACCACCACACCCAGGTGCTCATCTCTCTGGCCGTACCGAGGAGCAACAGAACTTCAGCTTCCTGGAGTTGGTGGGGAAAATATTCTGTCAGCTGCCTCTCTATCCTGGGCTTTATTCATTAACTCAAGTGAAAAAAAAAAAAAAATCAAAGTCTTGTCCTAATCTGTTGTAGCGGGACCCCAGTGTCCTAAGTTTTTGCCTTTTTTTTTTTTTTTTTAAAGCACAGCCCACGGAGGCAGAAGGCATTTGCTGGGTTGACCTTGCTTGAGTCTGCTCTCAAGGGTTAGCTTCTCTCCATCAGGAAAAGTTCACACTCTTCCCAAGTGCCAAGAGTTAGAAATGTGTTACTAATTGATTTGACCTAAATTTGTATTGCTTTGAGACTCAGCAAATGGTCGATTAGGGGCCAGTGGGGGGGCGGGGGACAATTGCTGTTCTAATGGCCAAGAAAAGGGACTCGCCACGAATATGTTTATAAAATGGGCCTTCTATGACATTTAGGAATTGTTGGGGGGAGAAGGGGGTCGTGGTTGTTCTTCAGAAAAAGAGAAGGGTGGCTGGGAAATGTTTAATGGGAATTGAGCACAAACTGATATGCCCGGTTGGAGAAGATCGTGGTTCCAAATGAAAACAGTTGTCACAAATTAATTTTTCAAATTCTTGACTATTGGCAGATCTGAGGTTTACCTCATAGGCAGATTGTGTCCAACTTGGCAAAGAACATGGAATGTTGCCTGGTTCGTGGGGCAGATGTACCCATTTTCCCTCGCTGATAAGTTATCTCCTAATTTGAGGGTTAACTTGAATGTTGAAACAGCTTTGTTTCCTTTTTGCCTTTCTAGTAGCATCTCTTAGCTTGCAGTAGCCGAGGGTGTGTCTGCCAAGCCTCTCAGAAGGATGAACTCCTTGCCGGGTCGGTGAGTTTGCCTTAATTTGGGCATTTTCATTCATTCGTTCATTCATTCATTCAGTTGTTCGATACACGTGTATTGAGTGCCTAAGGTGTGCCCTTCCCCATGGGGAAGACAAAGGTATAAGACTGCGGCTCCTTTGCTGGTCTTAGAAGCAGAACAAAGCCAAGAAGTCTCTCCTGACGAATTAAAGGGTGCACGGATAGAACAGTTAAGATCAGATGGAAAGACTCAAAACACTGACTTCAGAAACCTTCTCCAAGCTGGTTGAGCAAACCTAACCGGGGCTCACGTAAATTACCGCTAACTAAAACGCAGGGAACCTGCAAGGTCTGCTTGGGTCAAAACAAACAACGGAGTCTCCATGTTGGACAGGCACCACCACTGGGATTTCAGGCTGAGGCTGAAACTTTGTACCCTGGCAGGGATGGAGCCTTCTATGGTGGGTCACAGTGCGGGCCCCATGGGTGATGGGGCATCCTCCCTGGTTCTGAAACAAGGCCTTCCTCCCCAGGTGTAACCAGGGGGCGGCTGGCGTGCTGGGGGGACAGGCTTGCTTTCTCAAGGGCTGCAGAGGCCTGGCTGGGGCTGGTGCAGGGAAATGCCCCTAGTCAGCCTCTCTCTCTTTTCTGCTCTGTCTGGAACCAAGCTGTGCCTTCCAGAATCTTCTAGGACTGAAAACTCTCTTAGGGGATGGGCCCAAAGTGTTTCACCCAACCTTAGAGTCCTCTTTGAGATTCCTCTCTGAGAGCGGGCTGGGAAAAGTGCTCGGAGTGTGCTGCCACAGGTCCTGATGGACAGTGGAGTGCTTTCATTTTAGCTTCTAGGCTGCCCTTTATGTTAGCTCCAGACCTCCATCTTCTTAGGTCCAGGCCTCCATCTTGGACCCTGACTTTGCGCCTCTTCTCTCTGTTCTCTGATGCAGATGGAAATACTCTATAGTCAAGTAGTATAATTAATTCCCAGTCATTGTGGAAGGAAAACACACCTTGAATTCCAGAATTAATTTCCAGCCTTCTTTTAACAAATACCTTTATCTATTCATTACCCTTGGAATAGTGTCTTACCCATAGGCTTCCTGTAATGCTCACCACGTACGTGATCTTTCTATAAAGAAAAAAAAAATGTTCTGTTTTGTTTTTAATATGTGGGTATCTGCAGATAGAGATGCTTTTCTTTAGATCTAAGGCCAGGGAAACGCTTTAGTGAAGACCACCGGACTGAAGGAGCTCCCGGATGACAGATTGGATTTGTTCCATGCGTGCATTTCAGGTTTACAGAATTAAGTTTCAGCCCCCCTACCCCACCCCTGCCCCGCCCGACCTTGTTTGCACCCGGGGGGCTCACTGAGCCATCAACGCGACCAAAAACTTGTTTTCAGGACATAAACCGAAGCTTGTTTGCCAGATCAGAAAAATCAGTCGCCCAAGTTCCTTTGAAAGCGTCCTTTATTACAAGAGGCCGCCTCCATAAATGAATTAGTTCTGTGCAATTGCTTTCCCACTGCCAGCCTGATGCTACTCTGCTAATCCCGACCGAGCTGTCGGGATACTTGCAAAGCGGCGTCTGTCCTCAGGGAATTGATTGAAAGAGAGGAGGACGCCAAGGCCCAGAGACTTTCAGTGAGCCCCTGATCCTACAGCTGGGACTTGGGCCCTGGTTTCAGAGTCCCCTTTCAGAGAGACCTGAAGCAGGGATGGGTGCCTGTGTTTTGCGTTCTGGGCGCCCTAAGATGAGCCTGCGACAAAGACAAATTTGAGACGCGAGATTTGACCCCAAGCCCCCTTACCTCCCTGCAGGTGGCTGTGTTCGGTTCAGTTAATCCCATTAGCTGGCAAAGGCTTACAGGGCTACCCTTAAGGGAAATTTGCATTTTAATAAAGAGCTCTCTGAGGCCCAAAAAGCAGAGAGCCACATTTTTTTTTAATGTTTATTTATTTTTGAGAGAGAGACAGAGACAGAGCATGAGCGGGGGAGGGGCAGAGAGAGAGGGAGACACAGAATCCGAAGCAGGCTGCAGGCTCCGAGCTGTCAGCACAGAGCCCGCCCGACACAGGGCTCGAACTCACGAACCGTGAGATCGTGACCTGAGCCGAAGTCGGACGCCTAACCGACTGAGCCACCCAGGCGCCCCCAGAGAGCCACATTTTTAATGATGGAGCCCCGAAAAGTAGAATTCTAACTGGAGGCATTGGGAAAGGCTAGGGGAGGGGGCTCTTGGACAGTGGGCTTCCCTCCTCACTCCTTGTCCCGGTTGTACCCCCATTCTCCCCAGCCCAGCACCCCCAATGCAGTGGATTCACTGAATTGGCTTTTTCCCCTGTGACCCTCTAGGACTTGGGGGTCCCTCTCCCCTCCCAGCTCGCCAGGTACAACCACGCGACCTTGCTGGTTTCCGCTTGGCAGCTGGGGGGGGGAGGGTGCACGCGGGGCGGGGGGCATCTGAGTGGCAGTCAGGTCCAGATTGAAGCCTTCAGGTGCCTGACTCATTTCAGCTCAGATCGATAAGAACAAGCCCGTGTTTTTTCCTCTAGCGTCCACGGCTATGACACACAGAACAGTCAGGAAATAAAAGGCTCGAGTGCTATATGGTTGTTTTCCTTTCTTTAAAAAAGAAGGGGGAGAAAAAATGTCGGGGGTGGCGGGGAAGAGGAGCAAAGAGGCAGGAGGCCAGACCAGGACAATAACCCGGCTGCCGAACCAGCCTTGTTGCCGAGATGCGACATCAACAGCCCCCCCAACTGTCCTGCGTTACAGCCTCGGGAAAAACTGGTGCTTAGTGACACTCGGGTTGATTTCACACCTTAGCTTCCAGTTACTCAGAGATGCATTAACAACTAATGATTCAACGGAGGGAGGCCTGGATTGCCATTTTGACTTGCCAGATATTAGCATACCCTCATAGAAACCCGGAAGCCTGCCAGTTAAGCTCCCCAGTGTAACTCAAAAGGGGCCCTTCCAAGATGTGTGATCTTTAGGAAAAGGAAATTAAGCTCATTTTGAAAGCTCCTGACATAAGAGTTTCCTTAAAATGAAAGTAGTTGAAGGCTAGGATGAATATTATGATTTCCTCACGTAACACATATTTGAACATATGTCATGGATTCCAACGGCAGAGCTCAAAGCTACTCAGGGCCGTGGGTTCTCTCTTCTGGCTTCTTTTTCCTTTTTTCTGGTCTTCCTCATTGTTTCCTTCTTTGCCCTCTTTTGTTTTCTCACACGCCGACGCATACCCTACCTGAAATGCTCTTTTCGGAAAGTTCTGTGAGGGCCGACGGGATCAGAGTGACATTCTCACAAAATGACATGAGACGCCATTGCCAGGACTTTAGCAAGAGCCCTAAACACTGCAGTGTCCGTGACAGGCAAGGAGTGTCACCCAGCGGCTCAGTGGCGCTCGGCTAGGAGGAGGAGGGCATTTAATTATGCGTGTAAGTTACAGCTTTATTTCAAACACAAACACGCAGGCCGAGGACGGTATTAAATACGCAGTCACGCTTTCCCTGTGAGCGTGAAAGGCATTTGGATTTTATCTTCCCAGATCCAGAACCTATTACCTTCCTCCCAAACAGCTTCCTCCTGCCCCTTAGATAAGTCAACGGGGAGAATTAGCCTCCAAATGCGGCTGGCTTGTGCACCCTGACAATGACTGGTAATTAGGGAGCCCGCGTGGATGGGAGCCCAGAGGTAGCCTCGGCCGCCAGTCCTGCCCGTTAAGATGGCTTCGCCAGCACCTTGCCGCAGAGAGAGGCCGCTCCAAACATCGATTCTCTCCCCCCCACCCCCCCAAGGTTAGGATTCTGCTTCGAACTCTCTGCTTCCGGCTAAAATTTCCATCCCCGAAGGGTCTGATTTCTGGCGGAGAAAGGACCACTTTAGCAAATGAGAGAAGAGAAATGAGGGGGTCATTTCAACTGCGGCAAAAATCAGCCATGCCATTTTCCCTGACAGCACTTTAATTATGATGAAAGAACAAGATGGTTTTTGGTTTTTACAGAGGAGGCTGGGGGCGGGGGGAAGGGAAGGGTGCCGGCTGCAGAGCCTGTCACCCAGTGATGGATGCTCCGGGAGGGGGAGCGCCCCACTGCCCTTGGCCCCCGGGCCCCTCCCCAGCCCCCCCCCCCCCCCCCCCGGTCACGCCTTGCTGTGAAGTGTGAATAGGAAGGGCCCACAGGACAGAGCTCAGCAAGCTGCTGGGGGGTGGCCTCTGCCTTCCCTTCCATGCGGGTGAGCTGTGACTTTCACCCCGAGGAGCCTGTCTTCTCCACCGGCTTTGAAAGCCGGGGAGGGATTTTGAGCGGTCACACACCCCATTGCTGAAAATAATGTTTTTCTTTAAAGTCAGGTGCGTGACTCGGATGGACGAGCAAGGGCCTTGGCGCCGCAGGGAGGGCCGGGGACCGATGCTCTCTGATGGGCAGAGAGGCCGTGTTTTGGAGTGAGGAGAGAGTCAGCAAAGCAGGTGTTGGCCCTCATTTGGCTCAGGCAAGAATCAGGGAAGGAGCCCCGTTTCCCCCCCTCCCACCCTCCTGGGCTTGTCTGTAATCCCCGCCCTGACCTTAGGCATTGAACCCATAGGGAGCCCCCCCGCAAGCGGGTTGCTGCACCCCCTGAAGGTGGCCCTGGGACTCCAGTCTGGCAGCGTTTAGAGAGAAACAAAAGTGAAAAGGAGACTCTCTCAGCTGCATATGGCCTCGGCTCCTGTGAATGAGGACGTAGGCTAGAGAAGAGCAAAACACATCCAGGTTAGCTGCGGGGTCCCCAGGGATGAAGGGAGCAGAGGAAAGAGAAAACAGACCCGGAAGGTGCATGATTTCCTGCCACCTCTCACCTCCCTCCTTCCTTTTAGGGCTCTTTCATGCCCTGCAACGTACACAGCAGACAGCTTCCTGAGCCTCCAGCACAGAATCACACAGAACAGGAGAGATGATTTGAACCTGCTCATCTAGGCTGCTTTTGTGTAACTGAATTACACAGTGTCTCTGCTCAAAGTGATGTCGCTGCCGAAAGCGCCCCTCGGCCTTGAATTAAACACCGATGGGCATTATTTCCCTCCCAGGAGGCACCCTCTGCGGTGACGTCCCCCAAACAATTTGTGATTTTTCTGGGCTCCTTATCCCCCTCACTAAAAACTGGCATGCTGCTGGAGACACTTCCGATGTTGACGATTATTAACGGGCAGCAGATAATGAAACACGCGGACTTAGGGCTTTGTGGTGGATGAATTATGGACATTTACAAGTAACCCCACTTTATTTCTTGCACTTAACAAGAGGATTAACAAGCGAAATGCAACATGTGCAGAATCTTAGAGGAGGGGCCAGCGGTCTGGAAATGGTGAGGCGGTACTGCAGGCTGGGCTGAGATGCCTCCTTCCCCTAGAACAAGCGCAGTCTCCCCAAGCCGAGATGCAAATCCTTGCTCTAGCTAGACACGCGGCGGTTCTGCCCGCTGCAGAGGTGGATCGTGGAGGCGCCATGATCCTGCTGATTTCAATGGGCCAGTTGAGGGGAGAACGTTAGAAAAATATGCTGAAACCCATTCCCCTCCCTTTTTTGCTTGGAAAATAATATTAGGAGCCGGCAGTTTCGTCTGCAAGGAGAAACATTCCAGGACAGTATCTTGACTTACAAACCTTGGGGTAGTTTGATATTTTATTTTATAGCTTGGAAGAGAAAAAGAAAACAGATAAGATACAGAAGCTGGCGGGGGGGGGGGGGGGGTCCAGGCTAGCCCACTGTGGGAGACTGTGCCTTTCCAACGTCAGAAGAGAGACATAGTGAGGATTTCATCCCCTCTTTGAAAGAAATGGGCCCTTCGGAAAAGGAAAACATCCCATTCTTTTGAGAAACACAGTGAAGTGATCGGTTAATGTCAAGCCATGGTGGTCATAATCCTATCTGGAGAATTGGTCTCGTTTTTCACGTCAGAATCAATATTGGTTGGGATTAGATGGCTTCTTAATTTAGACCATTTACACTTTATACAGTGCTAAAAAGGAGGGCTCGAGCCACTTTCTGGCCACAGCAACACCAAATAAACAGGAACAATGTAAGCCTTAAAAACATCCATTCTTTCTGCTATGGCTCTGTTCTGGCAAATTCTGAGTCACTCACCACAATCTGAAAACTCGGATTTTCATTGCTAGGAAAATGGAACGCCTTCCACCATCCTATGACTTCTTATTGCCCCCAAATGTCTCTTCTGGTGACCTTCTTGACTTGAGTTTTTGTCTTCTTCACACTGAAGCGTCCAAAGGATTTGGTCAAAAATGGAATTGTGAAAAGGCATCTGGCTGTTTCGTCTACAGACAGCCAGTTTGCCTGAATATTTCAGGGGAACAGCTCATCCAACCACCTACCCTGACTTCACCCCAACACATCCCAAATGCCGTAGATCAACTTATTTTTTGGAACCAGAGGGAAGAGACCGTAGAAGCGAGGCTGCGTTCTGAGGGATGAGGAAGACGGGGCATGAACAAGGTGTTGGAGGGTCCTGCTTTCTCTGCCGTGGCCATCTGAAGTCTGCAGAGGGACGCTGGGGGTGCAGTGGCAAGCCGGTCCTTACAGCCCGGCTCGGGGAGGCAGGCTGGTGCAAGAGACATCTTTATGACTTGGCTCTCGGCAACATCATCATCGAGGTCAAGATTTGTCTGGTGCCTGCAGCCATCTTAGAATTTAGAGGAAGCTGAAGTCACGCCTGCCCTTGTTTTGCCTTAGGTTACAACCAGCTCAGTCCCACCAGGAAAAAAAAAATAATAATAAGGATGAGAAATGTAGCTTTTATGGAAAAAGAAAAAAATGTCCATGATTCAGTTTCTCAAAAAAGCTGACACCCCCCCCTCCTTTTATCTCACGGTCCCCCAAACCAGAACAAGATCATCAATCTTCTCTCCTTTTCTTTCTTTCTCCTGTGGATAGCAAATTTAGACTCTCCAGGCTACGTTGTTGTCTTCCCCCCCCCCCCCCGGATCTTTCAATGCGGTAAACAGCCAGGCAGGTGGAGGAGGAAGGGGATGAGGAGAGGCAGGGGAAGGGTACCGGCTGCCTTGTCACACCTCCCTTGTGTGCTGCAGCCTTGTGGATTTCATTTCTATTTGCAGACAGCTCAGCCCAGAGCGGAGCATTGCTATTACCCCCAGATACTGTCTCTAACCCGTCTTTCTTCCTTTCCCTCCGGGGTGCGCGCAGGACAGATGTGCTCAAACCCCCAGAACCACCCAGCCTTGATCCTTTATTTTTATGTCAGAGTTACAGAACCTTGAAAATGTGTTTTCAGCAGTTTACCACATACCGCAAATTTCAGGAGAAAAAGGTCAAAAATTGATGACTTAGATTTATTAGTAGCCCCATTAGGCAGACCTCAGAATTCTAATAATGGGTGTTTGCCGGACAAATCAATGTCACGTTTCTGAAAGGAAGAGAGTGACAGCTGGGTGATTTCACAGAATTACCAGGTATTGGAAGGAAGGTTAAGCACGGGTTCAATTACGATAAATGAGAGTGATTTTTCTCGTTTGTTTCCCTGGGGTTTGCGTGCCGCTATAGCTTTTAAAAATTTTTTCATTTGCAAGACGTGCTATTTGGCTTTACATGTTTTAGAAGCGACGCGTGTTTTGTCTCCCCAAATCTCCTGCCTTTGGCATCCATTTTAGAGACGAGAATTTTTGCGGCAGGCTTCCCTCCTTTGGTCCTTTTTCCTTTCTTTTTACCGAGTCCCCTCTCTGCTTTCTGTACCGTCAGTAAATCTCGCAGATAACGTGGTGACGTTACGCCAGGTTGAGGAAAACACGTTTATTTAGCACATTTAAGAACGTGTAAGGTAAAGGGAATACACAGGTATTTTATATCTAAGATTCCAACATTAAGTGTCCTTGGGGATCACGTCAGTCAACAATTTGGTTTTCCCACATTTTGCATTCAGCCAGCTCATTGAAATGATGTGTTTAGAGTGCTTGCTGACCTAATTAATAGCAAACCATCTAAGAGACTCTCTTTGAAGGCTGAGAATGATTTTCAGTTACCCTGCTCTGGGGCGCCCCCCTGAGGCACTGGGTTAATAACATCATAGTAGGAATTGGGGGTCAGTTAGGTTTTCCTAGACTTGGGGATGCTTTTAGTGGCTGTGAGTAAACGAAGTGCCCATTTAACTTGCGGATTAGAGGTCTTTGGGTCCCAACTAAGTTTTATATCAGCTTCCTTGGAAAAGTTCTTTCACGGCTCTGCTCTGTGGGATCCAGCTCTGGGGAGCCAATTATGAAGGGAATCCCGGTGCTCACGAGGCAGAGATTACCTGTGAAGGGTAGGAAGCGAAAAAGCCTGACACTGCTTTCAGCCGCTCGACACCTTCCACCATCTTCTTAGAAGCAGCGTTACTAGAACCAGTCTCCAAAGTGACAGCATCTGGAGCTGGTCCCCTACCATCAGCCCCATCTTGCCAAGAGACAGGGGCCCAGTGCACACGGGGGACGGACCAAGGAAAGCCTTGTGAAGGATCCATGTCGGCTCGACAAAAAGCCTGGCCGCCTTCCTTCCCTCTGTAGACCGGGACACCCCGTGGGAGTAGTCACCTGTGCCCAGGCCAGACTGACATTCCAGAGTGGCCCTCTAACCAGCATGCTGACCAGGACGCCCAAGGTTTGGTCTAGAGCCTTACTTGGCTTCCTCCACTGCTGCCAAGTTCCCATGAAAATCCGCTGCCTTCGCAGGTGACTGCTGACTTCTCACCCCAGAGGGGACCCACGGACTCCGTGGAGCCGATGCCCCGCGGCCCCCACCCCCAAGGTGTTTGCGTCTCGTACACGTGAAGGGCTAGTTTTCTAGAGATTTCATTTCTTGGCGTTAGGTCACTGCAACCCTGGGGTAAAAATAGGTATAATTAGTATGTTGCAGATTAGACTCCGTGTTTCTAGCTTGGTGCCACTTGCTCTAATAATACCAATTTTGGTGACACGTCTCCTAGAATCCCGGGCTCGCTTCGGTTGCTAAAACCCTCCCAAGAGGCGGTTATAGGACAGACCTGTTTGCTTGAAAACCTGGAAGGGTTTGGTCCTGATCAGTTCTCTCGGCCCCCACCTTGTCTTTTCCCCACCTTCCAGGGTCCGGATTTTCTTGTTTTATGTTCAGGGAGCAATGCCTCCATTTTCCGCGCGCCACCCCCCCCCGCCACCCCGAGGCTGGCGTTTTTGTTGATGGCTGAGCACACATGGTCTTCTGTGTCTGTGGCGAAAGGCACTTTCCTGGCTGGCTCCAGACTCCCCTACCAATTAATCGGTGGGGAAAATCTGAGTGGGGCACCACTTCAGCCAAGCTGGGCATTCATTAAGTACACCTGTCACTCGAGCCGGTGTCCAAAATCCAGCCCTGCGGGGCACAGCTGTGGCATTATTTCAGCCTGAGCAATTCAGTATTTAATGTTCCTTAGAAAAATAAATCATTCCAAGCTGCTACTGTTCACCTATTAACCCTTAGGGGATTTCAGAGCGGGGGGGCGGGGGCGGTCTAACCCATAGCTCCCTTGGCTTTGCAGGGATAGCTCGTCCTTCCCAATGCTGGCTTGTACAAGTCGCTTCCCACATAGGAGAGAACAGGGGCAGTGGAACCCGCATCCTCTTGCTGTGCTGCAGCCACCGCCTTCCCCCGGGGTGGGGAGGGGGGAGAAGTTAGACTTTCATTTCATCGATGCCTTTACCTGCATAGTACAGGTATTGCTTTCTCCAGGTGGCCAACTTCTTTTCTTTCCGCGGTCGCTTCCATTAGCCTGCCATCGTTGGCAAGTCATAATTTACAATTAAGGAAGTGTGGGGGGGGGGGTTCATCAATAATCCGATCTTCTCATTTTATGTAAATGGACCCCCAAAGCAGTTTGTCCTCCCGATCGCTGGGCCCTTCTGTCACCTGGGTCTTAATAAATGAACGGGCCATCTGCAATTAATCCACGCGGTACAAGTCGTGAAAGCTTAGTTGTGCGCCTCCTGAAAGAAATCGGCTATATTTAGGTTTTAAGGCAATCCTGCTTTGTGTTCTTTGTAAAGTCAGCGACATTCTTTCAATTTTTTCAGTGTAATTAGCACAAAAGGGGCCCGTAATCTGAGAAGGTAGTAGGGACTCAGGCAACGGAGAGGCAGGAATGTTCAAGAAAGCTGCCCAGCAGCTTTCACAGCCCGGGCGGCGTGCAGAGACCCCCGAGACTCGGCTGCGGGTAGAACTGAGGTCTGGAGCTCGTGGAAACCTCTCCTTTTCATCTGATCCCCAGACCGGGGGCAAATGGCCGATGCTTTGGCCAAACGGTTTTCTCCTCCTAACTTTCAGTGGTCGGCAAAGACCTGGGGAAGCCACCGTGCCAATAGGGCTGTGCTGCTGTTGAGCGGGCTCCCGCCAGGCCGGCGGGGCGCGGTGCACCCCTGCAGACCCCGGCACCCGAGGGAGGGTGTCAGGGCGGGGGTGCAGCCTGGGCATCTCACCAAATGGTGGCTGAATGGAGACTGGGGGGAAGGGGAGGGGGGCGGCTGGGAGGAGAGCTGGGGCTTGCTTGGAGCCTCAGTGCAGAGCAGAAGGCCGCCTTCCCCGTCTGGGAGCCAGGCTGTTTGTGCCCCCTCAAAATAAAAACCCGGGCAGATAGGTGGACCTGAAGTATAATTACGCATTTTTTTCTAATTCAGTCTCAACGTGTGTGGGCAAACGCAAGAAGATGAAAAGGTAGACCCATTCCTAGATGAAGTAGACACGTGACTAATTATGTGCCATTAATTGCTTAATTCAGGGTTTACCAACAGCAGGTAGAAGTGAGCCTCGGGAGGGGTTCCAGCGGGGAAGGCCAGTGCCCAGGCCTGGCCAGAACCTCGGGCATCTGAAACACAGGCTGGTCGGTAGTTGCAAGGCTGTTTGAAAGGGGTCGCCGACGTTCCGTTGGTAGGTCGATCAAGTAAAACCCGAGATGGAAAACTTGTATCTCGAAGTCGTTGCATTGGTACGTAGGTAAAGCCAAAGCAGGGGTGCCTGGGTGGCGCAGTCGGTTAAGCGTCCGACTTCAGCCAGGTCACGATCTCGCGGTCCGTGAGTTCGAGCCCCGCGTCGGGCTCTGGGCTGATGGCTCAGAGCCCGGAGCCTGTTTCCGATTCTGTGTCTCCCTCTCTCTCTGCCCCTCCCCCGTTCATGCTCTGTCTCTCTCTGTCGCAAAAATAAATAAACGTTGAAAAAAAAAAATTAAAAAAAAAAAAAAAAAAAGCCAAAGCAGCATTTAATGAAAGGAAACTTATTACCCGGTGAAGCCAGAGCGTTTGACTATCTAAACTCTTAATTATAGGGGGCTAAATTTGAAGAATTGAACGTGATGGCAAAAACCTAAAATCTTTAAAATCTGAGGAGGTCTTATTAGGATGCCACTCTATCGATTGGGCCAACTGGCGTTTTGTTTCTTCCTGTCGATACTTGTTCAGTAAGATGTTGGATCAAAATGTCACTTAAATAAGGCACCTCGAAAATGAAAACAGAAGTTAGCCGGCCCTCCTTCCGTCACTCCCCATCCTGGATGAGTCTCCATCCTCATGGCCAACGCAAAAGCTCTAAGCCACAGGCGTTGCCATTACCTTGGCCCTCAAGAAAAAACTCCCCCCCGCGGGGAGTTAAAAATATTTTATGTTTAGGGGAATTAATTTTCCTGCTCTCAAGCAGTTAACACTTGTACAGCTCTTTTTTTTTTTTCTTTAAACCCAATGACAAACTCCAGTCAGTGGATCCATGGGTCTCTGTTTGATGTCATTGTGCCCCAAGTCCAAAGCGTGTCCCTCTAGAATCTTCAGTCAAGGCTACCATGGGTATCATTTTATTTAGATATAAGTTTAAAATGTTTTTTAGGGGCGCCTGGGTGGCGCAGTCGGTTAAGCGTCCGACTTCAGCCAGGTCACGATCTCGCGGTCCGTGAGTTTGAGCCCCGCGTCGGGCTCTGGGCTGATGGCTCGGAGCCTGGAGCCTGTTTCCGATTCTGTGTCTCCCTCTCTCTCTGCCCCTCCCCCGTTCATGCTCTGTCTCTCTCTGTCCCAAAAATAAATAAACGTTGAAAAAAAAATAAATAAAAATAAAAAATAAAATTTTTTTTAATGTTTATTTATTTGAGAGAGAGAGAGAGAGAGAGAGCACGAGTGGGGGAGGGGCAGAGAAAGAGGGAGACACAGAGTCCGAAGCAGGCTCCAGGCTCGGGGCTGTCAGCACAGAGCCCGACGCAGGGCTTGAACCCACCAACAGTGAGATCATGACCTGAGCTGAAGTCCGGTGCTTAACCGACTGAGCCACCCAGGAGCCCCCTAGATTTAAGTTTTAAAAGGAACAGAGGAGGGGGGGGCGTCATTCCAGCTCAGGTCATATCTCGCAGTTCGCGGGATCAAGTCCCATGTGGTGCTCCGTGGCTCACTGTCTGCCTCTCCCTTGCTCATGCTTGATATCTCTCTCTCTCCCTCTCAAAATAAATAAATAAACTTAAGTAAAGCATATAGTCTCCTTTTGACCGGTTCCGCCTTTTAAGGTCGGTGGTGGCTTTGTTAAAAGTCTACTCCCAACCACTCTGGGACTCTTGGGGATGTTGGGAGGAAGGCACTAACAGCCTTGGCGACTGGGCATCCGTGGAGACCAGAAAGCTCCCCTCGTAAATGGGGCCCCACTCATCAAGAGTCCAAAAAGTTCCATGAAGGTGCAGAAAATCCCAGGTGCCTTCACAGTTGTGCACCGTGGTCTACCATAGATGCTTGAATGGCGTCTTAACGCACTGGCTCGAGGAATTGGGTCCAAACACTTTGGCCAGGGTGTTCCCCACAGTCCGTTTGGATTAGCTGTGTTTTAAATTTGAAACAGATTGTTTTGGAATTAGTCAACGGAAACTAAAGAGGGAAAGTGTTCATGTGGCAGGTAGTTAATTCTTTGACTTCGAATCTTCTGAGGTGAAGTTTTACTAACTTGAACATCATGTGTCATCTAGAACGCAAGTTGAGAGGTACACTGTGATTGAAGTCACTAACTAGGGAATATGACAAGAAAAAATGCCCTGGGTCATCGCTAGGTTAGATTTTAAGAACTTTGTGGCCATAAGCGATAGAACCTCTTTAGCAGGGATTCCCTGGGTCTTGTGCGGCACTTTCAACATCTGTACGGCACAGGCTTCATGTCACATCCGTTTGCAACAATTTGATTCTACTTAAATAAAGCGCAGAAGGTGCCTTAAAGACCGAAAACACTGTGTGGAGGCATTAAATGCTATTAAAATCTTATAGCTGAGGTTTCTGTTTCAGTGGAAACCTATTTATTGTTTCCTAGGCTATTAAAATATTATTATATTTTCTCTGGGCTCTTTCCATGACCCCAGCTGACGAAAGGCCAAGAACACCCTTGTCCAAAAACTGAATTACATCATTAAGTGTAACAATATTTTCACGATTCCGAGCTATAGTGAGTCTGTTGCTTCTAAAAGCAGACAAGGCATTCTTGCTCGGACAGGAAAATGTAAAAGAGCCAAGGAACACATCCATCCGTAAATACGAAGCTTACAAGACCACAAAACTCAAACTCGGACACGTGAATTCGCCGTCAAATGTGGCGTTGGAAGGACCTGTCGCTAGGCCGTCGCTCTGGGTAGCATGTGACAGCGTCTGTCTCACCCAGTTGTATCATTAGGAGACCTCGTGTTTTAGGTTAAGGGTGCGTCATCCCAATTTGCTGGCTTTGGAAGGAAGCAGGTCACCTGAGCCAGGGACCTGTGCCCTCCCTGGACGTTTGATGCCCAGGACATTCTGGCCCTTTGCTCCTCTCTGGAGCCTGAAGTTTCCACGACCTCCATCTCTCCCTGAGCCACACGAGAGGCCCCCTCCATTAAAACAAAACAAAACAAAACAAAACTCTAGTCTGAGCTGTTCCAAGAATCATGCTAATGGATGGCTTGTACTTTCAAAGCGTAAACCAGGTCCTTAAAATGGCAACGAACTATTAGAATAAATTACTAATTCATATGAAAAGGTCACGCATGGTGGCCTCCAAATGTGAAAGCCCTTTTTAAAAATTAAAACTTTTAAGGCCAGGGGTAGGTCAAATGCAAGACGGAAAACTATAGCCGGTGTCAGCTCACCACACCAATTAAGTAAAATCTCGTCTTTCCGTTTGTGTTGGGTGAAAACAGAAAGCCGGACAGACCACAACGAGCTTGTGTTTCAGGGCGCTCGGTGCCGTTTGCTTACCTGTAAACCCTTGATTCCACCTGCTGTCATTTATTTACAAAGTAAATGCCTTGTGTGTCCGCCAGCGGCCACAACGCCATATAGGTGAAGCCTATGCCGAAACAAAACAAAAACCCCTGGAGGGTGGCCTGCTGGGTTAGAAGTCGAAATGAGTGAAGCCCTGACCTTGCTGGATACGTTTCTGGGACAATAGCCCCCATTGTGCCTTTGCCTGGAATATGTGTCTGTGTGTGACATGGGACAGCTTCACCCCTTTCAGAGTTCAGGTGTGATGTTTATCGAGAAGGGGGGAGACGGTAACCCAGCTCCAGGATTTCCAAATAAGGAGACTCAGCAGTAGAGTCACCCCAGTGATGTGTAGCCACTGGCAGAAGTATGGAGGCCGTCTGTATTGGTTACCCTTTAGCTTGTTCCTCTTAAATACAGTGTATTTGTGTTTTGCCACATCCGAAGCAGGAAGGAAGATGCTTTTGAACAAATGGAGCGTAACAGAAACTTCTGGCCTGTTCCTCCTCCTTATCCGTCTTTGCCAGTTTTCAAAAATGACGATCAGTTCGTCGAATTCAATCAAGAAGTTTTTATTGAATAGGGGAAGATAACCAGTCATTTCGGGGCTAGTCGGTGAATGATTGTGAGTGAGCCGTGACCCCTTCAAAAAGCCGCGGAATCCTGGCCCGTGAGGCCTTCCCGTCCAAGCGGCCTCTAGGCGCATTTGGGTCTATCCCTTTACCATCTTCATCCACTTGGGTTTAGGGGAAAAGCATTAACCTCCAACATATCTCTTTGGAGCTCTTTTCAGAAGAAGGTGCATTTTGGGGTGGAAGGGAGGCCAGGCCACAGCCGGAAGTGTGATGGGAGACGTGGCTCCGTCTGCGTGCGTGTGCGGTGGGAAGGCGCGCTCAGCAGTTCGCGGAGGTTGGAGAAGGTCGGAGGCCCTCGGAGGCCTAGCAGCTGCAGGTTATGAGGGTCCGGAGCGGCTTTTGCTTCCTGTTCTTCGTGCCCAGGGTCTTTAGCGACTTTGCGTTGCCCTCCGTTGTCTTTCAGAGCCAAAAAAAAAAAAGGGGGGGGGGGCCTTGTAGAGCAGGGATAGAGGTGTTACCTGACGGGGCCAAGAGAAATAATAGGTAACCTCTCCTTCTCTCCACCTCTTCTTACTTTTCGGCAAAGGGGGATTTCAGTAGTTCAGTTGAATGGTTAACAGTGTCCTTCTGCTTTCAAAGAAAACTTGGAATGTTACAGACAGTGTACTCAAGGCCTCTGGAAGGATCCACAGCCCCCACCCCTCCCGGTACCCCTAGGTATGTTAAGCGTGTTTCCGTTTACAGGTGGGCTTCCTTCCTTCCTTTTTCCCTAGCCACCCCACGCTTTCCTGACTGTTGAGAAAGTCAGATAAGGCCAAAAGTAAGGGAGAGAGTTTCGTGACCACTTTGCCCGTCTGGGTTTCCTGGCAGGTAGGCCGGCCACGCACCCAAGGCAGTCGCCGAGTCTTATTAGCCTTATCACCTGGGCGCCAGGTGGGCCACATGGCCCGACCACCTGTTGAATGGATGAATGAATGAATGAAAGAATGAACTGTACCCAAGCAGACACCCATGTGGCAGCAAGTGACTCATCCAGGGTCCCAGGAAAAGTGAGCGACGGCTCTGAGGAACTTTAGCGTCGCCGCCCTGAACCCCAGTGCGCTCCTACCACGTCCTGGGGTGGGGACACTTGAGAGTTTTCCAACAAATTCGTGGTCAATAAACTACTTCTCCGTCTGTTGCAGGGGCTCCCCCGCAGTGCCCGGGCCGGGCCGCTGGCCTCCAGGACACCCCTCGGCCCTCCACCCCTCCGGCCTGGGAGGACGCCGCCGCCGCGCACCAACTCTGCGGCCTCCGGCCACCGCCGCTCAGGCTCTCGCGCGCTCGTCGCCGGCGCGCCGCCCGCCTCCTGCTCCTTGGCGGTAGGGCTGGCTTTGCGCTCGCACAGCGCCTCTCACCGCAAGAGCGAAACCCTTTCCAGGCGTCGCGATTAATTAGTCTTGCCGACACCTAGCTCCACGGGCACGCGCCGCTGGGGAAGGGAGGGGTGGGGTGGCGGTCCCCGCGCGCGCTAACCGGGAAACTGGAGGTAAGGAGGCGCGCAACAGGGGTAAGCGCCGCCGTCGCACACTTTGTACGCCGCCCAGGGCTACACCACTCACCGAAAATTGGGAGGCAGGTCTGGGAGGCGGGGTCCGGCGCCCACCGCCTTGGGCGGCCCCGCGCCCAGCGCCGCCGCGCCCCCCGCGCCCCCCGCCCACACCCGCACCACCCGCACGGTGGCCCGCACCCCCTGGGTGCGCGGCGGCCCGTTTGGGCGCGTCCCCGGCGGGCCGATTTTTCGGCTTCCCCTTCGCTTTATAGGGGCCGCCCCTGTGGGTCCGTCCTCTGAAGAGGCTGGGGCGTCATCGGGCTGGTTAGGAGCGCCGGTCTTCGGCGGGGACACTCAGTCGCGTCGGCACCGCGGAGCGGGCTGCGTCAGGTGGCTGGCCCGGCGCGGCGCTCGCCCGCTCGCTCGCCGGCTCTCCGGCTCGGGGCTGCGGCGCCGGCTGGAGCGAACCCCTGTCCCGGCGCGGGGCGGCGGCGGGCGGCCGGCCGGCAGGCAGGCAGGCAGGCACTGCCTTGCGTGTGAGTGCATCTCACTCACATGTAAGTCCGGGTGCACCGTGGCCTCCCGCGGAAGTGCGAGTCGCCCGGCGCGGGGCAAGAGCCGCCGGGGCCGGGACGGGGCAGGGGCGCCCCGGCGCCGCCGCCCTGCCCCGCGCCTGCCGGGCACCCCCCAATTCTCTCTTTTCTCTTTTCTCCTCTCCATTGGCGTGCCCAAGAGCCAAACCGAGGAGCGCCTGAGGGTAACAGCAAACTCGTGCCATCGCGCCTCTGCACTTTTCTTTTTTGAGTTGTTTGACATTTCTCGGTGCTTTTTGGTTTCTCGCTGTTGTTGGGTGCTTTTTGGTTTGTTCTCACCCCTTTTTTTTGTTTGCTCATCCTTTTTGGCGCTAACTCTTAGGCAGCCAGCCCAGCAGCCCGAAGCCCGGGCCAGCCGCGCTCCGCGGCCCCGGGGGCAGCGCAGCGGCGGGGATCGCAGCCGACTCCCCCCCGACACGGGGCGCACGGGGTCCGGCCAGGCCGAGGCCGGGGGCAAGCAGGGCGCCCGGGCCAGGCGCGAGCCCGGCACCCCGAGGTGGCCGAGCCACCATGCTGAAGATGGCCATGAAGATCAAAGCCCGAGCGGCGGAGAGCGAGAAGAAGACGGCGGCGGCTGCGGCCGAGGTGGCTGCCGAAGCTGCGGCGGCGGCTGCGGCGCTGGCCGAGCCGAGAGAGCCGCTCGCGCCGCGGAAGAGCGGGGACTCCGAGAGGACCCCAAAGAGTGCGGCGCGGGAGGCGCCCCCCGAGAAGTTCCTGACCGAAAAGGAGCGCAGGAAGATGGAGAAGAAGCTGCTGGAGCAGCGAAGAAAAGAGGAGAAGAAGAAGGAGAAGGAGAGGAAGAAGCTGGAGAAGATGCAGAAGAAGAAGAAGAAGACGGCGCCCGAAGCCCGGGAGGAGGCCCGAGGCCCGGAGGCCGCCGCCGCTGCCGCCGCCGCCGCCGCCGACGAGGGCGCCGCGGAGGGCGCCGGCGGGGTCGGCGAGGGCGCCGGCGGCGGGGGCACGAGTAGGGCCTGGGCCGCGTGGGACACGGACTCGGGCGACGAGGACGACGCCTACTACACGGCGCCGCGCGTGGGGGGCGTCGTGTGGCGGCCCGGGCCGCTGAAGGCCGGCGCGCTGAGCGCCCACCTGCCGCTCGTGGTCTTCCTGGTCTTCTCGGTGCGCAGCCCCTCGTGGGTGCTCAACTTCCTGCTGCAGAAGCGCACGGAGCAGGGCCGCGGCTGCGGCTTCGTGTTCGGCGCGACCTGCTGCTTCCGAGTGTTCCTGGGCTGCGCCTTCTTCTCCTACTTGGGCGGCCGCGCCAAGCGCAGAGGCCGCGGGCGCTCGGGGGCCAGCGGCGCCTTCGGCCCGGGCAGTGGCGCCCGGCGCCGGGGGCGCGACGAGCGGCTCATCTAGTCAGACCCCCGCCCCCCGCCCCCCGCCACCGCCGCCCCCACCAGAAACCACCATCGCTGTGTCGTGTGGATTTTTATTCAGTATTTGTGTATGTGTTTGGACACATTTTCCTTTTCGGTTGCTCTGTCCTTTGGTTCGTGCTCGCCTCGCTTTTTCCACACTCCCTGCTCTCTGGTTCTCTCTGTGTCTCTCTGTGTCTCTCTCTTTTCGAAAATTTTCCGAAGTCCGGGCTCGGGCTGGCGCTCCCTCCCCTTCCGCCCACCCCGGCCCCTCGGCGGCGCCCGCGGGAGGAGGGGGGGGGGGGGCTCGGCCTTGGGGGCCGCAAGGGCTACGCGGCCCGGGGGGTGGAGCGTTGGCGTCGTGCGAGGGGTCGTCACTGGCTCGGGGCCGCCCCCTCTCCCCCCCCCTTTCCCGTGGCCGGGCCCTCCCGGGGGCCCGAGCCGGGGAGGGGGGCAGGGGGGGCGGCTCCCCGGCCCGTCCCGGGCCGGGCGCGGGCGGAGGGACCCCCCCTTCCCGGGCACCCGGGGAGTGGGGGGGGGGACGCCTCCCTCCGCCAGCTCCCGCCCTCCCCGCCGCCGCGGCCGCTGCCGCGGCTGCTCCTCATCCCTCCTCCTCCTCCTCCTCCTCCTCCTTCCACCCCCCTCGCCGCCGCCGCCTCCTCCTCCTCCCCCCGCCTCCCCCCGCCCGCTGCAAAGCTTTGGGTCGGGGCGGCGGCGGGCCCGGGCCGAGGCAATAAGAGCGGCGGCGGCGGCAGCGGCGGCAGCAGCTCCCGCAGCTCCTGCTCTGGTCCGCCTCGGCCCGGCGGCGGCCATCAGCCCCCTCGGCCTCGGCTCGAGGGGCGGGGAGCGACGCGCTCCCCTCGGTCCGACCGCCACCACCCTCCCCGCGCGCTCCGCGGCCCGCGCCCCGTAGACCGCCCCGCGCGCTCCTCCCCGAGGAGCCGAGCCCGCGCCCGGCCCGCCCGCCCGGCGCTGCCCCGGCCCTCCCGGCCCCGCGTGAGGCCGCCCGCGCCCGGCCCCGCCGCCGCCGCCGCCGCCGCCGCAGCAGCCCGGCCGCGCCCCGCGCCCCGCCGCCGCCGCCGCCATGGGCTGCCTCGGAAACAGTAAGACCGAGGACCAGCGCAACGAGGAGAAGGCGCAGCGCGAGGCCAACAAAAAGATCGAGAAACAGCTGCAGAAGGACAAGCAGGTCTACCGGGCCACGCACCGCCTGCTGCTGCTGGGTAAGGGCGGGGCGGGGGGCGCCGGCCCCGGCCCGGCCCGGGGGCCCCTCGGGGCGCCCCGCAGGCCGCGCGCGCCGAGCCCGCCCCCCGCCCCGGGCGCGCGCTCCCGAGCCCGCCGCCCGCTCGCGGGCTCTGTCTCTGGGGGGCGAGGCCGGAAGGGGGACCCCGGGGCGCAGATTCGGCCGGGCGGGGGGGGCGGGGGGGGGGCTCAAAATGGGGCGGGGGGCCGCGGCGGCGCGGGCGCGGGGCCCCCTCCCCCGGCCCGCCCGTTCTCCGTCTCTGTTTCTCTCTCTCTCGCCCTCCCCCTTGCTCTTTTTCCTCTCTCTGTTTTCCGCGAGGCCTACACGACGCCGGGGGTTTGGGTGCATGTTGGGGAGGGGGAGGGGGAGGGGGAGCCCCACAGGGCTCGGGAGACTGCGACAAAAAGAGGGTTTCGGGGACAGGAAATGGGGTGGCGGGCAGAGGGAGGGGGACCCGCCTCCGTGGGGTGTGTGATTTGTTGGGAGAGGGAGAAGAAAAGAGGGGCCATAGAGGAGGGGGTGACGTGAGGGGGGGGCGCCGCGGTGGCGGAGGGGACCTCGCCGAGGGGAGGCTGTGGCGAGGGAAGTGGCCGAGGAGAGTGGGGGGGGGGGCGGGTGACATCAGCCCCTCGGAAGGGATCGGAGTGGTAAAGGTGGTGCAGTGAGGGGGAGGGGGCGCGGGCGAGTCGTGGCGCCGGAGTGGGGGGGGGGGGCGGGGAGGAGGGAGCGCGGCGGCCGCTGGGCGCGACTCGGTGCGTTTCGGGCAGGACACACTGTGTGCGCGGAGCAGACGTGTCCCGGGCCGGGGCCGGCCGTGGAAGGAAGAGAAGGAGAATCAAATAAAATGAGACCCAAAAAAAAAAAAAAAAAAAAAAAAAAAAGGAGTTAGTACGCTAAGTGCCCAGTGAAACCAAATGACACGTCATTTTTACAGTATGACCTTTTTTTCCCCTTCCAGACATGCAGGCTTTTTGAAAAGCAAAGAGAATTAATTGTAGCACAGCCCCCTCCCGCCCCCCCCACGACACACACACACACACACACACACACACCATTAACACGCGCACACACACATTTTCCTGTTGGTTGGCCACATTGAGAGTGCTTTGTGAAAAAGAAAAAAAAAAAGACATTCATAAATCAGAACTGGAAAATGACATTTGTCTGTAAATGGCTTCTTGGTCTGGAAATGGCGTGGGGGTTTTTTTTGTTTGTTTTTTTGTGTTTGTTTTGGTTTTTTGTCCTTCCCAAGGTGGGAGGGGGCATTGAGAGCGCTTTAAGGAGAAGACTTTTTTTCCAGGTGGAAGGAGATGGGCAGACGTTAATTAGTTGTTTGTCAAGTGACATTTGGTTGTTTGGTTTTGGGTTTTCTCTTGATTGCGGTTTTTCCTCTTTGGCCAAAAAAAAAAAAAAAAAAAAGGCGGGGAGGTGGGGGTTGTTAACTATAAGGACATGGCCTCTCCTTTTTTCTTAAAGGTGCTGATGGGGGTGGGGGGAGGCAAAGTGAAACATAAGCACAAAAGAAATTGTTGAAATGACCACAAGAATGACACAAACATTAATTAGCATGGAAGTTTTCCACTTCCTTAGTAATTTGGCTATCTGAGTTAATTTGTGAATTTGCGAGGTTAAACCCTAGTTCATGGTCGCACTTCAAAAACAGTTTGACTATAAAGAATAAAAACGTAAAAGGCCGATTTTTTCCTTTGTGGTGGTGCTTGGTTTGCTGTTTCTGGATGGGTCACCTCTTTGTTCTCCTGGGTCCAGATTTATATAAAGCAGAAAATTAATTAAGTGGAAACAAGTCTGGTGTTCTCTGCATTTGCAATTTCAATAATTAAATGATACATATGTTGAAGTCTTGCCTACAGCTTCTGAAGGTAGAATTATGCTATGTGAATATTAATATGCATATAACTTGATTTCAAAGTATCGGCTTGGAAAAGTCTAGAATCTTTTCCTGGGAATGCCATCTTGTTACCTGAATACTAATTAGAAACAAGTGTGACACTTAACAGTGCCTTAAATTTCTAACACCTTTGCTCTGTGAACAGTCTCCACTTAATTTGAGACTGTTACTCTGAATACACCTTTTACATCCCTGTGGGCTCATTTTCCCCAGGTGTCCTAGTCTATATGGCTACATATTACCATGATTGATTGATAGCCTCTGGCAGGGGGGGGGGTCTGCAACCAAACTAATAAGCCCCCCCCCCAGAGGAAACCTCATGATGCCCAAAATGCATCTTAATGACATAAATGTGGAAACTGAGGCACAAATCTGTGCCTGTAAGAGAGAGGTGGTGCACATTTTAACACTTCTGACAGAAGAATTTGGAGGTTCTGATTAATGCCTTGTATTCTCTGCACGGAATCTCTTAATAGTGCCTTTAATATTTTAATTTATTAGACTTGGGCTCATTAAGATAGAGTGTTTGCTTTGAAATCAATGTTTCTGTGGAAACTAATTTTAACTTTTACAGATATTGATTACAGCCTTGTGAAAAAGCAAGAGAAGGAGGAATGCTTTGCCCTCTGGGCAGTAAAACAAAAACAATTAATAAAATTAAAACTGAAAAAGGGGGGGGTAAAAAAAAAAAACCAAACAGATTTGTGTGGGAGGAGGGCAAAAAATTTTTCACATACACAGTACTTGTTCAAGAGAGTATACGTTTGCAAAAAAAAAAAGAATGAAAAAAATAGCAATCCTCCTTCTTGCTGGGTGGAACTGTGCTTTTTCCATAAAATATATGTTTACAAATGAAAGGTGATTTAAAATGGAGGCATGTGCTCCTTTTTACTGTTTAGTTGAGAAGGGCTCGAGGAATCTGAAAATCCAGTGGCTCCCTCATGATTAAAGTCATGTCCTTTAAACAGCACTTTTCATAGTTGGTGCTGCATGCGAATGTGGTCGTTTTCAAGCACTATATTTGATACCAAAATGTATTTTTCGAGAAGATGACATAAACTGGATGGTCTTCCATTTTCCACCCCCCCCCACCCCCCGCAACATGGTGGTTGTATCCAAAGAGAATTTATCTTTAGGAAGATACCCTTTGCGGAAAAGGAGGATAAATGGAAAATTGCGGGTTGGGGTTGATTTTTGAGTAGCCCGAGGGGAGAAAAGCTGTCCATTAAAGAAGCTGAATTGTGAAAATTTGCGGGAGGGAAATGCTGCGTCAGTCCGTGAGCTGAAGACAGCGGTGTCTGGGCATTGTTTGTGAATCCTGGGTGTTTTAACCATGAAACCTCTGACAAACCGGGAATTCTGTGGCTATCTACATGTATGTGTATGTTTCACCAGTGAATGCTATTCAGTTTCAGTTTTGACTTCCAAGTTTCTCCCCCCACCCCCTCAAATGACAAAATTGCGTCATCCTGTCTTGGCCCCCCCCCCCTTGCTTTCCCATCCCACAAATTTGAAAACAACCAAAAGAAAACAAAACCCTGAAAACAGCAAGCCCTTTAATTCTTGTCACTGTGATGGCGAAAACACTGCAGGTAGACACAGAGTTGGACGTGTTACTTCGTTTTCTCTGCGTCAAAATGTCAAGGAAGATTGCAAGTCTGTTGTTTTGTTTGTTTGGTGTTTTTGTGTTTCCTGTTGTTGTGTTGTTTGTTTTTTTGCGTGCTGCTTCTGTGGAAAACGCGGCAGCCCTCTTCCCTGCCCAAAGTGTGTAAAATGCCTCCCTCATAACCTGAGACTTACTTTCATTTTCTAGGTGCTGGAGAATCTGGTAAAAGCACCATTGTGAAGCAAATGAGGATTCTGCATGTTAATGGGTTTAATGGAGAGTAAGTGTCAACTCTGTGCTGGGGCACAATGAGATTAACACGTTTTATACTAACCTTTAGGAAGTTTAGGTAGATTTTGGGGGCTGGGCAGCCAATTTTCACTTAATTTTTTCAGCCTACATAGGAGAAAATCCAGGGAAGAGCTCTTTGGAGATTCCCCCCCCCCTTAGACTCTTTGGTGCAGCAATAAATAATCAAAGTAATAATAAAGCACCAGTGTTGTTGTAAAACTATCCCCCCCCACCCCCACCACCACCAGGGAGAGAGCACCTGGCTGGCCCCATGACAGGTCTGCTGCAGACCTGCCCAAATTTTGGTGCAGTGGGTCTCTGACATAGCTGACACCTGCTGTGACCACCCCCCTTTTCAGGCAACCTGACCACTGCAGAGAAGCGCCCCCCCCCCCCCCAGCAGATTTCAGCGCAATGCGCCATTGCGGGATGTATTAAACTATTAGGGAGGACATTGTTTCAGTAATATTCTCACATGAAAACAAAGTTGAAGGAAACAGCCCTTGTTAATAATTCCTCATTCCCTCACCGTCCTCCCCCCCGCCCCGCCCCCCCCCCCCCGGAAATTAACATTATGGGCAAATCATTGTTTCCCTTTCTAAAAATCAGTAGTCTTGCCTAGAGAAAGAAGATGGAGACTGGGAGTTAGGTATTCCGGCTGGGTCAAGGGGCATTTTTGCCTTTGAAAAGTCCTTCGAGGCATCTTGGTACAGGACAATGTGACAATACCACAGTGAGAATAAAGATGAAAAGAGAGTGCGTGTACTAGGGTTGTAAGGAATGGGGGGGGGGGTCACGCTTGCCATGAAAAACATGCAAACAGAAGGGAGCGTTCAATACCCTCAGAATTTGCTTTTTCTGCCCGGACCCCAGATGGGCCCTTCCCATGTGAAACAGAAGGAGCTAAATCTGCCCGCCTCTGTTCTCACTGGATGACAGCGGTTAACCTTACAAACACCTGAAGACACTAGTTTACAATTACTAGCTGCTTAGCAATCCCATTCCCTTTCTTAAACCTGGATTCAGTTGAAAACTTGTCTCAGTTTGGTTTCATGGGGGGGGGGGGGCATTGAGTCAAGGTCGCATAGTTTAATTCAGTTATGCGCCAAAAGCCCCCAGAACAAACCAATAAAGAGGCAGTTACTGACACCTACTATGCACCAAGCACCAGGCAAACAAAGATGAATTTTCTCACCTTTCAGAGGTACAAGGACTGCGCCTGAAGGCGGCTCTTTATGGAACATTCTAGAATTTCTTAGGTCACATAATCGGGGCTAAGGATGATGTCACACATACAAATGGAAGGTTTCGTTTAGGATGCTCTTTATCCTTGAACCTCGAATTCAGAAGGATGGGCTGTTTTACCAGTTTTATGAATGGCTCGTTATCAATATGGATATACAGGCGGTTAATTGAATAGCTCGCTCGCAGCTCTTAATTCCTGACACACCCTTCAATAAAGCCCTCTTTCCAGAGATTGCCATCGGTTGATAAACAAAAAGCCAGAAACCGACTTTTTAGCTATGTGAATTTGTAATTTAAAGAAAAACCTTGCATAATTATTTCCCTTGATTCTTGCCGGGGAGTGCTTCTTCATGAGGCTAGTTAAGCAAAAATGATTTGACCATGTACCCTCTAGATAAATATTTTGATTAAAACTGGACATGGCTAGCTAGCATTTTTAAAAGGATGCAGCAGCCACTGTTTACCTTAGCTCGAGTCCAGTAGAAGATAGGACATCCTTGCAATAATTTACTTAAGGTTTTATTACTCTACAGACTGCCCTACGGTTTTTTAATTTTTAGAGCAAGGATTCTCCTCCCTTAGCGAGCCAGTCTGTAATGCACATGAGGCATTTAAACCAGAACTTCTCTTTTCTATTTTCTTTTTAAAAAGAGGAAGCGACATTCCCAGTTTGCCTGCCTTGTAGAGGAAGCCATAGGTAATCTCTGAGGACGTTAAATTTAGCCCGTGGAAGTGACATACAGGGGAATTCTTCGTGTGAGTCTAGAAACCTTATTTTTATCTCCTTCAACTGAGCCTCCTTTTTTCTTTTTCCTCACTGCGGTATTGCAACAAAAGCGGTTTCCTTCTTCACTAGGAATTCCCTATGAAATGGTGACATCCATCCACTAAAGGGTGTTCTGCGTGGTGCAGGGGCCTTCTCCTCCTCGCTCCCGTAAATGTGCGCTTTGTTAGGGCTGGGCTAAGCTATGAGATTTGCCTTAACTATCCGCAGACTGCCGTGCTGGTTACATTTTGAGAGTAAGGTGTACTATTAATCTGACCTTCAGAAATACAGAGGTCAAGTGCGGATTTTCCTAACTCAAAGCTAACTCTTCCTTACATTTAGTGCCAGGGCAGGGGGGGGGGGCGGGGGGAAGGAGTGCCATTAACACTGGTTGAGCTAATAAGCTAATCAATTAAAAAACTCTGTAGAACGCTTAGCCGTCCTGCCCTTCCTACCTTCAAGGAGAAATTCCTACCACTTATGAAGATTGGGTTTTGTTTTGTTTTGTTGGGTTCTGTTTGGTTTTTGGAGGTGTAGTGAGTTTTGTTCTTTTACTTTTTTTTTCTTTTTTTCTTTTCTTTTCTTTTTTTTTTTTTTTTTTTTTTTTGTCTCACAGTTCAGACATAGTTTTAATTGATGACAGTTATCAGGAACGAGTCTATATAAATAAAAACATTTCCTAGGTAGTTTCCCTGACCTCAAGAAGGGAGGAAATTAATACTGCACCAGGAAATCATGGGCAAAAATCACCCGTATCTCTGCCTTTGTGTGTTCAGATACAACATGGTGAAAGATTGAGATCTGGGAGAATCCAGGAGCCTTATGCGCGGCTCTGTTCTCCAAAGAATTGTGAGATAAATCACTGCTTTATCTCCCTGATGCATGTACATTTAGTGAAAGCACAAGAAAATAATTATCCGTCCCTTCTGTATACCCTACCGGAGAGTCTCCAGAGGGCTCGGCTAATCTGCGGCAGAGGTGTGGTGTTCTTTCCTCCACGGCCTGCAGTCTCAGTGGACATTGCAACTTAGCCAGAAAGGCGGCTAAGAATTAACGGGAGGATGGTGACCGTTTGTTTAGGAATGTAGAGAGGCTGTGTGGGGTTTTTGGGAAATTGCGGTGCCTTGCAGATTAGGTGAGCTTTCAATCTCTCTTTAAAAGGGGCGGCGAAGAGGACCCGCAGGCTGCCAGGAGCAACAGCGATGGGTAGGCACATTCAAAACCACAACAACTTTGTAACAAACAAACAAACATGAAGATCATCCTGGGAAACTGAGGGCAGAGCCCCGGGGAGAAAACAAAACTCATCTCAGGGCCATCAGCCATCTTGGTATACATGTTTGCACATGACACATAATCTCTTCACATTTCGGAGCAAGTGCAGTGCAAAACATAATTTTTTTTTTTCTGGCCATCCTTTAAATGTAATTAAATCCAGGTGGGGGAAAGTTAACAGATTTCAGCTTTAGACGATCAGTTTAAGATTTCGAGTATTGGTGTTTTTCCATATGGTTTCTGTTTCTCCACCCACCCCACCCCCCAGCTCTCCATTTGAATTGGCTACTCGTTTTTAAAACTAGACTAAATTCCATCCACCCGCTGCTTGGTCTGATGTTAAAATTTCAGACTTTTCGGAGAGGAAAAAAAAAATCTTTTTCCTCTATTAAGATACATGGTGCTGCACCGTCTATAATTTGGGGAGGGGGGAAAAAACACCTCGGCACCTTGAGGAGGTCATTGTTAAGAATGGTCTCGAAAAGCCTCTGATCTTTTAAAACTTCTCAAATGTATGTTAACCAGAGGCACTTTGCATTAGCCAGTGGATAGGTAATTCATGATGGCATCCGCTTTTTATTTTTTTTTTCCCCATTCATTATCAGTTTTGTTTTTCTTCACTTCCTACATCCCCGCTGCCCATCACACGCCGACATGCACACGCATGCCAGGTAGCCATCGCAGCTCAGCTATTTCTCATGAGAACACGCAGAGCCGACTGACCCAGCCTAGGGCATCTCAAAGAAATAGCTTCTGTGGCCGGGGTGGGGCGGGGCAAAGGATACCGGGGTGGACAAAGTGACTTACACATGTCTGTTCATCTGTTTCTTTTAGAATGTATTATCCCTAGATGGTGGCTACAGTTTCTCCTCTTCCCGGCTATGCTATCCCACTTTGCATGCTGGAATTGCCTGGTCTTAGGAACCTCTAATAAGAATACTATTCTGTTGTGGGGGGGAGGGGAATGGGGCCCTACCACCTAACCTCTAAAGATAACTCAAAACAAAACAAAACAAAACAAAACAAAAAAAAAAACCCCACAAAACCACAAAAAAAAAAAATGGAATGAAATCCTTAATTGGCAAAAATGTAGTGTTGTAACAGCAATCAAAAAAAGGCATCTACATAAAAGCGACTAATTGACAGTTTACTGTACCAAAAGTTGGCATCTGAGAACTATGACAAGCCCATATTGACCCCCCGACTCTGTACTAGATGCTGTGCTAGACCCCTGAACCCTACTAACACCTGCCTGCACTTCTATCTGTGACTCTGTTCTGCAAGTAAATAGAAGTATTAACATACGTGATAAATAAAAATTCTCTGCATGTTTCAGCAATCCCTGTATCCTGCGTCTGTCTTCTGTCTTCTTTTGTCTGTCCTTTCCCACAAATGCACAAAGAGAAAGGTGTAGGACCAAAAGAAACTTAATATAGCATAGCCTTCCCCCACCACTTGGTTAGCTGAAGGGGGGGAGGGAAGGGACTTTTAAAATAAAACCCCAGGCGACAGGCTTCATGGACATGGGGGAGGGAGGGGGCCACGTCCCCAAAGCATTTCCAGCCCCACCCAGTGTTTTAATCCATCAGATCAAAACTGTAGCGGTTGATACATAACTTGGCTTTGTTAAGTAGTTTAGAGACATCTGAGGAATTCTCTCTGAATTTCACAATCAACGTTAAATTCATTAAGCGATAGTAAAAATGATGATAAACCTGCCAGTCCCAGTATAATGTCTCCATCTACATAGTAATTGCTTCAATGGAAGAATTTTATGTTTTAGTATTACACACCCGAATTAGATTTTAGATTTCTCTTTTAGCTGTTTTATACTTGATCTACTCCCACACCTATTCACATACGTAGATGAATACTGAACACGTTCTCAAAATATCCGTATTTAAGACTGGAAGTTTTCCAATTATCATACTACTACTTAGACCAAAATATCAAACTGAATGAAAGAACCTCCTTTCTGGAAGTACTTTCCTCTTGCTCCATGTACATCTGGGTAGTTAATACCCGGACATCTCTAATTTTAACCACTGTGGGACCTTGAAAGCTAGGGTGACGTAATGGCTCTCATTACCATGGAAATGGAGCCCGTTTTTAATGAATGGGATTTGTCCTGTGGGGTTCTAGGTAAACCTGGGCCTGTGTGCGAACATTAGGGGCAAACACGCATCCTTTCAACATTTCTGACGTCTACGTAACCGACTCAGACTCTAGCACCAAGTCTGGACATGGTTCCTGATTTCAGAAATGAGCTTCAGGGGTGCACACACACGAGCAGAAAGGTCCCACAGGGCTCAGGGCTCCCGTCCCCTTCCATGGAGGGTGGCCGCAGTAAGCAGGAGTCTGGGGGCCAGGGGCACCCTTGTCATCGGGTCATGGATGCCATGCTCGCGGTTTGCAGGACCCCTGTTGCTGTCCTGCCTGTTCCTCAAATTCTCCTGACTCCCAGCACTTGTAAGTGGCCGTGAGGGGGTTCCTGGCACGGTCTTTTACCCCCAGCCTCCCCCACTGATAAGAACACCTGTAAACCAGCTTTTTAGTCTGACGTTAAAAGCAGTTGCTCCAAAGCCAGTTTAACAGAAAGCGGGCTGACCCTGCCTGGGAAACGGGGGAAATGAAATCAGGAAGTGCGGACCCACCCCTCAGATCAATAGGCAGATCTTTATTTTGGTAAGAATGAAATACTTAATGCTAGCTATTACAGCTCCTTGAAAAAAGTCACGAGCGGGATCTTCGGAGGCGGGGGCAGAGCTGTTGGCAGGCGAGCACACGGCCGCCCCCCTCCCCCTTCGAGAGCTCTCTTCTCCACTCCGCACTCCTAACCATGCTGCCAGGCTGCGGTTGCTGTCACTCCCCCTCCGCGTCTTCCCTACACTAACACACTGTCGCGTTCTGCTCCTGAGGGGCCACGGGTTTAATTTCTACCTCCATGCTGGGACTCCTGGTGAATCAACCAAGTGAAAGCGTCAAAAATGAGGAATTTTGACATTTTCTTTAAAAATTATACACAGCAAGGAAAAGTGAGCCCCGTCCCCTCTCCTGCCTCTGGCGCACTTTTCAGCCTCAGTTTCCTCTGGGAGGGGGGGAGCACCTTAACCTCCCCGTGACCGTGCTGTCTTGTCCCGGGGCTCAGTACACCGTAGGTATGTCCTGAATATTGGTTCCACGCCCCCCACCCAACACCACAAGGTTGAGGCAATGGGTGTATTAAGATTTATACCCCAAGCAAGAGGTCCTTTTTATCCCCTGAAGACACAAACTCTAGAATGTTCTTTGGTCGTGTCTCCAATGAAGGACAGTTGCCGGAAGACCCCTACAGCACTTGAGTTGATGTAACTGGGTGTAAACATTCCTCCAGGGGACCCCAGAAGCCAAAGGGTGTGACCTTTACTTATGGTCCCAGTGACCCTGAATAAAGATCACCATGTCCTATATGACTTACATTCGGGTCATAATTAAAAGGCCACTAAACCTCTAACCTCCAACCCCCCACCCCAGCACACGAGTCCCAGACCATACAGACTTCTGGGGGCAGAATCTCATTTTATCCCTATTTACATTGAGGGACCAATGTATATTATCACCTAGGAATGTCGTTGCCAGCTGACTGACATGATGACTTAATAAAAATGGCCTCAAAGCCTCAGAATCTGTAATCTCACCATCTGCATTCACTGGTTCTCTGTATACTAAGCCAGTGACCAAGTAAGCCCCAAGAAGAACCATGAAACTTTTTCTCCCTAGTATGTGATTGACATCACCCTCTTCCCCCCTACACACGCGCACACACACACAGGGATGTTAAGGGCCAGGAGGAGCCTTTTAGGAAGTGTTGGTGTGCAATGGGGGCTTCAAAAAAAAAAACTGGAACCACATCTGAAATAGTCCATGAACCAGGTCTGACTTCTGGTACAGTAGCCTTGATTCTTGTCTCGATGCCAATCTGCTAATCTGCCCCAATCGGGCGTGTCCTCGGGACACATTTGGGAGGTTATAATTTGAAACCACCTTTATTCAGGAACCTCCGCTCTGTACAGATCTGAATCCGCAGGTCTTTCAAGAACAGAATACTATGCTTTTAGTTGGAATATCTTGACTAAAGAGATGCTGTTTGCCAACGTGATGCAATATGATTTCTTTTTCTTTTCAATCCCACTGTAGTGAGAAGGCAACCAAAGTGCAGGACATCAAAAACAACCTGAAAGAGGCCATCGAAGTATGTGTTTGGGTCCTTTGTCTCGTTCTTCTCTTAGCTCCCCTTTCAGATAGTGCTGTCCCCTGACTGCTTTGCTAAATCATTTTCAGACCATCGTGGCCGCCATGAGCAACCTGGTCCCCCCCGTGGAGCTGGCCAACCCTGAGAACCAGTTCAGAGTGGACTACATTCTGAGCGTGATGAACGTGCCCGACTTTGATTTCCCTCCCGTAAGCTAAGCTCTTGAATCATTCCTTTGCCCCCTCCCCTGTACAGTGGGCAGCACAGGGTGATGAGCTCTGGTGACCGGTCACCTGTGCATCGCAAATCGGCACACCTGTGTCAGAGCCACAGTTCGGGCCGAACACATTTCTGTGATGCTGATTCTTAAAAAAAGTGAATTCCGTTAGGGCTCAAAATCCTAATCATCATTAGGGCTTTGCTCAAGATGGGTGAGTGGAATTCTGTCACCCCTTGTAAATCTTCCCTCCCCCCCCCACAAGTAAGCATCACACTTTATTCTCACGACGTTAGATTGTAGGTTTTTATTTTTTTAATTTTTTTTTCAACGTTTTTATTTATTTTTGGATTGTAGGTTTTTATAAAGGAAAATGTCGTGAGCTGTGGCAGCCTTAATTATTCCCTCGTACACGTCTTGTGACAAACAAAACTGTATGTTAAATATGGCACACAAATGCTAATTGTCCAGTTAAATGAAAGTATCCAAAGATACCAAGGAATGCAGAAGTGAAGTGCGAGCCCTGGGTTTTATAAATGGAAGACATTCTCCTTTTTAAACAGTCTACTATTTGACCTTTATTAAGGTTTTTTTTTCTTTTTATTTTTCTCTAAAATCTGCTTGCCTTGGGGCAGATGAAACCTTTTCATTTTTTTTTTTTTTCCTTTGAAAAAAAGAAAAGAAAGGACTTTCACCTAAATTATAACTTGGGAGAGTTTCTTCTGCCCATCCTGGTTGATGTGCAGGACCCTGTTTACAAAGGTTCTCTGTTCCATAAAGAACTATTTTTAGGGAACACAGAAGGAGCCATACCCAAACATACGTTTTGACCCCTCTGTAGGGGAAGAGTAGTTTATAAGAGGGGGACGGGAAACAAGATGGGAAGATGCACCAGTTTATAAGGCCCAGAAGGAAAAGACTTGTCTACAGTTAGAACAATGAGTTATTGTTGCCTTTTGTCAGGCTTTCCTGGGAATTTGTGTTTGTGTATTTTAAATGGGCTTGGCTGCAAACTTACGCTAGCAGGGAAGCAGTATTAATAAGTATGGCTAGGTGAATTTTTTTTTTTTTAAATAGCGTGTTTGAAGAAAACTCCAGCAATAAGAACAACATACATAATGCGTGTTTCTAATAGAGGGGAAAATGGCAGCCTATTGAAAATGCACCAGAACAGTAACCTTTTATCAGTCGTGCCGACATCTGAACTTTGTGTCCCCTACCTACTTTTAATCCTTCTCTTGGCTGAATTCACACTGAAGAAAAACCCTCTCTTGCCTTGTAAGGGAAGACTGCCCCCATAGAATTAAAAATGTGTTCAAATGACACGTGAATCATAACCGATTGCAATTTAAAACGACACAGTTTATTTGCTCCTTTGTTCCCATTAGGACCCTTCCCAAAGGACAGGCACTGACAGGGCCACGTTTGCCAGTGGTTCCCAACCATATTACTTTTTTGGTAAAATTCAAATTTTCCTGGAAGGGAACTTCATCCCAAGCACATCTTACAAATGAAATATCTTGTTTTCACAACACTGAATCATTTCTTGGCATATTCTCCTAATGCAGATTAATGTATATCTTTCCCATATAAGCAATTGTGTAAAGAAGCAAAATTATTCGGTAGGTGACTATGTCCCGCACCACCCCCCCCCCGCCCCCCAAAAAAAAACCACACCTAGGAGAACTACCCAAGACCCGTAATTCACAAGAAGAGACAGCAGGAATTAATTACTCTGGCTTTTAATTACGTTTCGCAAATTGAGTGAAAATCCTTTTGAGCATGAAGTCGTTAACTTGGCTCTCAACTGGGAATCCCACCCCGTGCTGGTCACACAGTGGACTGTGGACTGTGGCGTGGGGGTTAGGGGGGTGGCGCGGTGACGGCCTGGGCACAAGCTCATCGGTGCTCTCTCTCGTGTGTCTCAGGAGTTCTACGAGCACGCCAAGGCTCTGTGGGAGGACGAAGGAGTGCGTGCCTGCTATGAGCGCTCCAACGAGTACCAGCTGATTGACTGCGCCCAGTAGTGAGTAACCTCTCTCCTGCCTCCGCACACGGGACGGGCACGCCTTAAGAAAGTGCTAGAAGCCTCTACTCCCGCTTGTCAAGTTCTTTGCGGAAGAGTTGCGTTCACAGAGGCCAGCCAGTCATTCTCACCTGCACTTAGAAAGTTCTAGTTGGAGTCATTTATTCTATAAAGCCCTTAATTACACTTTTTTAGTGCAGCGACATTATTTTATATAAACAATTAGTGCCTTTTAGAGCAAAATGATAATTACTTGCAAAAAGGTGACGCTCGGAATTAATTAGCTTGAGGTAATTAATTGGATTGACCTCCAAGCTTTTAGAAAGAGCAGGCAGCTCTCGTACTTTGAATAATGTAAAAATGCTGTATTTTATTGCTATAATTTAAAAACCTAGGGAAATGGTGAGGACAAAAACATACCTCCCCCCTCCTCGGTAGCTAGCGGTTGCCTTGCTATTTCTGCCATCAGGTTAAGTGACTACAGTTAGTCGAGTTAGGTTTTGTGTTGAATTCCATGTCCTATCCTTATCCATCCACACTGGGCTTCGATTCAAGGATGCTTCCCCCTATGGGGGGGGTGCTTCTCTGTCCCCCCTTCCAGTGGACATGATAACACATACCTGGAAAGTTGCCTTTTAAATAGCTTACCACCTCCCTCATCCTGTAAATGTTAGATAGCGAATACGTGATGGTCAGAGCCGTAAAAAAAATTCTTAACATTGCTTGTTGGCTGCCGTCGCACAAACATGCTAAGGGGTCGCAGTTAAAATATTCGGAAGCTGGAGTGTCTTGTGACCGGGCAGGTGGGGGGTGGGGGAGGCAAAAGGCATTTGTGGGGTTTCAACCTTTCTTCTATAGGTAGCTGAAACTCAGAAATGGCTTTGCTGTTATGTAGAAAATACTAAGTACTCAGGACCAGGGTTCCAGGCTGGCTCACCAGAAGCTGAAATTGCATTACTGAGGAATTTATTGTGAATACCAGTTGAATAAATAGGAGGCAGGAAGAGGTAGCAGCAAACAAACAGCAAGTTCCCTAGAATCCTGTTATCTGCAAATCACAGAGGCATTTGGTAGGGTCTGTGAAACCTATCAATTTATCTTTCCCTGGTCCCGCCTTCCCATAGGAAGTGCACAGTGGATTATTTCCACTTGTCACATAGAGGGCTATTTCATGGCTGGGTATGCAGGCAAATCTGTGTATTTTCTCAAGGACAGAAAAACAGTCCATCTTGGCCAGTCCCTGTGACCCCAACCCCCTACCACTTCTGCAACAAAGTCCCTGATTTTCTCAAAAGTTTGAACTGAAAGCTGGAAGTGCTAATTATAGTAACTCAAAACAAATGGAAATCCTGGAATTGTTTGCGTTTTGTATTTTGGATCCAAGTCAGAAGTACAGGTACAACATTAGGAGGGTTTAACCCTCCCAGCTTTCAGTGTTCTGGAAGGGGGAGGGCGTGACAGTTTCATTAACAGTCATTTAGCCAGCATTTTGTTTTGTTTTGTTTCTATTTCACACCATTTAAAAGTTTTCTTTTAAAGCAACGTTAAACTGCTCCTGCAAGTTTATCAGAAAATGGCAACATTTGCACCGTTTATGGAAAGTTTTAAGGAAACTGGTGGGGGGGGGGGGGTTGTGGAATGAACATGGCTTAAAACTTTTAAAATGTCTTCCCTGGCGGGATGATTGGAACAGCCCTCTGTGCACACTGACCAGCATGTTTCTGGTTGAACTGCCTTTATGTTCAGGTTGCCATACGGGTACCTTGACTATTTCTTAAGCTGCCTATTTTTATTTGTTGAGCTGGGGTTTGGCTGGCCCGGCTCCAGATGTCTCTCTCACAAGATTTGGTGCTGATGATCTATTTATAGAACTGTGGTTCTGTTGCCATGGCAACGTGCTGGAGGCCAGGGCGGCTGGGGAGCTATTTCTGGACTGGTGCTCTAATGTAGGACTGATTGGGCAAGTTAGTATATCCTCTAAGCCAGACTAACTCTAAAGTGGTAAAAAGGAAGGGGGGGGGGGAAAACTTACAGAATTTTGTTAAGTAGATTTTTCTCTCTCGGGGATTTTCTTTTCTGATTAGCCCACTTTTAAAACAAATTCCAAGCCCCCTTCCCTCTCCCCCCCCCCAAAAATAACCCCCTGGTTTTAAACTTAATTTTCCATATTAATTCAATGACCCCAATCTTTCCACAGTTAGTTTTCCTAATGGTGTGCCCAGTGAAGCAACACGGGCAGGACCATCCTTGCTTTGGGAAGAAAGTTGTGGCTACTGCCTGCTCCTCACGGAGAGCCTCCTTAGCGTGCATGATGGGCTCTGGGGCTCTGAGCCCCTCTGCTGTGCAGGACCCTTGCCATGGGAAGATCCATAACCTGGATGGCTGTGAGGTTTCTGAAAAACGCAAAGTCCCCTATCTGGAGTGTTGTATTTCATGGACCCAACAGAACGGAAGGGCACTGTGTGCTTATTTCCTGTTCGGTGTGGTTAGGGCAGAAAGGGGCCCTTTGTGTCCGCCTCCTTTGTTCTCTTTTAATAAGCGAGATTCTTAAAAAGTAGGAGGAAGGGATACCCATTCTGAGTAATTCAAACAATCTCATTTTCATGAGTCCCTGGAGGGGAAAATCCTTGCTGCTTTTAAGTGTGCCATTTTACTCTTTACCCAAAAAAAGTGGAATGAAGTGGGGCAGCATACAGTTTTTGAATTACTTGTCATTTTAGTCAAGGCCAGATAACTTGAAAATTTTAAATTTTTAGTCCTTCTCAACGGCACAAGCTCAGATAGGCCTGATTTCGGGCCCTCTGCCGGTTGCCGGGCGCAGAACTGAGACCAGAGCCAGCCCTGCGCTCGTCCCGTGCTCTCCCTGTAGGCCGGGGCCCCCCTCAGCGAGAGTCCATTTTCCTGGTCCCTAGATCTACCAGCCAGATAGGTTGACCTTAAACGCTGCCTGCACTAACCCCTCATAGGCGTCGAGGCCTAAGCGTGAACGACAAAGCCCCCACTGACTTCCTGCGCCTAACTACGACACCGCCGTTTCCATTGAGCTCAACTAACAGTACAGCGAGGCGGGAATTGCGGGCAAATGCGGCATGAGCTCTTGGAACACGCCGGTGTGTCTGTCTTTTCCTCCCAGCTTCCTGGACAAGATCGATGTCATCAAGCAGGCTGACTACGTGCCCAGTGACCAGGTATGCAGAGTTCTCAGAATCAGAGGACTTGGAGCCCCCTTTCCAAGCTCGTCAGGATCTCTGCGCCCAGTGGGCGGTTGTTAATATTCCAGTGGGATTTGGTGAGATCCACTGACCCGGGTTTTGTTTTTAGGATCTGCTTCGCTGCCGCGTCCTGACTTCTGGAATCTTTGAGACCAAGTTCCAGGTGGACAAAGTCAACTTCCAGTAAGTGAACGATCCCCTTCTCAGAACGGACGCGTTTCCTTCTGTCCTGCCAGCAGCAGAGTGGCGGGACGGTGTCAGCCCTGTGGGGTGACCGGGTGTCCTCTGTCTCCCGCAGCATGTTCGACGTGGGTGGCCAGCGTGACGAGCGCCGCAAATGGATCCAGTGCTTCAACGGTACGCAGGCCGCGAGGAGCTCTGCTCTGGGGACACTCCGCTCTCTTGACTGTTAAAGGTCATTCTCGCCTCTAACCCACACTGCTTCTGCTTTCTTGGGCCGCAGATGTGACTGCCATTATCTTCGTGGTGGCCAGCAGCAGCTACAACATGGTCATTCGGGAGGACAATCAGACCAACCGCCTGCAGGAGGCTCTGAACCTCTTCAAGAGCATCTGGAACAACAGGTGTGTGGTGCCCCGCCCCCCGGCTTCTCCCAGTTCTCTCACCCCGGGGTCCTGTCCCCGATCTCCAGGCCCCGTGCAAGTGCGTCAACCCCTTAGTGCGTCCTTTTCCTGGACCTTAAACCTGCACCCTCTCTGCCAGATGGCTGCGCACCATCTCCGTGATCCTGTTCCTCAACAAGCAAGACCTGCTCGCTGAGAAAGTCCTCGCTGGAAAATCGAAAATTGAGGACTACTTTCCAGAATTTGCTCGCTACACTACTCCCGAGGATGGTACGTACGACCTCCTGCCGAGGGCCGGGCCCTTCTCGGGTTCACGGGGCCTGTATGCTCCTGAATATGCCGGATGTGTCCGTTCCCGGAGGGTTTTCATGCCAGTGGAGTTTAAGAGTCCCCTCAATGAACAACCTCTGGAAGAAAGGAAGCCTCTCTGCGTTCCCGCCCCCAGACTCTAAGGGAGCTTGTAGGGAAGCAAGAGAAGCTTCTTTCTGCCTATTTGCCTATGGAGAAATGAAGGGGCCCCGGTGATGCCAGCTCTCTGGCTCTGCTCGCTGAATGACCTTACCCCGATTTTTCTGTTCTTTGTAGCTACTCCCGAGCCCGGAGAGGACCCACGCGTGACCCGGGCCAAGTACTTCATCCGCGACGAATTTCTGGTGAGTAGAGACCCTTCTCTGGTTCTCTCTCGTTCTTTTTCTCAGCGGTGTGAATTGACTGACTTAAACGTGGGGACTGACCTCTCCAGTTCCCTTTGGTTTCAACAAGGACCGGTGTGAACTTTAGCGGAACCTCGGTAGCCGGTCGATAGTCTGTAGTAGGTGCCCCGCGGGCGACGGTGGGGACGGTGTGGTCTGACCGTGTCGTCTTGTGTTTGTGCCACAGAGAATCAGCACTGCCAGTGGAGACGGGCGTCACTACTGCTATCCCCACTTCACTTGCGCCGTGGACACCGAGAACATCCGCCGTGTGTTCAACGACTGCCGTGACATCATTCAGCGCATGCACCTTCGTCAGTACGAGCTGCTCTAAGAAGGGAACACCCAAATTTAAGTCAAGCCTTAAGCACAATTAAGAGTGAAACGTAATTGTACACGCAGTTGATCACCCACCATAGGGCATGATTAACAACGCAGCCTTTCCTTTTCCCCCCAAGTGATTTTGCGAAACCCCCTCTTCCCTTCAGCTTGCTTAAATATTCCAAATTTAGAAAGCTTAAGGCGGCCTACAGAGAAAAAGAAAAAAAAACAAAGGCCACAAAAGTTCCCTCTCTCTTTCAGTAAATAAAATAACAGCAGCAAACAGAAATAATGAAATAAAAGAAATAAATGAAATAAAAGAAATAAATGAAATAAATAAATATTGTCTTGTGCAGCATTAAAAAAATTCAAAATAAAAATTAAATGTGAGCAAAAGGATGTGAGTCCTGCCAGTTATTTACGGTTTCGAGCAAAAGCCCCCTCGTTCGTGGTCTTAACCACGTATCAGAAGTCGTTAACCTAACGTGGGTTTCTGAAAACAATTTGCAGATAAAGTCCACCCCTGCCCTGGACCCAAGCCCGGGCCCCACACAAAACCATTAGCCAGTGTAAAGAATTCGGCATTGACCATCGATGGCCGCCTTCTCCGTTCGATCAACCTCCCTCGTACATGTCTTCACAGTGTGCCTGTTGGACCTGGAGTCTCCCCGAAATGGGTGTCAGGTCTGGGGCTCCCCGGCTAGCTGGAGGATATGGACTCAGTTATGTGGGGGGAGATGGGAGGGAGTCAGTGTTGCCAATGCACGAGGGAAGGTGGGGTTACTCGTGAGACGGTGTGCGACGTGGGCCCGGAGCCAATCACCCCGTCGTGCACTTTACGTATCTTAACGATTCTGTCGGTTATCCCTCGAAGCTGGGGACACGATGGAACGGGAGCCATCGAATAGAAAGAAACGGTTTTGAAACAAATGGTTAAACATTTGGGGGGAAACTTAAGCCGGAATTTTATGAACAAGTACTTGAAAAAGGATATTTTTACAGTTAAAATACTGGTTTGTAGAAGGCCTAAGCATGACCTAATATCCAAAAGCCACGGGGGTGGGGTGGACTATACGATACGAAGATCACACGAAACAAAATATGAATGGGGTGGAGACTGGGTGAAGATCTCTAACAAAGAGTTGATTTCCCTAATAAGCACAATCCTCTTAAAAGCTAATCAACAGTCGTAGAAATGCAAAGTATGCGAACATACAGTTTAAAAAAGAAGACACAATTAACATCAGGAAAAACGGGGAGTCTCCTAATGCACGACAAAGTTGCGTTGTTGGGGGTGGGGGTGGTCAGCCTTCATAGGCCCCCACATGAAACTCATTAAAGCTATAATGAACCGTGGCTTGAACCTGGGGTCCACTGGAGCCCCCTTGATCTTCATCCCCGGGCTCATCCCTTAAGCTTGTGGTCCCCCCGGCACTGCTTCCTGGAGCAGCGGGAAGAAGTGCACCACCAACCACTGCACCCTCTGAAACTGGTCAAATGAAATATTAAGTTGATTCTGTAAATCAGACCAAAACTCCACTTATTTTCCAGGTAAAGTTAATCCGAACCAAATTAATCCTCTAGCATACATAGCTCATCAGAAGTGAGCAAAATATAAGCCCCAAGGAGGGCAGAGAAAGTAGCAAATAACCTATTTCCATAAACCCTTCGAAAGCTTCCTATGTCATACTCCATCCACATAAAAACTGTGTGTATGCTATGCAGATATAATCGCAAAACAACCCTCAAAAGCCCCCCCAAATTAGTACACACTCCCCCAAATTAACAGCAATCTACGTAAGAGATTATGCAAATATGGCCAAAAACCAGCCCACCAATCCCCATCATCCTCCAAAGTACTCCAAATACATAACTAAAACCTGTGTACCAGCCATCAAGACCACATCCCACCAAGATGACCGACTCTTCCAAAATGGCTGCCTGTATGCCCCCTCCGTAGAAATCCCAGAACCTTCTCTGAATAATCCACATAAGATTACCGTAACACTAGCCACAGATCCATCAAAATTAGCAAACAAATCCTCAGGCCATAGAGCAATTACACCAAAAACATGATACCCCAGAACCCTACCCCCCTCGCTGGTCCACACTGGCAGACACTTTATAATGACCTCCAGAGGGAGGGTCATAAAAGTCACAATTATCCAGTACCTGTTATGTGCCAACCACTGCCCAATGAGCTTGTTTTGGCCATCACCACCATTTTACCAAGGAGTCAACAGAGGCCTAGAGAGGCCAAAGCACCTTGCTACAAGAAACATGGCTAGTAAACAGGGAAAATGGGCTTCAAACTCGGGTAGCCAAACCCCACTGCTTGACTACCACACCATACTGTCCTTCTAGAAGATACAGAAAAAAGAGGGAAAGGTCTCCTTTGTTCTTTCCAGGATGCCAGCTGTCAGGAGTCCATGACTTGTGACCCCAAAGGGAAATCCTGCAGGGCTCTCCTGGATTCCAGAGCCAGTCAGGTGGTCATGGGACAGATGGGTTGGTGATGGAGCAGGGAGGGGGTCCTGTTCCCTCAGAGAGTGGCGTTGGACATACTCCTGCCCTCCCACCAGTTCAGAGGTTTGCTGTGGGGCCACTGTCAGTCACTCAAATGTGTCTGAGGGTTCCTTCTATTCCTCAGGACTTACTCCTTCTACTTAAAACATTCCCATTTCTGTTTTCCCTCTGAGCTGGCCCCAAACATAACTTGTAGAGGGCTACTTTAAAATCTAAGATCTTCAGAAAGCCAATAATTATGAAGAATTTCATTTAAATCTTCGATTACAAGTAGCCATTCATTTTTAAAATTTCAGCTGAATTTTACATCTGTTTGAATGCAGAACAAACTATTTTTCTACAGGTAACAGTTTGTTAATCACAATGTTTTAGGTATCACTTTTGTTATTCACGGTGTTTTAGATACCACTTTCCAAAGGTACATAGACTATATATAACTACAGACCTTTTAGAGAATAAATAAAAACATAGTAATAAACCACCAAGCCCTCAATGAGGCCTAATATGAGGAGGGTCTAGAATTGAGCATAATCTTTCTTTTATTTTTTTAACGTTTTATTTATTTTTGAGACAGAGAGAGACAGAGCATGAATGGGGGAGGGGCAGAGAGAGAGGGAGACACAGAACCCGAACAGGCTCCAGGCTCTGAGCCTTCAGCACAGAGCCCGACGCGGGGCTCGAACTCCCGAACCGCAAGATCACGACTTGAGCCGAAGTCGGACGCTCAACCGACTGAGCCACCCAGGCGCCCCGAGCGTGATCTTTATCCATCTTCATTTTTATTTAAATGTGGGCAAAATCACACCCCCAAAATGATCACCACTGCAAAACCCTTCTATGTCAAATGGCATTCTCTTCTAATGGTTTCTTGGACATCTGGTCATCTCTTTATACAACAAATGTATGGGGATCCCGTGTGGGACCTCAGCCAGCCACTGAGAGTTTTGCTCTCGTGGGGTTTCTATTCTATCAGGGGAGGCATACATTTACTAAATAAATAATCAAAAGAATTCCAGATGGTGACAACATCTCTGAGCTAACGACAAGACTGGGGCAAATGGGGAATGGGAAGTATTTAGGGAGGGATTCCACTTGAGGTAGAATAGCCAGAGAGGGCCTCTCGAGGGAGGTGACTTTTCTTATGGGAATGCAAAAGATGAGAAGGGGCTAGCCATCCATATATGAGTAGCTAACATCAGTATTTTTTATTAATATTGATTATTAAAGCATTATAATTGGGGCATCTGGCTGGCTCAGTCGGTGGAGCATGCATTTCTTGACCTGGGGGTCATGAGTTCAAGCCCATATTGGGTGTAGCGATTATTTAAATAAATAAAAAACTAAAAAAAACACACATTATAATTAATTCTTATGGGTTACTTACCCATGGGATTAAGTGCTGTCCTAGGCCCTTTTTGTGGACTATCTCATTTAATCTCTTTGAAACCCTTTGAGGATGCGTCCTATCATCTGTACAAGATGTACCCAATCTGTACCCCACTGTACAAAATTGTGAAAAGCGGTATCTAAAACACTTTGAATAATTTATGCAAATTATTCCTTTAACAACAGTTACACTAAAAACGTCACTGCAGTAAGCACTTAATTTGAGGGATTGCTACCCAGGTTCCTATTTTCGAGTTAGGGGATTTGGTGTCTCTGTGATCATCTTTCTGTGCTTAATTAAACACTCATATACTATGAACAACTCAAGTTTTCTGGTTTTGTCCCATTTATCCTCTGTATCGGTTAAGAATGTGTCCGGCTGCACATAACAGACCCCTGACCTGGAGTGGCACAGATGAAAAGAGGCTTGTAACTCGCTTCACAAGAATCCTGAAGAATTCTGAGGGTGGTTTCTGATGTTATTTAAGCAGCTCATCAATGGCAGGCCAAGGCCTCCACGATTCTCTTGGCTTCTCTCTCAGGCTCACAAGACGGTATCACATCTTAGCCCAAGGCAGAGAGGACAGGGACAGACAGTCCAGCCAACTCCCTCTTTAATCAGGAACGCAAATGCTTTGTAGCTGCCCTTCCATTTTCTCCACCATGTGAAATACACACAGATGCCTGGAGAGCAAGATAGTTAGATGACTAGATAAGTAGCTAGGTAGCTGGGCAGACAGAAAAATATATATTTAATAACAATATCTCACACACACACACACACACACACACACACGATTGATAATTTTCTGTGGCACAGACCTTGAAGGAACATCTAGAAAGATATCGAGTTCCTGCAGTTTTTAAGGATTGGGGAAGAAGACAGGAAGAAACTTTCAAATCATAAGAGATTAATTTGTAGAATTCTATGTAAATCAGTTTGAAAGCCTAGATGAAATAGACGGTTGTCCAGAAAAAACACTGTATCTCAAAACTGACCCCAGGGGAGACTAAATAAATAAATAAATAAATAAATTCTAAGCAAATCAGTTACCATAATACAGAGCCTAGTGAAGCACCATGACAAGAAGGCTCGGGGCTCTTGCTGGAGTGGGGAGGCAGTGAGTGGAAGGAAACATAAGGGAGGCTTTGGGGGCATCTGTTTCTAGACCTAACTGCTGATTAAACAACTGTGAGAAAATTTATTGAGCTATACACCTATGATTCATGCAGATTTCAGTCTGCATACTTAACAAATGTATACTTTGAAATGAGAGAAAGGAAGAAGGCACCAGACCCAGGTCGTTTCGCAGAGAATTCTACGAAACTGTTAAAGATCAAATAATTCTAATGCTGCTTAAATTATTCCAGAGTATAACCAAAGGAAAATTTCAAAGTTATTATTGTAAAGCAAGTATAACATGGATTCTAAAACATGCCAAACACTGCATCCGAAAATAAAATTATAGACCAATCTCACTTATGGTATCAGTGTGAAAATCTTAAAATAGAAGCAAACAGAATCCAGTATTGCACTTAAAAAATAATACATCCTGGGACGCCTGGGTGTCTCAGTCGGGCGTCCGACTTTGGCTCAGGTCACGATCTCATGGTTTGTGAGTTCAAGCCCCACGTCAGGCTCTGTGCTGACAGCTCAGAGCCTGGAGCCTGCTTTGGATTCTGTGTCTCCTTCTCTCTCTGCCCCTCCCCCACTTATGCTCTGTCTCTATCAAAAATAAACGTAAAAAAATTAAAAAAAAATAATAAGACATCATGCCTAGGGGAGATGTACTCTACAAATGCAAGGTTGGTTCAATATTAGCAGAACAGCAATATGTGCCAAAATTTAATACCCATTTATATTTTTGGAAATCCAATAAAACAGTAATCAATGGGTGCCTTCTTAATGTAATGACTACATGTATACTATATATATATATCTCTGTATAATATACATAGTACACCGTATATGTGCATATATAGTACCTAAAACATACTTTATCTCCTACATGTTTTATATAACATACTAAATATTATAAATATATTAATTATATTTAAATATATTATTTATATTAATAATTGATTATGCAACCAATTACTATAGACATATTAAATATCTATAAAATTTTTTTCTCCCCAAACCAACATTTTACTTAATGAGAAACCTCTAAAAGCAGGAACAAGCAGGAACCTCTAATGTCAGGAACAAGAAACAAAAAAGGCAAGGATGCCATATTGCCATACTATTTATCATTGTATTGGAAATACACACTAATTCAATTAGACAAAAGAAAGCAATTAAAGGCTTGAGAACTCGAAAGAAAGAAGTAAAACTTCTATTTTTATCTTTCACTGCAAATGATGTAAGTATCATGAGTCCCCCAAAAAAATCCACAGAAAAATTACTAAAAAGTAAGAATGTAGTAAAGAACAGGTTTATGAGATCAACATGAAAAATCAGTAGTCTTTCAACAATAGATAGAACATCCAGACAGGAAGTCAATAAACAGCTGACATGAACAATACTATCGACCAACTGGACCTAACAGATATATACAGAACTTTCTTCTGAGCAGGAACAGGATAAATCAATGTTAGGTCACAAAACAAATCTTAACAAATTTAAGAAGACCAAAATTATTCTAAGTGTCTTTCCCATCCAAAATGAAATAAAACTAGAAATCACTAAGTAACAGTAAGAAATGAGAAAATTCAAATATGTAGAAACTAAACAATACATTCTTGAATGACTTTGGGGTCAAAGAGGAAATTAAAAGGAATTTTAAGATTTTTATTTATTGTTTGTTTTAAAAAATTTTTTTAGGTTTATTGATTTGTTTTGGGAGAGACAGAGACAGTGCAAGTGGGGGAGGGACAGAGAGAGGAGGAGACAGAGAACCCCAAGCAGGCTCCACGCTGCCAGCCCAGAGCCCGATGTGGGGGCCAAACCCACGAAACTGCGAGATCATGACCTGTACCAGAACCAAGAGTTGGACGCCTAGCCAACTGAGCCACCCAGGTCAGGTGGCCCAGATTTTCTTTTTAAGTAACCTCTACACTCAACACGGAGCTCAAACCCACAACCCTGAGATCAAGAGTCACGTGCTCCACCAACTGAGCCAGCCAGGCACCCCGAGGGGAATTTCAGAAGTACCTTGAGACAGACAAAAATGAAGACACAACACACCAAAACCTAAGGGATGCAGCGAACAGAGTACTAAGGGGGACGTTTATAGTGATCAACACCTACATTAAATAAGAGGAAAGATCTCAAAATAAACAACCTAACTTTACACCTCAAGGAACTAGAGAAAACAAACTAAGCATAAAGCTAGCAAAAGAAAGGAAATAATAAGATATGGGCAGACATATATCAAATATAAAAACAACAGGAAAGAAACCCCAGAAGTTGGTTCTTTGAGAAGATAAACGAAAGCAACAAACCCTTAGCCAGACTAAGAAAAAAAGGGAGAAGACTCGGAGCATGTGGCTGGCTCAGTCTGTGGAGCAAGGGACTTCTGATCGAGGTCCTGGGTTTGAGTCCCAACTTGAGTGCAGAAATTGCTTAAAAATAATTTTGTTTTTTAAAAAAGAGAAAAGACTCAAATTTAAAAAATCAGAAATGGGGGCACCTGGGTGGCTCAGTCAGTTAAGCGTCCGACTTCGGCTCAGGTCATGATCTCGTGATTCGTGAGTTCGAGCCCCGCGTCCGGCTCTGTGCTGACAGCCCGGAGCCTGGAGCCTGGAGCCTGCTTCGGATTCTGTGTCTCCCCCTCTCTCTGTCCCTCCCGTGCTCTGTCTCTCTCTCTCTGGTCTCTCAAAAATAAACATTAAAAAATTAAAAAAAAAAAAGAAATAAGAGTTATAAGGGAATATTATGAACAATTCTATGCCAACAAACTGGATAACGCAGAAGTAGATAAACTCTTAGAAACATATAACCTACCAAAACTGAGTAAGAAGAAACAGAAAGCCTGAACAAACCAATAACAATGAAGGACACTGTATCAGTAATCAAAACTCTCCCAACAAAGAAAAGCCCAGGACCAGATGGCTTCATGGGTGAATTCTACCAAAGATTCAAAGAAGATTTAATACCAATTCTTCTTAAACTCTTCCAAAATAACAGAGAAAGAGGGAAGACATCCAAACTCATTTTATGAATCTAGTATCACCCTGACACCAAAGCCAGATAAGGATACCACAAGAAAAGAAAACTACAGGCCAATATCTCTGATGAACACAGATGCAGAAATCCTCAGTGAAATACTAACAAACCAAACTTAACAGCACATTAAAAGGATCATACACCATGACCCAGTGGGATTTACCCCCTTAAGATGCAAAGATAATTCAATATATGCAAATCAATCAATGTGATACAATACATTAACAAAATGAAGGATAAAAAATTACGTAAGCATCTCAACTGATGCAGAAAAACATTTGACAAAGTTCAATATCCACTCACGATAAAAACTCTCAACAAAATAGGTACAGAAGGAACTCACCTCAACCCGGTGAAGGTCAATATGAAAAAGGTCCACAGCTAATACCATAATCAATGGGGGGAAACTCAAAGCTTTGTCCTCCAAGATCCAGTGCAAGGCAAGAATGCTAACTCTTGCCACTTCTGTTCAACATAGTACTAGAAACTGTAGCAGAACAATTAGACAAGAAAAAGAAGTAAAAGTCATTCAAATCGGAACGGAAGAAGCAGACGTATCTCTGTTTGCAGGTGACTGGATTCACGTATGTAGAAAACTCTAAAGACTCAAAAACAAAAACTGTTAGAATAAATGAATTCAGCAAACTTGCAAAATTAAAAATCAACACATAAAAATTAGTCACGTTTCTCTACATGAACAACAAACTATCCAAAGAGGAAGTTAATTTTTTTGTCAATTTTTTTACCGTTTATTTATTTTTGACAGAGAGAGAGAGAGAGAGAGAGAGAGAGAGACAGACAGAGCATGAGAAAGGGAGGGGCAGAGAGGGAGACACAGAATCGGAAGCCGGCTCCAGGCTCCGAGCTGTCAGCACAGAGCCCGACGCGGGGCCCGAACGCACAAACCGCGAGATCATGACCTGAGCCGAAGTCGGTCGCTCAACCGACTGAGCCCCCCAGGCGCCCCAGCAACAGAAATGTTTTAACTCTCCTCCCACACCAGAGGCCTTTTCAGTTTGGCCTCAGAAGCCAGAAACCAGCTGTTCCTGGAGGAAAGAAGGTTAACAACACAGGGGGTGCTGTGCTACAAGAATAGACTCAAGATGCGGTGGCCACTGAACTTGGTATCTTGGGAACGGAGACTGCTACTGTCAGAGGCAGACAATCAGAGACCTACAACTACTTGCTTGCTAAGAAACTGAAGAGGAAATCTCAAGAACATACACAAAAGAATTAGACAAACATGTAGATGAAAACATGCATGGTGGCAAAAAAAAAGGGGGAGGATCAAAGGAAGAGGAAAATGGGCAAGGTCATCTCACACAGAAACAACCTGCTAAAGAGAGCCTGGGGGACAGACTAGAAATGAACTATCAAGGCCGGTAGGAGATCGCAGAGGACGATCTGCAAGAGAAAGTGGCTGATGAAATTTCATTCAGGTTGCAGAAACCAAAGAGAGATCTGATAAGCAGTGAGGCTGACTGGGGAACAAAGGGTCAGCTGAACTTCTGATGGAAACCGCTGAAGTCGCCTCAATGGCGGCCTTTCCACAATGCACGCTGGTTGAAGACCAGGTGGCGTTTTCCTGAATCTCCTGAAACCCATTCCTAGTGTCGATGAGGAACAAATTAAGGACGTTTTCTGCGCTGGAAATCAAAAGGAGTATGAACATAAAAAGGCTGCTCGGAAGAGAGGAACACAAGCGTTGGGGGAAAAAAAGATGAAACAAGCTATTTAAGAATCTAGATGTTCAACAAGTTGACAAGACATGATGAGAAACTTCTGCAAGTGATATGAATGAGGGGCTGGCCTCTCTCTCTCTTTTTAATGTTTATTTTTGAGAGAGAGAGAGAGAGCGTGCGCGTGCAAGCAGGGGAGGGGCAGAGAGAGAGGGAGACGCAGAATCCAAAGCAGGGCTCCAGGCTCTGAGCTGCTGGCACAGAGCTCGACGCGGGGCTCGAACTCATAGACTGCGAGATCATGACCTGAGCTGAAGTCAGACGCTTGCTTAACCGACTGAGCCACCCAGGCGCCCCTGGGGCTGGCCTCTCTTGACAAGCCCCTGGGAGGCCGGGGAGAGACAAAGGTGGCCGCAGAGAAGCCATCAAGGTGATGATTCTCACGATTTGGACTGGGTATCTTTCAGTACATTCTGAAGCATAAGCCTTTCTAAAATAACATTGTTTTTTGTTTGTTTGTTTGTTTTATTTATTTTGGGACAGAGAGAGACAGAGCATGAACGGGGGAGGGGCAGAGAGAGAGGGAGACACAGAATCGGAAACAGGCTCCAGGCTCTGAGCCGTCAGCCCAGAGCCTGACGCGGGGCTCGAACTCACGGAGCGCGAGATCGTGACCTGGCTGAAGTCGGACGCTTAACCGACTGCGCCACCCAGGCGCCCCTAAAATAACATTGTAATAAGCCATTTCTACTGAGATTGCTTTGTTTCACTTTGCACTGATAAACAAAAAAATCTGGAGAGAAAGAACTGTTTTCTTGTTTAAAAAAGAACTGCATTTGTGGGGAAATGAATGTTATTGACAGAAACATTTCTCAAGTCTGACAAAATACTTAAAAGTATATAGCAGAGCATTTAGTTTCTCAATCTGTTGTATGTGTTGTTACTAATCGATAATTACTTTTGGCGAGGCCATAGTAACATGCCGTTTAAAAATGCTTCCTTTTTCTGATTTATCATTGCAGTGAATTATGATTGATTTCAAAACATTCAATTAAAGGATCTTAATATAAGGCACATAAATTGTTAAGCTATTACAAATGCATTCAAATTTAGTTTTTCTGTGTTCTAAGAACTTTTAGGCAATTTTAAGGATAGAGACTAAAATTAAAATAGGTTCCTACTGATGGCTTTTCCCACTTATTTGTCCAGAAGTAAATTAACATCAGAAGCTTTTCAAAGCAGTATTGTTTCTTAACTTTAACTTTGTTTTTGACTTCTTTTTAATTAGCTTGACCATACACTAAATACTACATGTGATCCGTACCTGTGTAATCACCATGGACATTTAAAAATTTTGCAGTGGTTGCCTGCCTAAGACTATTTTGCCTTATGTTTAAAAAGTTGGGTATAGGGGTGCCTGGGTGGCTCAGTCAGTTGGGCGGCCGACTTCGGCTCAGGTCATAATCTCGTGGTCCATGAGTTCGAGCCCCGCATCGGGCTCTGTGCTGACAGCTTGGAGCCTGGAGCCTGTTTCAGATTCTGTGTCTCCCTCTCTCTGACCCTCCCCCATTCATGCTCTGTCTCTCTCTGTCTCAAAAATAAATAAACGTTAAAAAAAAATTTAATTAAAAAAATAAAAAATTAAAAAAATTAAAAAAAAATTAAAAGTTGGGTATTAAAAATGTTACATTGGCAAAAAAGAAAAGAAAAAAGAAGAGGAAAAAGAAAGAAAGAAAAAAGAAAGAAAGAAAGAAAGAAAGAAAGAAAGAAAGAAAGAAAGAAGAAAAGAAGGAAGGAAATCCCATTCACAACAGCAACAACAAAAAAAATAAAATACTTATGTATAAACTTAACCAAAGAGGTGAAAGACTGGTACACTAAAATTATAAAATGTTAATGAAGGAAATTAAAGACAACACAGGTGAATGGAAAGACATCCCATGTTCATGGACTGGGAAATAAATATTGTTAAAATGTCTGTACTACCCCAAATTATCTACAAATTCAATGTACTCTCTAGCAAAATCCCAAAGGCATTTTTTACAGAAATAGAAAAAAAGTCCTAAAATTATTGTGGAACAAAACACTTCAAAACAATCAAAGCTATCATGAATAAGAAGAAAAACGCTAAAGGCATCACACTTTAAAATATATTTCAAAACATATTACAAAGCTACAGTAATCAAAACACTATGGTGCTGACATAAAAATGGACATATAGACCAATGGAACAGAATAGAGAGCCCCAAAATAAATCCTCACATCCATGGTCAATTGATTTTTGACAAGAGTACTAATGAAGAACAGGACAATCTCTTTACTAAAGGGTATAGGGAAAACGGGATATCCACATGCCAAAGAATGAAATTGGACTCTTATCTCACACCATATACACAAATCAACTTAAAATGGATTGAAGACATAAATGTAAGAGCAATTCTAATTAATGGAAGAAAACATAGTGGAACAGCTTATAGACTGGTTTGGACAATGATTTTTTGGATGTCACCAAAAGCACAGGCAGCAAAAGCACAAAAGAGACAAATAGGATGACATCAAACTAAAAGCCTTCTGCATAGCAACAGAAACCATGAACAGAGTGAAAAGGCAACCAACCTATGGAATGGGAGAATGTATGTGCAAACCATACATCTGATAAGGGGTTAATACCCAAAATATATATCCAAAAGCATAGCAAAAACCCCAAATAACCCAATTACAAAATAGACAAAGGACATGAATAGATATTTCTCAAAAGAAGAAACACAAATGACCGAAAGGTATATAAAAGGTGTTCAATATCACTGATCACCAGAGAAATGCAAATCAAAACTTCCATAAGACATCACCTTACACCTATCAGAACGGCTGTTGTCAAAAAGGTAAAAAGGTAAGTGTTGATGAGGATGTGTGGAAGAGGAAATCCTTGTACGCTGCTGATGGCAATGTAAATTGGTACAGCCGTTATGGAAAACCTCAAAAATTAAAACAGAACGAACTCATGATCCAGCAACCCCACTTCTAGGCAGAGAGCCAAAAGGAATGTAATCAGTATCTTGAAGAGAGATTTACTCTCCCGTGTTCACTGGTGTTACAATAACCACGACAAGGAAACAACCTAAGTCTGTCTAGAGATGAACGGATAAAGAAAATGTTGCACCGACGCACAACAGAATACTACTCAGTCTTAAAAAAGAAGGAAGTCCTTGGGGCGCCTGGGGGGCTCTGTCGGTTGAGCGTCTGACTTCAGCTCAGGTCATGATCTCCCGGTTGGTGAGTTCGAGCCCCACGTCGGGCTCTGTGCTGACAGCTCAGAGCCTGGAACCTGCCTTGGATTCCGTGTCTCCCTGTCTCTCTGCCCCTCCCCTGCTCATCCTCAGTCTTTCTGTCTCCCTCCCTCCCTCTCTCTCTCTCTGTCTCTCTCAAAATAAATAAAACATTAAAAACATTCTACAAAAAATTCTGCGAACTCTTTTATTTATTTTTTTTTTCAACGTTTATTTATTTTTGCGACAGAGAGAGACAGAGCATGAACGGGGGAGGGGCAGAGGGAGAGGGAGACACAGAATCGGAAACAGGCTCCAGGCTCTGAGCCATCAGCCCAGAGCCTGACGCGGGGCTCGAACTCACGGACCGCGAGATCGTGACCTGGCTGAAGTCGGACGCTTAACCGACTGCGCCACCCAGGCGCCCCATGCGAACTCTTTTATATGTGACAGGGAATTAGAGTTAAAGGTCTGAAGGAATTCTAATCTTTTAGGTGTACCCACTGAAAGAAAATAACGATGCTCCCAGATAATCTAGCCAGGTGGAGGGCAGGGTGGGAGAGGGAGCAAGGGCGTGCCGGTAACGGCCCAATGGTAGGCTCCCTGGCACGGGGGGGGGGGGGGGGGGGAGTCCTGGTCTGAAGTATTTGCCAATTTCCGAGACGTAAGCACGCCCATCGCTCCCAGTAGTACACCCCCCCCAGCATGGAGTTGGGAAGGGAGGAGATCTTGGCAGACGGGGCGACCCAGCTACAGCACGTCACCAACGGGGGCAGAGGCGAAACGGGACGGGCTGGGACTGGATATGTGCTGAAACCAAGTGATGCGGATGGGGGTTCGTTACACTATTCTCTCTAAATTTGTTTACTTAGCTATCACGGACATAACATTGAATTCGTTTTAGGTGCACCACATAATGATTTGATATATGTATATATATCCCAAAACCATCATCAGAGGAAGTTTAGTCAACATCCAACACCACTCATAGTTACAAAACCTTTCTTTTCCTGTGATGACCACTTTTAAGACCTACCCTCTCAGGAGCTTCCAAACACACAATACAGGACAGTAAACTATCTTCACCATGCTGTACATTACAATCCCATGTCATCCTGTATATTCTTGACATTTCAACCAAAAATTTAAAAAGAAAAATCCTTGGGATACCTGGGTGGCTCAGTCAGTTAAGGGTCTGACTCTCGATTTTGGCTCAGGTCATGATCTCAGGGTTCGTGAGTTTGAGCCCCGCATCAGGTTCTGTGTTGACAGCATGGAGCCTGCTTGGGATCTCTGTCTCCCTCTCTCTGCCCCACCCCCACTCACTCTCTCGCTCTCAAAACAAGTATTTTTTATTTAAAAAAAATTTTTTTTAACGTTCATTTATTTTTGAGACAGAGAGAGACAGAGCATGAACGGGGGAGGGGCAGAGAGAGAGAGGGAGACACAGAATCGGAAGCAGGCTCCAGGCTCTGAACCATCAGCCCAGAGCCCGACGCGGGGCTCGAACTCACGGACCTCGAGATCGTGACCCGAGCTGAAGTCGGACGCTTAACCGACTGAGCCACCCAGGTACCCCACAAGTATTTTTTAAAAAACAAGAAATCTCCAAAAAAAATGAAAACCCCTAAATTTCAAGATTAAAATGTTTAAATCTTTTTTTTTTTTTAACGTTTATTTATCATTCAAAGACAGAGAGAGTCAGAGCGTGAGCAGGGGAGGGGCAGAGGGAGAGGGAGACACAGAATCTGAAGCAGGTTCAAGGCTCTGAGCTGTCAGCACAGAGCCCGACGCGGGGCTCGAACTCACCAACTGCGAGATCATGACCTGAGCCGAGGTTGGACGCTTCACCAAGTGAGCCACCCAGGCGCCCCTAAAATTTTTAAATCTTTTACTGTTACAATCGGTCATTGCAAACAATTATGACTAGGAACTGCATGAGCACATCAGTGGTCCGTGACTGCAGTAACAGCTACTGTGCTACCTGCTCCACCCTGGTTTAGGTGTTTTTCAAGGAATAATGCAAGGGGCTATTCGTATCCTGTTTTACAGATGAAGAAACTGAGGAGTAAAAAAGCCAAACAATTTCTTTGGTTTGTGTTCACGCAGCCAAAAATGCAGACTCAGGATTCAAATCCAGGCAGTCAGGCTCCAGAACTTGCAAAAAATATATTTATATTATATATATTATTGTTTATATATATATATACACACACACACACATATATACATATATATATATATATATACACACACATATACGTTCATTTTTGAGAGAGAGGCAGAGCACGAGCAAGGGAGGGGCAGAGAGGGAGACACAGAATCGGAAGCAGGCTCCAGGCTCCACACTGACAGCACAGAGCCTGACATGGGGCTCAAACTCACGAACCGTGAGATCATGACCTGAGCCAAGTCGGATGCTTAACCGACTAAGCCACTCAGGAGCCCCCAGACCCTGCGATTTTAAAGTCTGACCCAAGACACTTTATTTTTTTTTTATTTATAATTTTTTTTTTATTTCCTTAAGTAATCTCTAAGACCAACGTGGGGCTCGAACTCACGACCCCAAGGTCAAGAGTCACATGCTCTACTGAGCCAGTCAGGTACCCCGCTTAATTTAAAAAACCACCCCAAATTGGTAGATTGGAAATAAACTCTGTGATGCAGCCCATTGACAAAACACTGTTTGGAACTGTTTTCTAATCGCAAACTTGGTGAGTGCCTCCTTTAGACCAGAACCAGAGCAGATCACGGTGACCAAGGCAGATGTGGCTCCCGTCTTCACGAAGCACGCCTCTGGAGGAAGGCAAAGTACTTTCCTAACATGGTATTTCACTGTTACGGGGCTCAGTGAAGCAGGCTCAAGGGGACTGTTGATATCAAGTTTGGGGTTAGTCTTTTATCAACACGGTATTCTGGTAGTTCCTCTGCATAAATCTGTTAAGAGTAATTTTTTCTATAGTTTAAAAACACAACACAAGAAACATGAGGTGTCAGCGAGGATGCAGAGAAACGGGGACCCTCTTGCACTGTTGGTGGAAGGCAACGCGGGGCAGCTGCTCTGGAGACAGTCTGGGGTGGCTCAAAAAAGTTAAAAAGAGAACTTCCCCATGATCCAGCACGGCACTGCTAGGTTTTTACACAACAGATACGAAAACGCTAGTTCAAGGGAATACGTGCTCCTCCAGGTTTACAGCAGCACTGTCGACAGTTGGCAGATTATGCAAACAGCCCCAATGTCCATGGACTGATGAATCGATAAAGAAGATGTGGTTCACACACACACCAACACACAGGGATAGCATTCAGCCACAAAAAAGAAAGAACGCTTGCCATTTGCAAGGACACGGATGGGGCTAGTAATTAGCGTGCGAAAGCAAAATAAGCCAGAGAAGGGCAATTACCGTACGATTTCACTCATGGGTGGAATTTAAAAAGCAAAAGCGAGGGCGCCTGGGTGGCTCGGTTGGTTGAACGTCTGACTCTTGGTTTTGGCTCAGGTCGTGACCTCAGGGTCGTGGGATAAAGCCCCATGTCAGGCTCCAAGCCGAGAGTGGGGCCTGCTTGGGATTCCCACTCTCTTTTCCTCTGTCCCTCTCCCCTGCGCGCACACGCTCTCTCTCTAAAATAAATAAATAAATGGAACAAAACAAAGGAGCAAAGGGGGAAAAGAGGGAGAGAAAGAGAGAGAGATGCAAAGCAAGAAACAGACTCTGACTACAGAGAACACACTGATGGTCGCCAGAGGGGAGGCGGGCAGGGGTCGGGGTTTAAGGAGCGCGTTTGCGGGATGACCACCGGGTGACGGATGGAGGTGCTGAATCGCTGTATCGTACACCTGATACTACACTGCGTGTTAACCATTGGATTGAATAGAAACTTAAAAAGATGCTTTCACTGTCTGCCATAGCGCAGACTATTTCACCCGCTCGGCAAATAGTTACTGGGCACTTACTATCTGCCCGGCGCTGTGTAGGCACCGCTGGCCGAAAACAGGGCAGGGAAAGCCTTCTCGTTCTAGAGACAGAACTCAGACAGTAAAAGGGTAACGTAATAAATAATCAAGGTGACTCAGCAGGTCACCAGGTCCACCTGAAGCCCTGCGATGTGGTGGTGGCTGCATCACTTTAGAAGGTGTGATCAGGGAAAAATCAAATAAAACAAGGGGGGCCCGGGTGGCTCAGTCAGTTAAGCATCTGACTCTCGATTTTGGCTCAGGTCAAGATCTCACAGTTTGGGAGTTCGAGCCCCGTATCCGGCTCTGTGCTGACAGTGTGGAGCGTGCTTGGGATTCTCTCCCCCAGCCACCCCCCCGCCCCTCCCCACCACTTTCTCTCTCTCTCAAAATAAATAAATAAACTTAAAAAAATTTTTTTAATTTAAAAAATAAAAAAAGAAGGTGTGATCGGGGAAGTGTGTCTGAGGGGGTGACACTGGCCTGAGCCCAGAAATGTGGGCAGAGGGTGGGGGCTGAGAGGGGAGCTCAGGCACAGGGCACAGCCCCCAGCAAGGCCCTGGTGCACCCCATGTCCCCGAAGCACACATCTTGAGACCCAAATGTGTGCTTGTAATTCAGGACTTTTACGACGCCGCCTGGGACCTCTGGCCTTGCACCTCGGTCCTTCCTTTCCAAACTGACGTTCTCCAGAAACACAAACCAAAAGTGGAGAGTTTGGCTGGGAGGGGTGGCCTAGGGGGTGGGATTAGCAGGAGCGTGAATGATGATGGAAAGACTACCTGTTGGAATGACAGTCGTGGAATGAACCCACTGGAGAAACAGGATGGCATTTCAATCAACTTTCTGGTGAAACGAATAAGCTCGTCAACGTGACGCTCTTGATATCGGGGAGGTGAGCATAGGACTTCCCTGACCCCCACTTACCTAGACCGTTCACACACACACACACACACACACACACACACACACACACACACGGCTGCTTCAGAGATGAAGTTCAAGTTTGAGAACAACTGAGTTCAGCTGTCAGAAGGATCCATGAGCCACAGATAAGAATCGGTTCCTCACCTTTTTCCAAAAGGGTAGAAATTAAAAAAAAAAAAAATGCTGTGCGGTACCAAGGTTGGGGTACCTCAAAAGAAAGACAGAGAGTCTCCATTAAATTGGGTTTCAGTGAACAAAGACTTTAAGAAATGGATAACTGCACACAGGGCTGGGATTACTAAACAGCCACTCAAACTAGGGATCCTTCGACATTGTACTAAGTGGCCAGTGAGGGCATGTGAAACTACATTCTTTAGGGTTTTATAATTTAATAGTGCTTAGCAAACATCTGAAGACCCGTTAAAAATCACACGACAAAAACAAAATCACACTGTATTTGGTAAATCTGCAATTATTCAGTACTCCTCCCACTGTTCTGTGTTTCTCAATTATTAAGCAGCCTCTGTTGGCAGTGTCCACAATGACATTTTTTCTGATGCCTCTCAAGTGTGAAATGTCTCAGACTCCTAAAGTTCAAGGAGCCCTCAATATAGTTTCATTTGGGTAATTTGGTGCTACAATTTTTTCCTTAGTTTCAAACTGAAAACACAGGTCACAAATAGATTGGCCATACAAAGATGTGGATCAAAGAAACAGAGGCTCCTAAAGACAAATGGTTAACAGGTAAGGCAGAAACCAGACTGTTAATACAGAAAGTTTTAAGGGAAAATTCACATTTTCTTGCCTTCACACAGAAAGGAATTATTGTCACTGGAATAGCTAGAATAATTCTTATTTGTCTCCTGGAACACGAGTCCAACACAGAAATGAATACGTTTCACAAGAGAAGAGGTCTTTCCTTAATTAGTAAGTGAAAATCTAAAAATCAGTAGGTAATACAGGTTAAATTCAAAACGACAGTACATGGTAACAAAGCATTAAACCTTTACCCATAAAATTATAGCTTATTATACAACCAATTGAGAAATTACCCCATATAGGATTCTATAATTGCTTCCATCCACAACTACAAACATTTCCATTATCTTCATATAGAGGTTCAAATATTCTTATAATAGTTTCAGCAATAAATTGAAGTTGTAATAGTAGCTTATCATTTGCCTTAAGGCTTTTACTCTTATTAAGTAGTAATACTAATATGGAAGCCACAGGAGTCCCAAGTGTGTGCCTGTGACAATAAGAGTCCACGTGACCAAGGTTCAATCCTCAGTGAAACCCGCTGATGTGCTGAAATCAACAGCTCAGTCTTGCGTTTCTTTCTACCCAACAAAGACAGAAACAAAGACAGAAACAAAAACCCAGGATTTGCTTTATACCTACCTACCTCAAATAAAAATTCTTCTTAAGGGCCACCTGCTTCTTCTTCAGTTAGGAATTTTAAGTTTGCACGTAGAATTAACTCACCTACACACGTGATCAAGGCAAGGGCTTTTTCAGGTATAGTTCAGTGCATCTTCGGAAACCCGAACCTTCAACGTAAGAGTTTAAATTTAGATGAGCTTTCAGATGCATTTAGGTTTCCACCCATGCCCGCTTGTAGAAAAAGCAATTCTGACCATTGTTCTTTTGCATTCCACTGCTGCTTTGCGTTTGTCAAAGCTGCTTCAACAACTTGGCAACATTTAGAAGGATGCTGTCGTGTTAGGCTTGCTTCTTGCCCATTTGGTTCTTCCTAAAATGATAGTGAGGCTTTGTCTTCTGACCCTGATGCTTGACACACTACTTATAAAGTGAGAGATGGATTACATTAGAGACAATGGGATCCAGACAACAGCCAGAGGGGTTTACGGGACAGGATCGCAAAACTGGCCAATGGGATTCTCCATATCAATGGGTCCAAAGAGCAGACACATCATACTGCTCAATGAAGGTTCAAAAGGCATCTGAGTTTGGTAAGTTCTTTGTAGATTTTGGACGCTAACCCTTTATCCGATAGGTCATTTGCAAATATCTTCTCCCATTCAGTCTGTTGCCTCTTAGTTTTGTTGATTGTTTCCTTTGCAGTGGAGGAGCTTTTTATCTTGATGAGGTCCCAGTAGGTCATTTTTGCTTTTATTTCCCTTGCTTTCAGAGATATGTCGGGCAAGAAATTGCCACGGCTGAGGTCAAAGAGGTTGCTGCCTGTTTTCTCCTGTAGGGTTTTGATGGTTTCCTGTCTCACAGTTAGGTCGTTCATCCATTTTGAGTTTATTTTTGTGTCTGGTGTGAGAAAGTGGTCTAGTTTCATTCTTCTGCATGTTGCTGTCCAGTTCTCCCAGCACCATTTGCTAAAGAGAATGTCATTTTGTCATTGGACACTCTTTCCTGCTTGTCAAAGGTTAGTTGGCCATATATTTGTGGGTCCAATTCCGGGTTCTCTATTCTATTCCATTGGTCTGTGTGTCTGTTCTTGTGCCAGAACCATACTGTCTTGATGACTACACTAGTAATGTAATGATGTAAAGTAATGATGTAGTGGAGGCTAAACTCCACACCCGAAAAACAAATAATCCAGTGGAGAAATGGGCAAAAGACATGAATAGACACTTCTCCAAAGAAGAGACCCAGATGGCCAACAGACACATGACAAGATGCCCGACATCACTCATCATCAGGCAAATACAAATCAAAACCACACGAGATACCACCTCACACTGGTCAGAGTGGCTACAATTAATTCAGAAAACAACAGATGTTGGCGACTATGTGGAGAAACAGGAACCCTCTTGCACTGTTGGTGGGAATGCAAACCGATGCGGCTGCTCTGGAAAAGTGTGGAGGTTCCTCAAAAAATTAAAAATAGAACTACCCTACAACCCAGCAATAGCACTACTAGGAATTTATCCAAAGGATACAGAAGTGCTAATTCACAGGGGCATATGTACCCCAATGTTTATAGCAGCGCTTTCAACAATAGCCAAATCATGGAAAGAGCCCACATGTCCATCAACTGATGAATGGATAAAGAAGATGTGGTTTATATACACAATGGAATACTACTTGACAATGGGAAAGAATGAAATCATACCATTTGTAGCAACGTGGATGGAACTGGAGGGTATTATGCTGAGTGAAATAAGTCAGGCAGAGAAAGACAGATATCATATGCTCTCACTCATATGTGAAACTTGAGAAACTTAACAGAAGACCATGGGGGAAGGGAAGGGGAAAAAATAGTTTCAAACAGAGAGGGAGGCAAACCATAAGAGACTCTTAAATACAGAGAATAAACAGGGTTGATGGGGGGGGGGGGGGGGGGGGGGGGGGGGAAAATGGGGGATGGGCATTGAGGAGGGCACCTGTTGGGACGAGCACTGGGTGTTGTACATAAGTCATGAATCACAGGAATCTACTCCCGAAACCAAGAGCACACTGTATACGCTGTGTGTTAGCTAACCTGACAATTAAGACATTGGAGAACTTTGGGTCCCTTCCTGGTTGTTTTTTAAAGCCCTTGGCAGGAGAGTAATAAAAGGGATATCTCCTTCACGTCATGTATACATCTCCCAAGTGAGCATGGGTCCACCAGCCAGTGATATGCTCACCATTCTTGAAGTCAGGAGCAACGAGAACAGTGCCTGCTCTCATCACTGCTATTTAATTCCACTCTGGAAGGTCTGGTTACACTTCCAGTACGATTCCACAAACATAATAATTACTATTGGAATTAAAAACCTGAGGAAGTAGGAGGAAATACCATCATTACCTGTGGATGATATGATCGTACAGCTTAGGAAAACCCCAAAGAATAGTCGCTGCGTGTACTGTAATTAGACTTAACACCTACTGAGTCAGCACTGTGTTAAGGACTCACGTAGGTACGACTATGTGATACAAGCCACGACTGACAGAGGACTTACCATGTGCCAGTACCGTTCAGTATTTTGCTACTCATATACATACAACTGTAATAGTAAAACTTTGTATTTCCTGAGTGTTTACAATGGGCCAAACACTTTTTAATACTTTTATCAATTTTCAGAGATTTTAAATACTATTTGTGCCATGTCGCAAGATAGTACAAATCATTCATAACACATCATTACGGATGTATTTCTGTAATATGGTTTGTATGTAATTATACATAAGTTATAGGCTATACTACATCATAAATTTCATCTTACTGTAGATTAAATTGTGTTATATTATGATGTTGTTACATATTTACATAGCTCATATAATGACACATGTATAAGATGCTATATTACATGTTAAGGTATATATAACTTACCATTCTACACTACACTAGATTTATGATATAAACTCCCTAACAGGATACACAGTAAACAAGGCATGATTAGATGGTTTCAGGAGGGGGTTCCAAGGGGGAAGTCTTTTTCCCTTTAGTGGAACTCGGGAGAAGAGTTGAGCTAACTGTCACCCCAGGTCCCGGCCAGGCCCTCACTGGCCTGTGCAAGGTCACGTCTTTCGGTGATTTACTCGTGCCCCCTTGGCTGTATCTGCCTTCCCACCATCAGCAGCAATTCTAGTATGTTCGAGGCATAGCCTTTTGTGTGTTACGTGTTCTGGGAAAAACGCGTAAATTGTTTGGGGCACATTATTTTTAACTGATGTAAATGGTGTTGTGGGAGAGATCTCGTTCAGCTTCTCCCCTACCCAGAACTCTTTCTAAGACCTATGCACACTGCTGTGTGTGCCCTAGTGCACAGCTTCCAACGTCTACCTATGGCCACTGTACCCGTCAGCGTCGCTTACACGACGGCAACAAATACGCCCCAGACTGAAATGGTTGAAAGCCACAAAGGCTTACTTCTCATTCATACTGCCTGCCCACTACAGACCGCAGGAGGGCTTTGCTCACTGGAATCGCCCAGAGACCGACGCATCAGCTCTGTCGCTGCCAGGTGCCATGCCGGAGGTAAAAGAACATAGCAAAGCAGGCACTGACTTGAGTCCCGTCCGGAGGTGACACACATCCCCTCTGCCAGTATTCCGATGGCCAGAGCGTGTCACGTGGTTCTACCTAGCTGTTAACGGCGGGGAAGTTCAGTCCTACCAGGCAGCTATAGAAAGAGAGTCGAAACAGTCACGGACGGTCCCGGCGAGTGGTCCCACACGCCCTGATGCTGCCTTCACCCCCCTGCCACCCCAAACCTTGATGAACACTCCCGTACGTGTCCCCCACAGGCCCACTGGACCACCGCTTCGGACATGCGCCCAGGAGTGGGGCTTCTGGGCAGGCAGGCACGTATTTAATTTCACTAAGAGGACCAGATCATTCTCCACAACGGCTGCTCCAGCATACGCTACGGGCATTTGTACCGACATCTTGCCAACGCTTGACAATAACCAGTTTTGAAAATTTTGCCAAATAGGTGTAAAATGATAGCTATTACTGCTCTAAATTGTAGTTCTCTGATTTCTAATGAGTTTAAGTATCTCTCTGTATGTTTATTGATTTTAGGTTTCTTCTTCTCTAAATTGCTTGTTCATATTTTTTCTATTAGGGTTTCTATATCTTTCTTATTGATTTTCAAGAGTTGCTTGTAGAGATTTTTACTGCATATCCGTTAGTATCTTTTGGATGTGGACAAATACGTATATATTCCTGTTCTGCCAGAAAGTAATCGATTATTTTAATGGACTGCATCTCATCTCCCAACTCTTTGGGGAAAAAAACCCTCAAGAATGGAAGATAGGCCAGGCTTGAATCAGGAGCCTTTCCTGGACCAATCAAAGGGGAGTGGGAAGGTGGACCTATAAAATGACAGCTTTTACTTTATTCCATTCCATTCCATTTCATTTCAGACAAAGTGCGCATGAGTGGGGGAGAGGCGCAGAGAGAGAAAATATATTAAGCTGGCTCCATGCTCAAAAAGGAGACCAACGTGGGGCTCAATCCCATGATCCTACGATTATGACATGAGCTGAAATCAAGAGTCGGTCACTCAGCCAGTTGGATGCTCAACCAACTGAGCCACCTAGATACCCCCGACAGCTTCTATTCAAACCACAAGGCAGGAACAGAAGAAAAAACTTTCCCAGAATAAGCTGGGAGGAAGTGGGCGGAGAGGAAGGAACGGACACTCTTCTGGGCAGACAAAGCAAGAGATTAGTCTAATCTATTAGACTAATAGTCTAATATTAGTCTAATCTAATCTAAACACTAATCTCTAGCTTAGTGTTTGATGTAAAAAGTAAGGTCATATATCCAGGATGCTTCTGACTGTAAGTGACAGACATTCAGTTGAGGCTAATTTTTTGGGGGAAAAAAAAAAAGGAATGCTTTGGGGGCACCTGGGTGGCTCAGTCAGTTGAGCTTCTGACTCTTGATTTCTGCTCAGGTCATGATCTCACAGTGGGAAGACCAAGCCCCCATTAGGCTCCATGCTGAGCATGCAGCCTGGTTGGGATTCTTGCTCTCTCCCTCTGCTCACTCACACCCTCTCTGGAAGGAAGGAAGGAAGGAAGGAAGGAAGGAAGGAAGGAAGGAAGGAGTAAAGAAAGGAAGAAAGGAAAGAAGGAGAAAAGGAAGGAAGGAAGGAAGGAAGGAAGGAAGGAAGGAAGGAAGGAGTAAAGAAAGGAAGAAAGGAAAGAAGGAGAAAAGGAAGGAAGGAAGGAAGGAAGGAAGGAGAAAAGAAAGAATGGAAGGAAGGAAGGAAGGAAGGAGAAAAGAAAGAATGGAAGGAAGGAAGGAAGGAGAAAAGAAAGAATGGAAGGAAGGAAGGAACGAACGAACGAACAAACATATTGGTTCCAGTAACTCAAAAGTCTAGTGGATAGTAGGACAGTTGGATCTAGGTGCTCAGATAATGCCATCAGATCTCCATCTTTCTTTCCGTGTCTCCCAGAAGCCCTCCCAATGTGTGTGTGGTAACTTCCAATAACCAACACACATAGCACCTTGAAGATTTAAGCCTAAAGACAGTGGTTCTTTCCTAATCGCTGTGGTAGGAGAGAAAAAATCCAATCGTAGGCAGAGATTCTGATTGGCCCAACCTGTACGACGAGCCCTTCCCTGGACCAATCACTGTGGCTGGAGAGACGGAACAGTCTGATGGATCAGACGTGGATCAAGCATGCGTGCTACATGGGCTCACCCCACCCGACACTGCAATGACGGGTCGCCCCACAGGGACGTGAAAGAGAGAAAATACAATGGACAGGCAGGACCCAGAAATGCCAGATTTCTGCCTCATTCCTTACGTTGGTATGTATTCTATATGGACAAGGATTTAAGGGGGGGGGGGGAAGGAAACCATTCAAGAGCTGGCAAAAAATGTTGGCGACTGAAAGAATTAGAGAGTTGGCAAATGCCTTTCCAACCGTGACACTACAATTCAACGTCATAAATAAAGACACAGGCACATACTAAACGTCCACAGCACAAAAATAAGCTGAACCACCAGAATCCCTCCAAGCAAGATCAAGGGACTAATGACAGGTGGGGGCGGGGGGATTTGTAACCCCCAGGTCACACAGAGCACTGGTACCCCATTTATGCTAAAGAGTTCTTAGAGATGAATACAAGATGGACACCCTGATGGAAGTCTGAAAAAATGACATAAACAAACAATTCTGAGAAGATAGGACAACGGAAGTGTGATACATGTGTGAAAGACGTGCATACCAAAGATTTTAAAAGACTGAATTCCCAGTAGAAAAGTCAGCGTGCTCAGGCATGGCTGCTCGAAGTGTCAATCGGCCCAACCTTTCCAGAAGACAGGTTGGCTCTAGGTATCATTCACTGGTTCATTCAGCAACTATGACTCGAGCGTTCCATGTTACGAGACACGACTCCAAGCGCCCGAGAAGACAAGTGAACACGCAGACACAGTCCCGGCCCACTTGGAGTCTACATTCTACAGGGAAGGTAAAGGTTAAAAACCAATTGACAAGAGGGGCGCCTGGGTGGCTCAGTCGGTTCAGCGTCCGACTTCGGCTCAGGTCACGATCTCCCAGTTTGTGGGTTCGAGCCCCGCATGGGGCTCTGCGCTGACAGCTCGGAGCCTGGAGCCTGCTTTGGATTCTGTGTCTTCCTGTCTCTCTGCCCTTCCCCCACTCATGCTCTGCCTCTGTCTCTCTCAAAACTAAATGAACGTCAAAAAGAAACTGTTTCTTAAAAAAAAGAGAGAGAGAGAAAAGGACGAGGCATACCTAAAGGCAAAAAAAAAAAAAAAAAAAAAGAAAAACTTGGAAGAGACAGAGCATCGGAACCAGACACAGCAGGGATGTTGGAACTGTCAGACAGGAAATTTTAAACAATTAAGAAAACACACAGGCATACCTCACCTCCTTTTATTGTGCTTTGTGGATACTGCTTTTTTTTTTTTTTTACAAACCAAAGGTTTGTGGCAACCCTGTGTCGAGCAAGTGTATCAGTGCCATTTTCACCAACAGCAATGCTCACTTTGTGTCTCTGTGCCACATGTTGATAACTCTTGCAATTGTTTTGAGCTCTTTCATTATTATTATATTTGTTACGGTAATCTACGATCAGTGGTCACAACTTGCTGAAAGCTCAGATTATGGTTAGCATTTTTTAGCATGAAGTATTTTACTTATTTACATGTTTTAATGTTTATTTTTGAGAGGCGGAGACAGAGCACAAGCGGGGGAGGGGCAGAGAGAGAGGGAGACACAGAATCCGAAGCAAGCTCCGGGCTCCGAGCCGTCAGCACAGAGCCCAACGCGGAGCTCGAACCCACGAACTGTGAGATCGTGACCTGAGCTGAAAATGGATGCTTAACCGACTGAGCCACCCAGGCACCCCAGCATGACGTATTTTAAATTAAGGTATGTGCATCGTTTTTGCAGAAGTGATGCTCTCGCACACTTAATAGACTATGTCATACCGTAAACGTAAGTTTTATATGCACTGGGAAACCAACACATTCATTTCACTCGCTTTACTGCAGTATTCACTTTGTTGTGGTCGTCTGTTTGGAACCAGCCCCACAAGGCCTCTGACGTGTGCCCGTGCTACGGGCACTATCAGATTAAGCAGGCAGTGCACAAGAACAGGTAGGCAGTGTGGCAGGGATGGAAATCCTAAGGAAGAACCAAAAGAAATGGTAGAGATTGAAAAAACACTGAAACGAAGAACGTCTCTGTTGGGCTTATGAGTTGACTGGGCACGACTGACGACAGTCTCCCAGCTGAGGACATCTCAGTAGGATCCTCAAAAACAGAAATGCAAAGAGAATTAACAGTGTAACGTGTGATGGGGATTCTAGATGCAGAAGAAAGAAACGGCAAAAATATTTGAAACAATGACGACTGAGAAGGTCCCCCAAATTAATGTCAGACAGAAAACCACACACTCAGGAAGCTCAGAGAACACTAAGCAGGATAAGCGCCAAACAAACAAAACAGAAAACTACACTTGAGCATATCATTTCGAATTCTGATTTTCAGAAAATCAAAGATGAATAGGAAAAATCCTTAAAAGAGCTGGAGGGAAAAACCCATCTTACCTACAGAGGCCAAAGGTAAGAATTATATTTGGGGAACGTAAACTGGTGCGGCCACTCTGGAAAACAGGATGGAGGGTCCTCAAAAAACTAAAAATAGAACCACCCTACGACCCAGCAATCGCACCACTAGGCATTTATCCACGGGATACAGGGGTGCCATTTCGAGGGGACACATGCACCCCCGTGTTTACAGCAGCACGATCAACAGTAGCCAAAGTATGGAAAGAGCCCAAATGTCCATCGATGGATGAATGGAGAAAGAAGATGTGGTCTATATATACAATGGAGTACTACTCGGCAATCAAAAAGAATGAAATCTTGCCATTGGCAACTTCGTGGATGGAACTGGAGGGTATTATGCTAAGTGAAATGAGTCAGTCGGAGAAAGACAAAAATCCTATGACTTCACTCGTATGAGGACTTTAAGAGACAAAACAGAGGAACACAAGGGAAGGGAAACAAAAATCATATAAAAACAGGGAGGGGGACGAAACAGAAGAGACTCACAAATATGGAGAACAAACTGAGGGCTGCTGGAGGGGCTGTGGGAGGGGGGAGGGGCCAAATGGGGGAGGGGCACTGAGGCATCTACTCCTGAAACCATCGTTGCACTAGAGGCTAACTAACTTGGATGTGCATTTTAAAAAATAAAATAAAATAAAAGTATATTTACCAAAGAGCTTACCACTCATAAAAAAAAAAAAAAGAATTAGATTTGACTTCTCAGAAACCACGCAAGCAAGAAGAGAATAAAACGAAATGTTGCAAAGTGTTGAGAGGCAAGAAACCCCACCGATCTACAAGTCTGTACTGTGTGAAGGGGAAATAAGGATCTTCTCAGACGGAAACACAACAGACAAGCACGGGTGAGGGAAAGGAAAATAAGATAAAAACAGAGAGGCAGGCAAACCTTTAGAGACTCTTAAATACGGAGAACAAGCAGGGTTTGTGGAGGGGAGGAGGTGGGGGATGGGCTAGATGGGGGATGGGCACTCAGGAGGGCACATACGTGCGGGGACGAGCACTGGGTGTCGTATGTAAGTGACGCATCACTGGGTTCTACTCCTGAAACCAATACCACTGTATGCTAACCAACTAGAATTTGAACAAATAAATTTTTTTTTAACGTTTATTCATTTTTGAAAGATAGAGAGAGAGCACAAGCAGCGGAGGGGCGGAGAGAGAGGGGGACACAGAATCTGAAGCAGGCTCCAGGCTCCGAGCTGTCAGCACAGAGCCCAACACGGGGCTCGAACTCACGAACCGTGAGATCATGACCTGAGCTGAAGTCAGACGCTTACCGACCGAGCCACCCAGGTGCCCCTGAACAAATACATTTTAAAAAATCTTCTCAGACCAACAAATCTTGAGGGAATTTGTTGCCAGTAGGCCTGCCCTGCAGGAAGTGCTAAAAGTTCTTTAAAGAGAAGAAAATCAATGTGCTCAAAGAGTCAAGACATGCCTACAGCAAGGTAGAGCATCAGAATAGGATACTGAAGATCAGATAAAAACTTTGTATTTTATTTTTCATGTTCTTTTTATTAAAAAATTTTATTATGTTTATTTTTGAGAGAGACAGAACGCAAGCGGGGGAGGGGCAGAGAGAGAGAGAGAGAGGGAGACACAGAATCTGAAGCAGGCTCCGGGGTCCAAGCTGTCAGCACAGAGCCCAATGTGGGGCTCGAACCCGTGAACCATGAGATCATGACCTGAGCTGAAGTCAGACACTTAATTGACTGAGCCACCCAGGCGTCCCTTATTTTTCATATTCTTAATAATAGATCTTAATACTTTGTTCAAAACAGTAACAGCAATAATGTATTCAGTTATGCATGTTAACGTATATGCATGTGCTTACTTATGATTGTGTAGAAGTGAAATGAATGGCACAGCAACACAAGGATGGGAGGAAAGATTAAGGAACAGTTTCTTGCACCACCTGTGATGGGGTAGAGCAGAACAGTGTTACTTAAAGTGGATCTGGATTCGTTGTAACTGTATGTTGCAAACTCTAGGTCAACTGTTAAAAATAGCCTACCGAATCCAATGATGTATAAAAAGAATTACACACTATGACCCGAGGGGGTTTATCCCAGGGGCGCAAGGAAACTTGGTTCATCATTTGAAAATCAATGGATGTGATGCATTCCCACGTGATCATATTAGTAGATGAAAAAAATCACATGACTGTATTAATTAATAAGCGCGGAAGAGCCATGTGTCAAAATTCAGCACCGTTCAAGATAAAAACTCTTAGTAAACCAGGGATGAAGGAGAACTTCCTCAACTTTATAAAGGATATCTGCAACCCATTCCTCCCACAGCTGACCTTGCACTGAATGGAGAGAAACTCAAAGCGTTTCCACTAAAATCGGGTATAACGGGGGCATGTCCCTTCTCACCACTGCTTTTCAACACTCTACTGGAATTCCTAGTTAATGCAACACGATGAGAAAAGGAAATAAAAGGTACACAGATTGGGAAGGAAGACATAAAATTGTCTTTGTTTGCATCTAGATGACATGATCATGCATGTAGGAAATCCAAAAGAATGGGGGGAAAAAAACCACAAACTCTCAGAGCTAATGAGCAATCATAGCAAGCTTGCAGGACACAATTTTAAAATACAAAAAGTAAACTGCTTTACCCACGTCCCAGCAATGAATAAGTGGAGTGTGATAAACTCACACGTACACGCACACTCACAAGACTATTTCCGTTAGCACTCCAAAATACTATTTACGTCAGCGCTCCAAAATGAAATACTTAGGGTGTAAATCTAACGAAATATGTACAAGATCTACGTGAGGAAAACTACGTGAGGAAACTTCTTTGGTCAAAATCGAAGAAGAACAAAGTAAGCGGAGAGCTCTCCATGTGCGTGAAGTAAGAGACTCACTATTGTCAGACTGTCAGTTTCTACCAACTTGACCTCCCAACTTGATTCACTGCAGTCGTAATCAAAGCCTCGGCAATTATTCTGTGGATATCGACAAACAAATTCCAAAATTTATGTGCAGAAGCAAAAGACCCAGAGAAGCCAACCCAATATTAAACGAGAACAAAGTTGGAGGGCTGATGCTACGTAATTTTCAGACTTACAGTAAAGTAGGGCTCCTGGGTGGCTCAGACGGTTAAGCGTCCGACTTCAGCTCAGGTCATGATCTCGCAGTTCATGAGTTTGAGCCCCAAGTTGGGCTCTGTGCTGACAGCTCAGAGCCTGGAGCCTGTTTTGGATTCTCTCTCTCTCTCTGTCCTTCCTCTGCCTGTGCTCTCTCTCTCTCTCAAAAATAAACAAACATTAGAAAAAAAGACTTACTGGGGCGCCTGGGTGGCGCAGTCGGTTAAGCGTCCGACTTCAGCCAGGTCACGATCTCGCGGTCCGTGAGTTCGAGCCCCACGTCGGGCTCTGGGCTGATGGCTCGGAGCCTGGAGCCTGTTTCCGATTCTGTGTCTCCCTCTCTCTCTGCCCCTCCCCCGTTCATGCTCTGTCTCTCTCTGTCCCAAAAATAAATAAAAAAACGTTGAAAAAAAATTAAAAAAAAAAAAAGACTTACTGTAGAACTATAGTAATCGAGATCGGGAAGTGGCAAAAATACAGACAAAAAGCTCAGAAATGGGCCCACATAGATACAGCCAACTAATTTTTAACAAATGCAAAGGCAGTTTGTTCAACAAATGGCGCTAGAACTACTTGAGGTCCATGCGCAGAAAAATGAATCTAGACCCAAACCTTACACCTGTCACAAAATTTAACTCAAAACGGATCATACATCTCAATGCAAAACACAAAACTCTAAAACTCCTATGAGATGACACTGGAGAAAACCAAGGTGACCTTGGACACAGGGACACATTTTTAGACAAAACACCAGGGACACAATCAATGGAAGAAATGACTGATGAGCTGGACTTCACTACAATTAAAAACTTTTTTTTTTTTTTTTTTTTTTTTTTATTTTTAGCACAGCGAGTGAGAGAAAGCTAGTTAGTGCTCAAGCGGGGGAGAGGGTTGGGGGATGGGTGGGAATTTAAACAGGCTCCACTGCTCAGTGCAGAGCCCGATGCAGGGCTTGATCTCACGACCCTGAGATCATGACCTGGGTTGAAATCAAGAGTCAGATGCTTAACCGACTGAGCCAGCCACATGCCCCCCAAGTAAAAACTGCTGCTCAGCAAAACACAGTGTCACAACAGCATGAGAAGACAAGACACAGAACAGGAGAAAACATTTCCAAAAGACGTATCTGATAACAGACTGCTATCCAGAATATACCAAGAACTCTTAAAACTCGACAGGAAGAAAAATGAAAAAACATTTAAAATACGGGCCTAAGACCGTAACAGACAACTCAGCACAGAAGACGTGCAGGTGGCCGGGGCACCTGGGTGGCTCAGTCGGTTGGGTGAACGACTCATGATCTCTGCTCGGGTCATGGTCTCGAGGTTCGTGGGCTCGTGTCCTGCATCTGGCTCTGCACTGATGGCGTGGAGCCTGCTTGGAATGCTGTCTCTCCCTCTCTCTGCCCCTCCCCCACTTGCGAGCACAGGCTCGCTCTCTCGGAAAAAAAAACCCCAAACCTAAGAAGATGTACAGGCAGCAAGCAAGCACAGGGAAAGACGCTCCACATCTTATCTCGCCAGGGAAACGCGAACTGAAACAACGACGGGATACATCACACACCTGTCAGGCCAGCCAAAATCCCGAACCCTACGACGACCAGATCCTGGCGGGGATGCGAGCATCAGGAAGTCTCATTTGTCGCCGGTGGGAATGCCACATGGCACAGCTGCTCCACAAGACAGTCCGGCCGGCTCTTCCGAAACGAAACATACTCTTGCCATACGTCCCACCAGTCACGCTCCTTGGTATTCACCCCAAAGAGTTGAAAACTTATGTCCACACAAAAATCCGTACACAAGTGTTTACAGCAGCTTTAGACATGACCGACACATGTTGGAAGCAAGCAAAATGTTCTTCAGTAGGTCAATGTGTACATCAACTGTGGGACCGCCCAGACAATGGAATATTAGTCACTGCTAAAAAGGAAGGAGCTACCAAGCCACAAAAAGACATAGAGGAAACTTAAATGCAGATTACTAAGCCAAAAGGCTACATATTGTAGGATTGCAGCTGTATGGCGTTCTGCAGAAGGCAACACTATGGCGATGGTAAAAGATCAATTAAAAAAAAAAAATCAGTGGTTGCCAGGCACCGTTGGGGGAGGGAATCAGTAAATGGAACAGAGAGGATTTCTAGGGCAGTGAAACTACTCGGATACCATAATTACGGATACAGGTCATTATACGTCCGTCCGATTCCAATTCATCAGGGGCTGAAATACGGTCAAGAACGAATAGTAGCATCCCGTTTCCACGTATTCGCTGGAATGCTGCTTTAAAAAGAAACTTCTCTCTCTCCCTCTCTCTCTGCCCCTCGCCGGCTCACGCGTGCACCCTTTCTCACTCTCGCTCTCACAATAAGTAAACTTAAAAAAAAAAGAAAAAGAAAAAGAAACCTCCTCTAGTCTATTATTTGGTTACCCAAATAGGGTTCAAAATAATGTGTTCATCCTCCAACAACCTCCATCTGCGGCTAACTAAGTAGGTTTCAGTGACTATCATCATTATCAATTCTAATTGCATAAATTCTAATCTATTTAGTATCCTATTAATATGTTTTTCAAAGACCCTATTCTGCGGGAAGACTCAGGGTGATTACAGTTGCCCCCTGAACTATGCAGGAGTTTGGGGCATCAACCCTCCACACAGTCAAAACTCTGCTTATAACCTTGGACTCCCCCAAACTTAACGACGAACAGCCTACCGTTGACTGGAAGCCTTACTGATAACACAAACGACACGTATTTTGTACATGCATCGTCTGTTATATGCTTACAATAAAGTAAGCTAGAGAGAAAAAGCTTAAGCTTAAGAAAATCATAAGAGAAAATACATTTTACGGTACTATATTGCACGTATTAAAAAAAATCTGCGTGTAAGTGGATTCGCGGGGTTCACAGCCATGTTGTTCTACGGTCAACAGTATTTCCGGGTATCAGAGAGACGAGCCCAGGGAAAGAAGAACAGGCCTCTGTGGTGTGTTGGGGGCAGAGGCCTGTACTTGTGCAGTGAAGGCACAGCAAGTAGCTGTTAGGTTCACCAAGCAAGATCTTCCTCCTCCTCCTCCTCTTCTTCTCCTATCTTTACTTTTTTTTAAAATTTTTTATGTTTATTTATTTCTGAGACAGAGAGAGACAGAGCATGAGCGGGGGAGGGGCAGAGAGAGGGAGACACAGAATCTGAAACAGGCTCCAGGCTCCAGGCTCTGAGCCGGCAGCCCAGAGCCCGACGCGGGGCTCGAACTCACAGGGTGCAAGATCATGACCTGAGACGAAGTCGGTCGCTCAACCCACTGAGCCACCCAGGCGCCCCTCTTAACTACTTTTTTAAAAATTTGTTATGTTTATTTATTTTTGAGAGAAAGAGAGAGAGAGAGAGAGAGAGAGAGAGAGAGAGAGAGAGAGAGAGAGAGAGAGAGAAGGATCAGGGATAGGGCAGAGAGAGAGGGAGACACAGAATCTGAAGCGGGCTCCGGGCTCCGAGCTGTCAGCACAGAGTACGATCTTGACTAGTGTTAAGTGTGTTCAGGTGTATTAAATACACTCATAACATTGGGCAACCAGCACCACCATCCATCTCTATAACTCTTTTTATCTTTTCTTTTTTAAAGTTTATTTATTTTGAGAGGGAGAGGGAGAGAGTGGGGGAGGGGCAGAGGAAGAGGGACAGATGGAGAACCCCAAGCAGGCTCCGCACTGTCAGCACAGAGCCCAACGTGGGGTTCAAACTCGTGAACCGCGAGATCATGACCTAAGTCAAAGGTGGGGACACAACGGACTGAGCCGCCCAGGTGTCCCTCTTTTTATCTTTTAAAACCAAAACTCCATGCCCTTTAAGCAATTAACTTCCTATTTCCCTTTCTCCCTAGCCCTACTGTCTGTCTCTATGATTTTGTCTACACTAACTCATGTAAGTGGAGTCACACAGAATTTGTCTTTTTGCAACTAGCTTATTTCACATAGCACAATATTCTCCAGGTTAACCGTGTCGTAGCATATGTATCAGAATTTCCTTTTTAAAGCTGAGTGATATTCCAATGTATGTATATATTACATTTTGTTTCTCCAATCCCACTGGGGGACCCTTGGGTTGCCCCCATGTTTTAGCTGCTGTGAATAATGTTGCTATAGATGGGAGTACAAATATCTCTTCAAGATCCTGCTTTCAATTCTTTGAGTATATACCCAGAAATGGAACAGGATGGTTTTATTTGTAATTTTTTGAGGAAATGCCACACTATTTTCCACACTGGCTGTAACGTTTTGCATTCCCACCAACAGGGCACAGGCGTTCCGAATTCTATATACCCTCTCCAACGCTAGTTATTTTCTTTCTGATGGCTGCCATCTTAATGGGTGTGAGTATCTCATTGTAGGTTTGATTTACATTTCCCTAGTGATTAGTGATGTCGGGTATCCTTATGTGCTTATTGGCCATCTGTGTATCTTTTTTGGAGAAATGTCTAGTAAAGTCTTTTGTCCATGTTTAAAACCAGGTTGTTTGATTTTTGTCATGGAGTTTTCAGAGTTCTCTATAGTCATCCCTTATTGATTTTCAAATATTTCTTCCCATTCTGGGGGTGATCTTTTTACTCTGTTGATCCTGCCTTCTGATGAACAAAATTTTTAAATTTTCAGGAAATCTAGGTTTTCTGTTTCATTTTTTTCTTTTGTTGTCTGTGCCTTTGGTGTCATATCCAAAAAAAAAAAAAAAAACCACTGCCAAAGTCAATGTTGTGATGTTTTTGTCCTGTTTTCTTCTAAGGTTTTTACAGTTTCAGGTGCTACATACAGATCTCTGGTCCATTTTGAATTAATTTTTTTTTTAATTTTTTTTAACGTTTTATTCATTTTTGAGACAGAGAGAGACAGAGCATGAGTGGGGGAGGGGCAGAGAGAGAGGGAGACACAGAATCTGAAGCAGGCTCCAGGCTCCAAGCCGTCAGCCCAGAGCCTGACGCGGGGCTCGAACTCACGGACCGCGAGATCGTGACCTGGCTGAAGTCGGACGCTTAACCGACTGCGCCACCCAGGCGCCCCTGAATTAATTTTTTGCATGTGGTGTTAGGTGAGGGTCCAACTTCATTCTTTTGCATATGGCTACACAGTTTTCCTAGCATCATTTATTGAAAAGACTATCCTTTCCCAATTGGATGGCCTTGGCCCCTCTTAATCAAAAACCATCCGACCCTACATGTAAGGGTTTATTTCAGATCTTTCTACTCTATTCCATTAGTCTGTCGGCACAATAGTGTTTTGATTACTATAGCTTTATGTCTGTTTTCAGGTCCTCCAATTCTTTTGTTCTTTTTCAAAATTGTTTTGGTTATTCAGGGTTCCTTGAGATTCTATAGGAATTTTAGGATGGGGCTTTTCTACTTCTGCAAAGCAGAAATGTTAGGTGTGATTTTGATAGGGATACACCGACTCTGTAGATGGCTTTGGGTAGTACGGACATCTTAGGAATATTACGTCTTCCAGTCCATGAAGGTGGGATTTGTTTCCCTTTATTGATATCTGCTTTGATTTCTTTCAGTAATGCTCTGTAGTTTTCATTGTACATCTTTCACCTCCTTGATAAACTTCTAAGTCTTTTTCTTTTTGATGTCATTATAAATGAAATCATTCCTTTTCAAGTTGCCCATTGTTAATGTACATAAATGCAGCTGACTTTTGTATGCTTTGTGTCCTGCTACTTTGCTGAATTCATGCAATAGTTCGAACAGTGTGTGTGTATGTGTGTGTGTGCAGTCTTCAGGGTTTTCTATGTATAGGATCATATCAGCCAGGAACAGTGATAATTATACTTTTTCCTTTCCAATGTGGCTGCCTTTTATTTATTTATTTTTTTAAGTGTTTACTTATTTTGAGAGACACGGGGCACATGCACATGAGCAGAGGAAGGGCAGAGAGAGAGGGAGAGAGAGAATCCCAAGCAGGCTCTGCACTGTCAGGGGGCAGTGTGGGGCTCGATCTCACAAACCGTGAGATCATGACCTGAGCCAAAAACCAAGAGTTGGACGTTCAAGGCACCCCTATTTCTTTTTCTTGCCTAATTGCTCTGGCTAGAATTTACAGTACAATTTTGAATAGAAGTAGTGATCCCTTCCTCCTGATCTTAGAGGAAACATTTCAACCTTTCACTATTGACTATGATGCTCATTGCAGGTTTTCCTAGATGGCTTTTATGTGAAGGTAGCTTCCTTCTGTTCGAGTTTGCTGAGTGTTTTTATCAAGAACGGTCATCCAAGTTTGTCAAATGCTTCTTCTGCATCAATTGCAATAATCATGTGAGGTTTTCCCTTCCTTCCTTCGGTCTGTTAATGTGATATGTTACACTGATGTGTAGTTTCGTTTTATTGTTGCAGCTTTACCTGGCTTTGGGATTGGGGTAATGGTAGCCTCATGAAAATCAATCACTCCTCAGAATCACAGTGCAGCTCTTTCTGCCCATGGGTCCTATCCCTGTGCTTTAATAACACACAAACACACACACACACACACACACACCATTTTTTTGCCCAGGGAAGGAAGGAAGGAAGGAAGGAAGGAAGGAAGGAAGGAAGGAAGGAAGGAAGGAAGGAAAGAAAAATATATAAAAGATAAAAGAAACAAGGAGAGGAGAGGAGAGGAGAGGAGAGGAGAGGAGAGGAGAGGAGAGGAGAGGAGAGGAGAGGAGAAGAGAAGAGAAGAGAAGAGAAGAGAAGAGAAGAGAAGAGAAGAGAAGAGAAGAGAAAAGGAGTTAGGAAGTGTTTACTGCTTTTCAGTTGTTTGGAAACATTTGGTATTCATTCTCCTTTTAATATTGAGTAGAATTCAGCAATAAGGGCACTGGGTTCAGGACTTTTCTTTCTTGGGGGATTTGTGATTACCGATTCAGTCTCCTTACTGGTTATAAGCCTATTCAGATTTTCTACTTCATCATTTAATCTTGGTAGGTTTGATGCTTCTAGGAATTTGCCCATTTCATCTAGGTTATCCAATTTGTTGGCATGCAGTTTTTCACCGTAATCTCTTATAATCCTTTTGTTTCTGTAGAATCGGTAGTAATATCCCTACTTTCATTTCTGGTCCATGTAGGTAAAGATGTGACAGTATGAGCGATCTCTCCAGAGAAGCAACTTTTGGTTTCATGCATTTTCTCTGCTGTTTCTCTCTTCTCTATTTTGTTTATCTCGGCTCTAATCTTTATTTCCTTCTTTCTGCCAGCTCTGGGTTTAGTGTTCTCTCCTTTTTAGTTCCTCAAGTTGTAAATTTAGGTTGCTGATTTGAGATCTTTCTTGTTTTTTAATAATGTAAGCGTTTATAGCTAAAAATTTCCTTATTAGTACTGCTTTCACTGCATTCTGTAAGTTTTGGCCTGTTGTGCTTTTGTTTTCATTTATCTCTAAATGTTTTTAATTTCCTATATTATTTCTTCTTTCACCCACTGGTTAAGAGTGTTGTTTCCATTTGCACAAATTTATGAATTCTCCAGCTTTCCTTCTGTTATTGATTTCTAACTTTATCCCGCTGTGGTTGGCGGAGATCCTTTGAATGATATCTATCTTTTTAAATCTATTTAGACTTAAGTTGTGGCCTTATATATAGTCTATCATGGAAAACGTCCCACGTGCACTTGAGAAGAATGTGCACGAGCGCAGCTGTCGTTGGTAGAGTGGCTTTCTATACCTCTTAAGTCTGGTTACGTGTTAACGTAAGCTTTTTAAGAAAACACCTCACAGCAAATATCTTAGGCTCTGTGGATGAAGGGGAAACTCAATAATGTATGCACTTTTATAACAAGAGAGGAAACAAACTTCACAAATTTTTGATTGATACAATGAGAAATGTGATACTAAATATATTTTTTGTTATTAGGTCTACTCATAAGAACAGAATAATTTTTCACTAACAACCCTTGTGAGCAAAACAGCTGGAATAACATTTAATTGGTGACCAAAGTTAGTGTCCCCGATCATCAAAACCAATCACATGTATTCACCTATTAACGCTGATCTGTACTGAGATCTTCTGTTTTTCATCTTTGAAAGGGTACACACGAAGGTACTGCCCAAACTGGGACCAGTCCACAAGCCTGTGATTTTAATTAAACAAATTCATCACATACAAGGCAGTTACAGAATTCTATTAGGTTTTTCTCCTGATATTTGTCTTGTAGCATGTCATTCCATTACAGATTAATCACTGCCGATGGACAGCTATGTGGAAGCCGCTCTTTGCAGAGTTTAATGGATTTTGAAATATATAGATTTCCTCTGAGCTTGCATCACGTTCTAAAAAACACTGCTTGAAATATAGAGTGAGCTCAAAAAAAAAAAAAACGTACCGCAAGTTTGCACAGGAGTGGGATCTTCCCTCTAATTTCAACTTTTGGCAGCGTGGGAAGTAGCTAAAGCTCACGTTACTTGTGACTCAAGCCGTATTAGCAAAGTTGAAATGACCTTATCACAATATAAGTTTTGTATATAAGCACTGTATTGCCTGTTAACGTTAGTTTGAATGTACCGAAAAGCATTTTCAAGTCCATGACAAAATGCAACTTCCAAAGCCATTCAATGTATTCTAGTAGTCGTTGAAGGAGGCTCTTTCTACCCAGAAAAACTTCAGGGGCGCCTGGGTGGCTCAGTTGGTTAAGCGTCCGACTTCGGCTCAGGTCATGATCTCTCGGTCCGTTGAGTCCGAGCCCCGCGTCAGGCTCTGTGCTGACAGCTCAGAGCCTGGAGCCTGCTTCGGATTCTGTGTCTCCTTCTCTCTCTGCCCCTCCCCTGCTCGTGCACTGTCTTTCTCTGTCTCAGAAATAAACATTAAAAAAAAAAAAAAAAAAAAGAAAAACTTCAGTCTTGGCCCTGAGCTCAAACCACCTGGATAAAACCTTACTACTGATAGGCCTTCAAATTTCCATGTTAGGACAAGTCAGGATATTCACTGTGTATTTCTGGCAGAATTCACCGGCCTGATGATGAAGCCCACCAGAGCAAATGGAGGTCACAATGGACACTACTGGGTCAATGAAAACATGACAGATTGCAATATGTGCCTCCAAGTGCCCGCTGAGGGATGAATCTGTGAATTACCACAGGTGCGCTCACCTTCCATCTCCACGAGCCTTGCACGTCTGTCCAGCTCGGCCCCACACACCCCACCGCCAGCTGGGACACATCTTAGTTGTGCCAGATTCCTGTTTCACCCATGCTTTTTATCAGCCTTCCGGGTATCCTCACCTGGACTTGTTCAGTCCCGACTATTCGCAGAGGCTGATTCTTCGGTCCCTTTCTAACTCTGCATCAAGCCCTCGAACCCGCAACCACCACGCGGTAACCTCTCTCTGCCCTGTCTTTAAACGGCCGTGGCTCCCAAAGTGCTGGATTCTGCAAGCAACTGTTCTCCTTGCCAGGCTAATTTTCTGAAGTTCGGTTCTTGTTTTTGTTTTTGGCCCCTGGACACACATGTATTCAGCTGTTGCCATCAGACACCATTTGATGGACCCACCGGTTATAAACGGCTATTTCTCTTGGCTAACAAACGAGCCACTTTGTAACTTATTTTGGCGGCAGATCCTTTTTTTACTTTTTACACGCGTGAAGACATTCTGCCACGACAAGGTAGCGGTTTAAATCTTCCGGGTTCTTTCCCGCCTGTTACTTTCCTGCGATGCGCGAATGCTCAGGAACGCCTGCTCTGGCGATGGCAATGCGTATCGGACCTTTCAGAGCGGCTGTGGCACCACCGTGCCGCCGCTGTGATGGATGCTATGCAATTTGAGAACGACAGGCCCCACTCTCCGTCATGCCCTGCAAGCATGACATTCACAGTCTGCTTTCGTCTTCCTTTCTTGTGCTGACATGAAAGACACGCACGGGTCATTTTTTGTTGTAAACAAGTCACAGGAGGGGCGCCTGGCCGGCTAAGTCGGTAGGGCGTGCGACTCTTGATCCCGGGGTCATGGGTTCGAGCCCCGCGTTGGGCGGAGAGTTTACTTTAAGAAATAAAGAAGTAAAAAACAAAGAAGCCCCCGTGTGCGGTACCGGTGACACTCAGATGCCGCTGGGTTATAGCTGTGTGACTGCAGCGTGCATGTTCCAAGCAGCAGGGGAGAGTGGTGAGAGCGCCGCATGCAGTGCCCCCCCCACAGCGGCAGGAAAACACCCACAGAAAACATGTACACAAATGAGCACGGCTGTGTTCCAATAAAAGCGTATTTATGGACACTGACATTTGAATTTCAAGTAATTCTCATGTGCTACAAAAGAGTCTCCTTTTATTGTTTTCAACCATTTGAAAATGCAAAAAAGTAATTAGCTCATGGGCACATAGAAACAGGCGGCAGGTCAGATTTGGCCTGCGGGTCAAAGCGGTCAACCCCTGCCGTAAGTTAATAAATGTTTTCATATCTTTAAAGTTCATAGTAATTTAGGAAGTTCTATAGCTAACACTTCCACAAATCCAAAATGCAATGACTTAGGGGTGCCTGGGTGGGTCAGCTGGTTAAGCGTCCGACTTCGACTCAGGTCATGAGCTCACGGTTTGTGGGTTCAAGCCCTGCGTCAGGCTCTGTGCTGACAAGCGCAGAGTCTGGAACGTGCTTGCTTCGGATCCTGTGTGTCTCCCTCTCTCTGCCCCTCCCCAGCGCGCGCGTGCTCGCTCTCTCTCTCTCTCTTTCTCTCTCTCTCTCTCTCTCTTCCTCTCTCTCAAAAACATAAAACAAACATAAAACAAAATAAAATAGAACTGATGAATGCCACAGCAAGGCTGAACCTCAAACACATTAGGCTAAGGGAAAAAAAAAAAAAAACAGTCACAAAAGGCAACATATCCTATGACTGCATTTACATGAAATACCCAGAGCAGGTAAATCCATAGAGACAGAAAATAAGTTAGTGGTTGTCAGGGGCTGGGGGAAGGGAATGGGCAGTGACAACTGACGGGAGCGGGGTTCCTTCTTGGGGTGATGAGAATGTTCTGGAACTAAATCATGGTGATGACTGCTACAATCTCGTGAATACACTAAAAACCACTGACCTGTACACTTTAAAGAGAGAAGTCACGTGGCGCGAGAAGTGTGTGTCCATAAGAAAGGAAGTATGTCTCCATATACTACACGCACCCCTCGCCTTTTCCCCTCACCACTAACCCCGGGGCCAATTTGAGGGAGATAAGAAATGCAGAGACACTGAAATCGACGGGTCAGCCAACTTACAGCTAACACACCGGTAGGTTCAATCTCAAAATGCTTGCCTCAAGGAAGGGAATAGAATCAGAGAGGCTTTCTACGATTGTGCTCAAAGATTCTGTGAGCGGTCCTGTAAGTGGGCTCGAGAGCCCTGAAAACGAAACCCATCTGAGACCACCCCTCCCACGTGCTGAGTTAGCACAGTCGAACGCGGGCGCGTCTACACTGCTTTTGACTGAAAGTTACCGGGACAGGTGAAAACGAAGAGCTGGCAGCCCGGGCACGGGGCAAAGACACCCAGGGACAGTCTGCGATTCCCCAGCCCCGGGGCCATTCGGAGCTGTTCCTGGGGTGCCTCCCCTCCCTGAGGGAAGATCCCTCCCTTCGGGGACAGATAACCATTTCTCTCGTGCCCTCCCACCTCAAAGGCTCGCTTGACCGCTAACCAGAATCCAAACTCAATGGGCTCCGGGAGTGAAAGGCAGAACCCGAGCAGGAAAAGAATTACAGCCTGAAAGCACAGCACGGGTTTGCCCACCTGGATCGGCACACGGCTCGCCTGCACTCGGGGGGACGGACCTGCGGGCACCTGGGCACGGAAGGAAGTTCACTCTTTCCCCGGGATAAGGTTATTGATTTGAGGGCATTCTTTTAGGAGGCACGGACGGCTGCTTCAGCAGTTCGCTGTTTTGACTAATGTTCTGAACGCTGCTCTGTACAAAACGAAATGGAAAGGCCAGAAACACTTTGGCATAAGATAGAGGAAAGAATTCAAAGACTTCAGGAGACAGGAATGCTGAATTGGAACTGGCCGATGCTTCCCACTCACCAGGACTCCCCCCGCCCCCCACCCCCAACCATCAGGTCTCCCGTTAGGCCGGGAAAGACTCCGTTTACCTGTGCCTTGAGGAATGGACGGGTGGGGAAGACGTCAGTCTTTTAAAATGAGCTTTTATTGACTGTTCTCCTAGCCTGGACATGCTGGTGGTAGGCGCTCCAATCGGTTACTGATCGACTGCAGTAGAGACGGGGGAGAGCGGAAGGCGGCTTGTACAGGCGGCCACTGTTACCGGCCAGAAGCAGACTGGCTACAGTTATCCTGACAGGCACCAGGGCAGGCATGGCTACTCCATTTGGCAAGACAGTATGATACCCTCGGGATCTTTAGCTGCTGTTAATTAATGACAGGGTTCTCAGGAATTAAAGTGACAGATGACCCTTTTTCCCTTCATAAAGTAAGTCCAGATCCAATGACAGCAGGCCCAACGTCAGAACGTCAACAAACTCAAGACACGAGAAAGTCAAGGCCTTTTATCTAATTCTCAACTCCAGATCACTTCATCCACTCCGAGGCTCCAGACTCGAATAGATGTCAGGTGGCCTTGAGATCTACACGATCACCCGGGCAAGTTTTAAGTTTTCTTCTTCGCATTCCCCAAAGAGACGTGTGCTTGAAGAAAACACACCCCCCCCCAAGTCTTTGGTCTGCCAGAGATTTATTCTCAGTGGGTGCTAATTATTTGGATACCAAGTACCCTGAACTCTACCATTATCTGCCATTCCCAGGAAGGGGTATGTGCTCCAGAGATCGACGGGGTTGTGATCAGGGCCACCCAAGCCAGGCCCATCCTAGGGCTATTTTCTATTCTGATGTAAGCAACTGGCAGGGACCTCCTGTGCAGCATCAGAATCCCCTCTCGGGCTTACTAAGGAGGGCGTGGACCAAGTCCCACCACGGTAGGCAGGCCAAGAGGAAAACAACGCAATTCCCCCTTGCCTCCAAAATCAGAATCAAAAGCAGTATTGTGTCTCTGAGGAAACTATCGACGGTCATCACCACCAAATACTGGGGAGGGGTGTGCTCGCCGATCCCTGTGACACCCCGACAGAGCCCACGGTCCGCCACTGAACACAAGGTCGGTGAGGGAGCACAAATTTCCCCAGGCGGCTTCTCCACTGGTAGAGAAAGTCCCGTCTCTCCCTGCTGGAGGAAACCAACACAGTGCCCGGAAACCGGTGTGCACTTCTGACTCAGCGCACGCATCAGATGTTCTTTTTTATTCCTTTCCAATCCTTCCTCAAAGTTGTCTCACGCTGGGACAGAAATCGGTCCCCTTGGACACCTCACGCGACAGCTCACTGAAAGCATCATGTTGATAGACCAGGAAGGCAGGAAGGAACAGCTGCGCTGCGGATCTGTTTAATGGCTTTTCTGCACCAAGAGACCCTTGGAGGGGTACGAGCGTGCTCATTCATCATCCTGCACACTGGTTACCGACGCAGGAGTGATACTCAGACATTATCAAAAGGCATGTGGATCTCAGTAGAGAACTGGACCGGGAGCCAGGTTTTAATTGGACGCGACTTCCCATTCCCTCCACTGGGGAGAAAAAGTGAGATGTTTGAGTTACGTGGGAGAGGCATATGGGGGGGATATTTAACGTTGTACATGCTGGCATTATGAGCACGTGCCTGTCCACATATACATGTGCGCATGCACACGGGAAAGCCAAGGGGTGGATGGCAGTGAACGCTCACTGGTTTTGCCAGGCCGGTACCCCCAGTGCCTGTGGGGGAATAATGACCCTCAACGCCAGTCACGTGGTACCGGAGGAGGAGCCAAACAGAGAACCATGCTCCTGAGGTCACAGGACTGGGCAAAAGGCTCATGCCAATCTCATGCCAATCATAATTCCTTGCGGGGGGGGCGGGGCGGAGGGGAACATTTCAAGTGGCAAGACACAGAAAACTCAATTAAAATGGCTTTTGCATGAAGAACACCCAAGTGCACGGATAGAACACTACACATGGGACGTACTTTTTCTTTTTCAAGAACACAAGGAACACTGACCAAGCTAGACCATATTCTGGGAAATAAAGCAAATCTCACACAAAGTATATTTTCTGCCCACAAAGGAATTAAACTAGAAACCAAGAACAAAAGATACATGAAATAGTCTCAACTCTGGAAACTTACATACTTCTAAACAATCCATGCATGAGTCAAGGAAAAGTCATAAGGGCAGTTAAAAATATTTTGAGGGGCACCTGGGTGGCTCAGCCAGTTAAGCGTCCGACTTCGGCTCAGGTCATGATCTCGAGGCTCGTGGGTTCAAGTCCCGCGTCGGGCTCTGTGCTGACAGCTGGGAGCCTGGAGCCTGCTCTGGATTCTGTGTCTCCCTTGCTCTCTGCCCCTCCCCCACTCACACTCTGTTTCTCTCTCCTTCAAAAATAAACAAACATTAAAAAAATTAAAAAAAAATTTTTTTTGAACTATGGGATGCCTGGGTGGCTCAGTCGGTTAAGTTTCCAACTCTTGGTTCCAGCTCAGGTCTTGATCTCACGGTTTTGTGAGTTTGAGCCCCATATTGGGCTCCAAGCCGACAGTGCAGAGCCTGCTTGGGATTCTCCATCTCCCTCTCTCTCTCTGCCCCTCCCCGACTTGTGCTGTCTCTGTCTCTCTCAAAATAAATAAATTAACTTTAAAATTTTTTTATATAAAAAATATTTTGAAGTAAGCAAAAATTTGTGGGGCACCTGAGTGACTCAGTGGGTTAAGCATCTGGCTCTTGATTTCGGCTCAGGTCATAATCTCATCGTTTGTGGGATTGAGCCCCACATTGGGTTCTGCACTGACAGCACCTGCTTGGTATTCTCTCTCTCACTCTCTCTCTGCCCCTCCCGGCTCATGCTCGCTTGCTCTCTCTCTCTCTCTCTCTCAAAATAAATAAACAAACATTTAAAAATATTTTGAATTAAATGAAATGAACACAAAAGTTGAAGGGTGAAGCTAAAGCAGAAAAAATACTTAGAGAAAAAATAATGGCATTAAATACTTGAAAAGAAGAGATCAAATCAGTGATCTGAGAAACTTGAGAAACGAGAAGAGTAACTTGAACCCAAAGCAGAAAGAAACAAATAATAAAGATAAAAGCAGAAATCAATGAATGAAAACAGAAAAATTATAGAGAAAAATTAGTCAAACCAAAACCTGATTCCTCGAAATTGCATTTGTAGTTTTAAATCTTCGAAACAAAACTCCAGGCCTAGATGGCTTCAGAGGTGGATTCCACCAAACATTTAAGGAAGAAATAATACGAACTCTCACAAAATCTTCTGGAAAATGGAAGGAAAGAAATTGCTTCCCAACTCACTTGTTTAGGCCATTATCCAACACCCATACCTGAATTAAATATTCCAAGAAAAAATAACCTTCAGGTCCTTATCCCTCACGAACATCAAATTGTCAAAAACTCTTAGCAAGTCGAACCCAACAATACATAAAAGCAGTAATACATACATCATGACAAAGTAGAGGAGGTGCTCCTGGAAAGGCCAAATTGGTTCAATATCCAAAAACCAATTAATTGTAACCAATAGACCAGAGGAGAAAACCCGTATGAACACCTCAATACAAAAAAGAGAAGAAAAATTCAAAAAGCATTTGACAAACCTCAACATCAATTAATGATGAAAACTTGCCACAAACCAGGAGTAGGAGGAACTTCCTCGCCCTGATAAAAATGCAATTACAGGGGCGCCTGGGTGGCGCAGTCGGTTAAGCGTCCGACTTCAGCCAGGTCACGATCTCGCGGTCCGGGAGTTCGAGCCCCGCGTCGGGCTCTGGGCTGATGGCTCAGAGCCTGGAGCCTGTTTCCGATTCTGTGTCTCCCTCTCTCTCTGCCCCTCCCCCGTTCACGCTCTGTCTCTCTCTGTCCCAAAAATAAATAAACGTTGAAAAAAAAATTAAAAAAAAAATGCAATTACAAAAAAATCCACAGCTAACACCGTACTGAACCGTGAAACACAGTTTTAGCTTTCTCCTAAAATCAGAACGATGCAAGAGTGCCCACTGTCACCACTTCCATTCAACATCATACTTGAGGCCCTAACTGGTGGAATAAGGATAGAATAAGAAAAAAAAGTCACATAAATTGGTGATAAAGAATAAAACTCTCAATTCACGGATGACATGATTGTCTATGTAGAATTCATACAAAATTATAATTTTTAAAACTTCTAGAGCTAATAAATGAATTTAGCAAGGTCACAGTACGCAATGTCGATTCAATCAATTACATGTCTACACACTAGCAACGAACGATTAGAAAATGAAAAAGTTTGAAATACCAGTTACAAAGGCATTAAAAATCATGACATGTGTAGGCTAAAATCTAACAAAACGTGCAAAATCTGCATGCAGAAAAATACCAAAAACTGATGAAAGAAATCAAAGAAGGCCTTGGGAAATGCAGAGATATTTTGTATCTTTGTATTTGGGGTTGGAAGACTAGATTTTATCAAGGTGTGAGTTCCACCCCCCAAAAAATGGATCTATAAGTTCAGTACAACACCGATCAAAAATCCTAGGAAGATTTTTGTAGAAATAGACAAGCTGATTCTAACATGTATAGGGAAAGGCAAAGAAAGTAGAAATGCCGACACGGTTTTTAAAAGAAGAAAAAAAGGGGGGGGGGGGGCTCCTGCCCGGTGGCCTGGCGTGTAAGGAGATTTGAAGTCACCGCTCCATCCTAAAGCAAAAGACCGCACAAAAACCTGAACAAACTGAGAAATCGACAAGGGCTCTGGGATCCTCCAGAGGGGTGAGATGGAGACAGAGCAGGGGCCGGAGATCGAACATGCTGGAGGGCCGTGGCCGCACGAGGGGCCTGGCTCTGTCCACCGCACCCGTGCGCCCAGCTTCCGGGTGTCCCTCCCGCCCCGTCGGCGCCCGGAAGCCGCCCCTTTCCCGCCTCCGCCTTCGGGGAAAACCTACCCGGGCCTTTGTTCCGGGGCCAGGCTGCGGGGCCCTTCCCTTTGTGCCGCGTCCCTCCTCGACTCGCGCTGCGTGGCGAGTCCCCCGAGGCGGTAACAAGGCCACGGGGCCGACCGCCGTCCCCCAAATCGGCGGCGCCCGCAGGTGGGGAGAGCCCAGCAACTGGGGCGCGGGGGGCAGCGCCTGGCGGGGACACCCGAACTGTCGTCGACCAGTTGCCGGAGGCTCCGTGTGCACTGTTCTGAGGGGTCACAACTCCGGCGGGGGGGGGGGGGGGGGGGCGGGCAGAGGTAGGAAGACCTCCACTTCTGCCGTTCGCGTCCCGGAGCCTGCCGGGGCCTCGGCTGTGGGTATCAGAGAAAGTTCCGTGCTGCTTCCGGTGGGGGAAGGGCGGCCGGAAGCGTTTCCACGCACGCAGGCGCCTTCCGTGCCTCTGCTCCCGGGTGGGTGCTCGCCAGGGAGGTCGTTCCAGCCGGGTGCTAGGGGGCATGGCCGGCCTGGGGGCAGCGAACCCCCGACCCGGGGCCGCTCCAGCGCTCCCGTCCCGCCTGAGGAGGGAAAGCAGGAGCAGAAGCAGGGGGGAAGTGGGCGCAGCCTCACCGAGGGACTGGGACCACCCCGCGGGCCACAGACGCTTCGGTCCCCCCGCACCTGGCCGCGGCCTTTCTCAAGGCCTGTTCGCTGCGGTGCCTTCTACCCCGCGCATCATGCCCAGCTCTCGGCAGGTAATTAAAAGGCCAAATGAAAGGTACTGTTAAGAGACAGAGCAAGCATCAGAACCAGACTCGGAGATGACAGCAGTTTTTAAAAATTAAGAGTAACATGCTCATCATTTTTACTATAATGTTTATTTATATTTATTTATTTTGACACAGAGAGAGAGAGAGAGAATCTGAAGCAGGCTCCAGGCCCTGAGCTGTCAGCTCAGAGCCCCACACGGGGCTTGAACTCACAAGCCAGTGAGATCGTGACCTGAGCCAAAGCCCCACGGTTAACCGCCTGAGCCACCCAGGCGCCCCAACATGCTCATCGTTTTAATGGGAAAAGTAGACAGCATGCAAGAACACATGGAGAATGTAGGCAGAGAGATGAAAATTCTAGGAAAAAGTAAAATGCTGGACAGGCAACGCTCTGTGACAGAAAAGAAGAATGCCTTTGTTGGGCTTATTGGTACGCTGGATGCGGCTGAAGAAAGAGTCTCTGAGCTTGGGAATATGACAATAGAAAGTTCCAAAACTGAAAAACCAAAGACAAAAAAACAAATAAAAAACCCTGAGAAGAAAATGGAACAGAATATTCATGAACTGTGGGACAACCAAAAAAAAGTGTAACATACCCATAATAGGAAGAGCAGAGGAGACAGGAGAAAGGGGTAGAAAAGTCTGAAATAATAATGGTGGCGAATTTACCCAAATTAATGTCAGACACCAAAGCACAGGTCCAGGCAGCTCACAGAACCCCAAACAGGATAAATGCCAAAAAACAAACAACAACAACAACAAAACAAACACCTATGCATGTCATATTCAAACTTAAGAAAATCAAAGATTAAGAAAAAATGAAAGAAACCAGAAGAACGGCGACCCAGGACTAGCTTGGGGATGGGAAGTGAAAAAAAAAAGAGAGAAACCAGAAGAATGATCCACCTCACCTACAGAAAAGCAAAGATAAGATTTCTCTCCAGCTCCTCCTTAGAAACCGTGCAAGCAAGAAGAGAATAGAAAGAAATATTTAAAGCATTTGGAGAAAAAACCCCACCAGTCTAGAATTCTGTATCTTGGGAAATTATCCTTCAAAAGGGAAAGAGAAATAAAGCCGTTCTCAGAAAACAAACAAACAAACCTCAAAAACTGAAGGAATTTGTTGCCTGCATTGCAAGAAATGTTAAAAGAGGTTCTTTAGAGAGAAGGAAAATAATGTAGGTCAGAAACTCAGACCTGCAGAGAGGAAGGAAGAGCACTGGAGAATAAGTGAAGGTAAAATCCAAACTTACTTTCCTTATTCTTTTTTTTTTTTTTTTTTAATTTTTTTTCAATGTTTATTTATTTTTGGGACAGAGAGAGACAGAGCATGAACGGGGGAGGGGCAGAGAGAGAGGGAGACACAGAATCGGAAACAGGCTCCAGGCTCTGAGCCATCAGCCCAGAGCCTGACGCGGGACTCGAACTCACGGACCGCGAGATCGTGACCTGGCTGAAGTTGACGCTCAACCGACTGCGCCACCCAGGCGCCCCACTTTCCTTATTCTTAATTGATCTAACAGATGTGAGTTTGTTCAAAATAATATCAACAATGTGCTCAATTACGTATTGATACATGTACATATCTTATGTGTGCTTCTATATGGTAACATGAATGACAGCAGTGGCACAAGAAATGGGAGGGAGGGATGAGGAATAGTTTCTTATTATAAGATCTATAACCAGGGGCGCCTGTGTGGCTCAGTCGGTTAAGCGGCCGACTTCAGCTCAGGTCATGCATGATCTCTCGGTCTGTGAGTTCGAGCCCCACGTCGGGCTCTGTGCTGACAGCTCAAAGCCTGGAGCCTGTTTCAGATTCTGTGTCTCCCTCTCTCTGACCCTCCCCCGTTCATGCTCTGTCTCTCTCTGTCTCAAAAATAAATAAATGTTAAAAAAAATTTTAAAAAAAAGATCTATAACTGTACCCACAAAGCAGTCTAGTGTTATTGGAAAGTGGACTTGGATTAGTAGTAAATGTATGGCAAACTCTAGGGCAACCGCTGAAAACAAAAATCTTTTAAAGGAATACAACGTATATGCTGAGACAGGAGAAAAAAAATGGAATCACATAAAAAGCTCAATTAAATTGACAAAGAGCAGAAAGAATGGCAGTGGAAAAATAGGAACGAAGAATAAAGGCAACAAATAGAAAACAGGAACAAATATGATAGGTATTAATCCAGTAATACTAATGATCCCTTTAGTTTTTTAAGTTTATTTATTTATTTTGAATGAGAGATAGAGCACGAGCAGGGGCAGGGCAGAGAGAGGGAGAGAGATTCTCAAGCAGATTCTGCGGTGTCAGTCCAGAGCCCGATGTGAGCTTGAACTCAGGAACCACGAGATGGTGACCTGGGCCAAAATCAAGAGTCGGATGCTCAACTGACTGAGCCCCCCAGATGCCCCTTAATGATCACTTTAAATGTAAATGTAAGCACATCAATTAAAAGACAGAAATTGTCACTGTGGATAAAAAAAAAAAAAAGACTCATCCATATGTTGTCTATAAGAAACCCATTTACACTTGGACACATACAGAGTAAAAGTAAATGGATAGAGGTGCCCCTGAGTGGCTCAGTCAGATGAGCATCTGGCTCTGACTCTGATTTCTGCTCAGGTCATGATCCTAGGGTCCTGGGATTGAGCCCTGCATTGGGCTCTGCACCAAGCATGAGTCTGCTTAAGATTCTCTCTCTCCCTATGCCCCTCTCCCCCACTCTCACTCACTCTCTCTCTCTAAAATAAAATTTTAAAAAGTAAATAAAGATAATGCTAACGCTCATTTAAAAAATGGGAGTAGCTACATTGATCTCAGAGCAGACTTCAGAGCAAAGAAAATTGTCAGGGATAAAGACGGCCCTTACATCATGAGAAAGGGGTCAGTTCTCCAGGAAGACACAACAGCCCTTAATGTGTGTGCATCTAACAACAGAGGATCAAAATGCTTGAGGCAAACACTGGAGGAACTGCAAAAAGAAATGATGAACCCACTGTCCAAGTAGGAGACTTCAAACCCCCTCTCTCACAAATGGGTAGATTCAGCAGGCAGAAAACCAGTAAGAATGTCATTAGAGTTAATAATCCTGCCCATCAACTGGATATCATTGATGTCCGTAGAATGCTTCATCCAACAAGAGCAGACTCTTCTCAAGCTCACATGGAACATTTACCAAAATAGACCACACTCTGGGCCATAAACCAGAATATAAAAGATAGAAGCATACAGTATCTTCTGTCAGACCACAATGGAATTAAAGCAGAAAGCATTAACAGAGAAACCGTTGGAAAGCTCCAAATATATGCAGATTAAATAACACGTAGGTCAAAGAAGAAATCACAAGAGAAATTTTAAAATATTTTGAATTAAATGAGGGGCGCCTGTGTGGCTTAGTTGGTTGAGTGAACGACTCTTGATTTTGGCTCAGGTTATGACCCAGGGTCATGGGATTGAGCCCCATGTCTGGGTCCACTGGGTGTAGAGCCTACTTGAGATTCTCTCTCTCTTCCTCTGCCCCTCTCCCCCGCTTGTGCTCACTTGCTCTCTCTCTCTAAAATTTAATTAAAATGTAAAATAAATAAAATATGCTGAACTAAATTAAAATACAACTTTTCAAATTTTGTGGGATGTACTGAAAGCAGAGCTTACAGGGAAATTTATAGCACTGAGTACACATATTGAAGAGAAGAAAGATCTACACTCAATCATCTAGGATTCCACTTGAGGAACTAGAAAAAGAAGAGCAAAATTAAATCCAAAGTAAGATGAAGAAATATATAAAAATTAGTGCAGAAATCAAAGAAATTGAAAACAGGAAACCAGTAGAGAAAATCAACAAAACCAAAAACTGATTCTTTGCAAAGACCAATAAAATCAATAAGCTTTAGCCAGGATAGCTAAGAAAAAAAGAGAAGACACAGGGGTGCCTGGGTGGCTCAGTCAGTTCAGTGTCCCAATTTTGGCTCAGGTCATGGTCTCATGGTTCGTGGGTTCGAGCCCCACGTTGGGCTCTGTGCTGACAGCTCGGAGCCCGAAGCCTGCTTCAGATTCCGTGTCCCCCTCTCTCACTTCCCCTCCCCTGTGCTCGCTCTCTCTCTCTCTCTCTCTCTCTCTCTCTCAAAAATAAAACATTAAAAAATAGAAAAGAAAAAGAAGAAGAAAAGAGAAGCCATAAATTACTACTAATATCAGAAAAGAAAAAGAGGATGTCACTACAGATCCCATGGATATTAAAATTATACTCAGGGAATATTATCAACAACTCCATGCCAACAAATTCAATAACATAGAAGAAGTGGATGGGTCAGTTCCTGGAAAGATACAATCAGCCAAAACTCACACAAAAAGAAACAGACAACTGAGTGGGCCTATATCTATTAAAGAAATTTAATCAATAATTAAACACCTTCCAAAACAGAAAGCAACAGGCCCAGTTTGGTTCACTGATCGATTCTACTAAACTTTTAAGAAAGAAATCATACCGATTCTCAACCATCTCTTTCAGTGGAGAGAAGCTGAAGGAATACTCTAACTCATGCCTCTGAGGCCAGTGTTATTACCCTAACACCAAAACCAGACAAAGACAGTACAAGAGAAAACTACAGACCTACATCTCTCATGAACATAAGTGCACTATATATTATATTAGCACATTAAATCTAATAATGTGAAGTAACATCACGACCAAGTGAGATTGATCCCAGATATGCAAAGCCGGTTCAACATTCAAAAATCAGTTAATGTGATCCATCATACCAACGGGTTAAAAAAAAAAATAAAACCACAATGCATATTACTAAGTATAAGAAGTTACATAGTGTGTGATTCCAAATATATGGCATTCTGGGAAAGGCAAAACTATGGAGACAGTATAAAGATCAGTGGTTGCCAAGGGCCAGGGGAGATGGAGAGGCAGAGTACAGATGATCTTCGGGGCAGAGAAACCACTCTTTATTACACCGTAAAGATGGATATGTAATTATAAATTTGTTCAAACCTTTAGAATATATAACACCAAGAGTCAACCCTAAGGTAATACAGACTTGGGATAATGATGTGTTCACATAGGATCATCCATTCTAATAAATGCACCACGTGAGGGGGCATGTTGATGTTCGGGGGCTCTGTGCATGAGTAGAGGCAGGAGGTCTATGAGAAATCTCTGTATCTCCAATGCTGCTGGGAACCTAAAACAATTAATTTATTTAAAAATGAAAGGAAATGGTTGGAAGGAAGGAGGGAAGGGGAAGGGCTGGAGAGGGCAGAGGAGGGGAGGGGAGAAAAAGACAGTCCGTGAAAAGCCTTGTAAACATTTAAGGAGACTGCAGCTTATCCCAAGAGCGTTAGGAAATGGGATGGCTGTTGTATTCATTTTCCATGGCTTCTGTAACAAATAATCACAAATCAGGGATTTAAAAGAAGAGAAATTTATTTTCTCACGGTTCTGGAGGCCAAAAGTCCAAAATCAGCGTGCCAGTGGTCCCCATGCTTCTCTTGAAGACTTCAAGGGAATCTGTCCTTCCTCCCTCCCTCCCTCCCTCCTTCCCTCTCTCCCTCCCTTTCTTTCTCACTCCTTCCTCTTCTACGCTCACCTGGCTCTGATATTCCCTGGCTGTGTCCACCGAAGAATCACTCTAATATCTGCCCCTATTTTCACATGGCCTTCTCCTCTGTGTCTCTTACAAAGACACTTATCATTGGATTTAGGGCTCACCCAGATAATCCAGGATGATCTCATTTTGAGATCCTTAACTGAGTTACAACTACAAAGACCCTTTTCCCAAATAAGGTCACATTCACAGATTCTGGGGGTTAGGACATGAACATCTCTTTTGGGGGACCACCCTTCAACCTGCTACAATGTTAAGCTACTTAACACACATCTATTGGGTTGCTGCATTAGTTAAGCCTCTTTAGGTGACATTTGCAACCTACTCTGGCCACGGTAAGCCAAAAAGGCAGGGGAGGGGACACATGGGGGTTACTGGAATATCACTGGGAAGGTGACAAAATTGAAGGAAAAGTGAACTAGCTGGCTTTAGAAAGGTCCAGGGCAGCCCCAGCAGTAAAAAAATCACGAGTTACTACTTTAGATCAGGGGTTGGCAAACATTTTGTGCAAATGACCAGATTGTAAATATTTTCAGCTTCGCAGACCGTACAGTCTCTATTGGAACTGCTCAACTCTGCTATTGTACACGAAAGCAGCCACGGACAGATACAAAGGAATGAGCATGGCTGTTTTCCAATCGTTATTCCTTGTTTATTTATGAAATTTTCCAACTTGGGGCACCTGGGTGGTACAGTTAGTTAAGCGTCCAACGCTTGGTTTCGGCTTAGGTCGTGATCTCACGGTTCATGGGTTCGAGCCCTGTGTCGGATCCATGTTGTCAACACGGAGCCTGCTTGGAAGTCTCTCTCTGTCTCTCTCTGTCTCTCTCTCTGAGTCCCTCCCCTGCTGCTCTCTCGGTCTCTCTCTCAAAAATAAATAAACTTAAAAAAAAATTCCAACTTGGTTTTCAAAAGCAGGAGAGCCTCTCATTAGCGCACGGTGGTCACATGCCCACATCATTGCTGGGACTTAGGGTAAGGTGGGGAACAGCCAATAGATGGACCCACCGAAAACGAGTGAAATTGAAGAGTTTGTTGCCCACAGGAAAACCGAGATGCTATTACCAACAAAAGGGAGAAAAAGGTACGGCCAGCATCCTAGTATCTAGACCAATGCAGAATGCGGGACGTGCCAGGCACGGAGGGCCCTGTATGAACACGAGGCATCATGACTGTAGCTCTCACGAAGCCCAAAGCATACGTGATTGTGGAGTAATAGACAGAGATGCACACTCCAGAGGAGAGGAACATAGGTCCACCACAGGGTGCTTCAATCTCAGCACCACGGACATTTGGGGCTGGATAAATCTTTGTTGTGGGGGCTGTCCTGTGCGCCGTAGGACGTCTAGTAGCACACTTGGACTCTATCCACTAGATGCAAGTATCAAACCCCACGTACCTCTCAGTTGTGACAACTAAAAAGATCTCCAGACTCTGCCAAAGGTCCCCTTGGGTGCGGGGCGGGGGGGAGGGGGTGCAAAAATGTGCCTGGTTGAGGACCACTGGTCTACAAGAAAATACACTAGGGGAACCTGCTCTCTGCTGGGGAGTCAGAAAGGCTACCCTGGGGAAATGAAGGATGAATAGAAGTCACCTGGACCAGGAAGAGGGCGTCACAACCCAAATTGAGAGAAGACGGCAAATGCAAAGGCTCTGTGGCTGGAGACAGCGGCGGCAAGCTGAGGAACCGAAAAGGGAATGGCAAGGCTAGACCCAGCCACGCGGAGTTTGGCTCTGTGCGAAGCCAACGCGATATTTTAGCAAATCAGCGACAGTAAGATAACTAAAACAAACGAAACAAAGCAGCCACAAGAACAAAACTCCCGGGGCGGTAGAACAAAAGCCAGCAAGAAGAGGCACGTTCTAGGTGAGACAGGCCAGGCCAGTTGGTGGCGTTGAAGACGGAGAAAAGTAAAAGGATTCAAGGTCAGGGGCATTAGGTGATGAATTGCAAATGGGGTGAAATGGACAAGTTTCAGGCATGCCTTTTAGGTTTCTTACCTGACCAGAAGCGGCGATAAGCATTCGCCAAAGGGCTGAAAGAGGACAGGGGCGAAGATTAGTATGGGTGGAGGGAGCCCATGCTGTCAACTTTGCCCAGGTTGCATTTGAAATGCCCTAAGAGGGGCGCCTGGGTGGCTCAGTCGGTTAAGCGTTCAACTTCGGCTCAGGTCATGATCTCGTGGTCTGTGGGTTCGAGCCCTGCATCGGGCTCTGTGCTGACAGCCTAGAGCCTGGAGCCTGTTTCAGAGTCTGTGTCTCCCTCTTTCTCTGACCCTCCCCTGTTCATGCTCTCTCTCTGTCTCAAAAATAAATAAATGTTAAAAAAAGATTTTTTTTTTTTAATAAAAAATAAATGCCTTAAGAGATCCCAGGAGCTGTTGACAGAGAGGTGGATGTGTAATGGCCTGGAACACAGAGAAGGACTTAGGGCTGGGGAGCTACATTTGGGAGTCACAGGGCAAAAGGGCGACGGAATCTGTGGGTGGGGGTGCAAATACAGAGCGAGAGAGAAGGCCTAGAGCGAGCCCTAAGAACCTACCTTTAGGGGCCGCCTGGGGGGCTCTGTCAGTTGAGCGTCTGACGCCTGATTTCGTCTCAGGTCATGACCTCAAGGTTTGTGAGTTCAAACCCCGTGTCAGGCTCTACGCTAACCGTGGAGCCTGCCTGGGATTCTTTCTCTCTTTGTCCCCCCCCCCCCCAAAATACATAAACATTTTCTGGAAAAGAGGAAAAAAAAATGAATCTTCAACATTTAATGGCCAAGAGGAGGAGAAGGAGGGGTTGGCGAGAGAGGCCAGAGATCAGTGGGAGAAACCCTGGAAAGCTGGAGGAGTGGGAGGTTTGTCTTCTCTTTTATTAATGTGTTGTATTAGATTATTGATTTGAGACCTGCCTTCTTTTCCGAGATAGGCACCTACAGCTATAAATTCCACCGTAATTTATATGTGACTGCTTAGTCACATCCCGTACATTTCCTTACGTTGTGTTTTTGTTTTAATTCTCCTCAACGTTGTTTTTTTTTTTTTTAACTTCTCTTGTGATTTCTTTTTGGCTCTGTAAGTTATTTAGAAGTGTTGCTCAATTTTGAAAATCTTCAGGTTTTCCTAGGTGTCTTTCAAGTGGGGGTTTCCATTTTAATTCTGCTGTGACCAGAGAATGTACTTTGTATGGTTTTAATCTTTAAGAATTTGAGCCTTGTTTTGTGGTCCAGCTGATGGTCTATCCTGGAGAATGTTCCATGCGCTCTTGAAAAGAATGTGTATTCTTTAGCCTTTGGGTCTTTTCTATAAACGTTAGGTCAAGTTGGTTGAGAGTGTTATTCAAATCTTCCGTATCCCTGTTGATTTTTGGAAACTGTGACAAAAACACATGACATGACGGGGCGCCCGCTTGAGATTCTCTCTCCCTCTCCTCCTCTCTCTCTCTCTCAAAAAAAAAAAAAACATAAAATGTACCATCTTAACCATGGTTAAGTGTACAGTTTAGTAATGCTAAATATGTTCCCATTGTTGAGAGAGGGATCTCCAGAACTTTCTCATCTTGCAAAACTGAAACTCTACACCCTCTAAAAAGCAACTACCCTTAGCCCCTCATAACCGCCGTCCTACTTTGTTTCTGTGAATTTAAGTATTTTAATTTTTTTTTAATGTTTATTTACTTTTGAGAGAGAGAGAGAGAGAGAGAGAGAGACAGAGGCGTGAGCAGGGCAGGGGCAGAGAGAGAGAGAGAGAGAGAGCGAGACAGAATCCAAAGCAGGCTCCAGGCTCCGAGCTGTCGGCACAGAGCCTGACGCGGGGCTCGAACTCACACACTGAGAGATCGTGGCCCGAGCTGAAGTCGGACGCCCAACTGACTGAGCCACCCAGGGGCCCCTCCGTGAATGTAAGTATTTTAGACACCTCATATAAGTGGACTCATACAGTATGTATCTCTTTGTGACTGGCTTGTTTCCCTTAACATAATGGCCACTGGCTCATCCATGTTGTAGCAGGTAGCGTGTAGTATGTTCATCCTTTTGAAGCCTGAATACTATTGCCCTGTATGCATACACCACATTCTGTCTACTCAGTTATCCATCCGTGGGCATTTGGGTTAATTCCACCTCTTGGCTATTGTCAATAGTGATGCTATGAACAAGAGTGTACAGATACCTCTTTGAGACCCAGCTTTCAGTTCTTTGGGGTATATACTCAGAAATGGAATTGCTGGGCCATACGGTAATACTATTTTTAATTTTCTGAAGAACTGCCATATTGTTTTCCATAGCTGGCGTACCGTTTCACAGTCTTACCCTTGCTGACTTTTTTTGTCCAGTTGTTCACGAACTGTTGAGAGTGAGGTATTGAAATCTCTACCTACCGGTATTGGATTGTCTATTTTTCCTTTCGGTTAAGTCAACCTTTCCTTTATTTCTTTGGGTTAATCAACGGAGGTTGATAATATCCATATACATTTATAATTGTCATATGTAACTCACATATTGACTGTTTATCATTATGAGCTGTCTTAAAGTCTATCTGATATTAATATAGAAACTCCAGCTTTTTTTTTAATGTTTATTTATTTTTGAGAGAGAGAGAGCATGAGCGGCGGAGGGGCAGAGAGAGAGAGGGAGACACAGAATCAGAAGCAGGCTCCAGGCTCCGAGACATCAGCACAGAGCCCGATGCGGGGCTCAAACTCAGGAACCATGAGATCATAACCTGAACAGAAGTCGGACGCTCAACTGACTGAGCCACCCAGACACCCCAGAAACTCCAGCTTTTTAATGTTACTATTTGCATGGTATATCTTTTTTTCTATCCCTTTGCTTTCAACCCATTTGTGTCTTTCAATCTATGGTGTTTCCGTGTATAGATAGCACATAGTTGGGTCTTGCTTTTTCATCCGTTCTGACAGTTTCTGTCTTTTGAAATATTTAGTCTATTCAAGACTGGATATGATTAGATTTATGCCTGTCATTTTACTGTTTATTTTCTATCTGTCGTATGTCTCTCTTTTGTTCTCCTTTGCTGTCTTATTTTATGTTAAATATGTTTTCATGAATCACTTTGACTTGTCTATTTTTTTTGTACTATCTTTTGAGTTATTTTATTAGTGGTTGCTCTAAGGATTCCAACATGCATTTTAATTTAGCACAATCTGCTTCAGAATACTAAATTTCAGTTACATACAGGAACTTTCTCCAGCATGTCTCATTTTTCTCCCCGTCCTTGGCGTCATTATAAACGCAACCACACAGTGTTAGGATTATTGCTTTGCCCAATCTCATATTGTGTTAAAAGGCAAGAGAAGAGACAGAATTTACTTACAGAATCTGTTACATTTACCGTTTCTGCTCCTCTTCATATCTTCTCATGAATTCAAGTTACCGTCTGGTGCTAATTTCAACTTGAAGAGCTTCCTGTAGTATTTCTTGGAAGACAGATCTCCTATCAACAAATTCTTTCAGGGGCGCCTGGGTGGCTCAGTCGGTTAAGCGTCCGACTTCAGCTCAGGTCAAGATCTCACGGTCCGTGAGTTCGAGCCCCGCGTCGGGCTCTGGGCTGATGGCTCAGAGCCTGGAGCCTGCTTCCGATTCTGTGTCTCCCTCTCTCTCTGCCCCTCCCCCGTTCATGCTCTGTCTCTCTCTGTCTCAAAAATAAATAAACGTTAAAAAAAAAAAAATTAAAAAAAAAACAAATTCTTTCAGTCTTTTTCTGCAAAAGTATTTGTTTCATCTTCACTTTTTATATTTGCTAGGTATGGAATTCGTGCTTGACAGTGTGTTTTATTTCAGCATGTTGAGTATGTGATTCTACTGCTCTTGGATCCATTATTTCTGATGAGAAGTCAGTCACCAATCGTATTTCCCTTGTCGCTTTCATTTGACATCCATCTGTACGATAAATAGTACTCCGTCCCCTTGCTTTCAACCAGCAAGTGTCTTTAGATCTGAAGTGAGTCTCTTGTAGGCAGCATATGGATGGGTCTTGGTTTTTTGTTTGCTTGTTTGTTTGTTTGTTTGTTTGTTTTAAATCCATTCGGACACCCTGTTTCTTTGGATTGGAGCATTTAGTCCATTTACATTCAGAGTCGTTTTTTTTTTCAGAGTCATTATTGATAAATATGTACTTAGTGCCATTTTATTACTTGTTTTTTTTTGTTGTTTCTGGAGATTTTCTCTGTTCTTTTCTTGTCTTTGTCACTTTTGGTCTTTCTGTTATTGCTTTCAAGAGTAAGGGCATCCAGGAGCGCCCAGCTGGCTCAGTCGGTGGAGTGTTACAACTCTTGATCTCCGGGTTGTGAGTTCAAGTCCACTGGGTTCAGAGATTACTTAAAATCTTAAAAAAGGAAAAAAGAATAGGAACATCCACAGGCAAAAACGTCACAGATTTCATACTTAACTGAAGTTCTATAATTTTCATTAATAAATCTCAGTGTATTGTATGACTTTGACCAATGTCCAGCGGGTTATGATGGCTATGTTTGACTGTTTTATCCAGCTTTTTATTTTTTTTTTATTTTTTTTTTTTAAATTTTTTTTTTCAGCGTTTATTTATTTTTGGGACAGAGAGAGACAGAGCATGAACGGGGGAGGGGCAGAGAGAGAGGGAGACACAGAATCGGAAACAGGCTCCAGGCTCTGAGCCATCAGCCCAGAGCCCGACGCGGGGCTCGAACTCACGGACCGCGAGATCGTGACCTGGCTGAAGTCGGACGCTTAACCGACTGCGCCACCCAGGCGCCCCTATCCAGCTTTTTAAAAAAAATTTTTAATGTTTATTTATTTTTGAGAGATGGGGAGAGAGAGAGAGAGAGAGAGGGAGAGAAAGAGAGAGAGAACATGGAAAATGGGGGAGGGACAGAGAGAGAAGGAAACAGAATCTGAAGCAGGCTCCAGGCTCTGAGCTGTCAGCACAAAGCCTGATGTGAGGCTCGAACCCGTGAACCGTGAGATCATGACCTGAGCCGAAGTCACGACACTTAACCAACCAAGCCACCCAGGCGCCCCTGTGTAGCTTTTTTATTTTTTAAGCATATTTATTGAGAGAGAGAGAGAGAGAGAGAGAGAGTGCAGGGGAGGGGAGAGAGGGAGGGAGAGAGAATGCCAAGCAGGTTCGGTGCTGACAGCAGAGAGCCCCATGTGGGGCTCCAACTCACGAACTGTGAGATCATGACTTAAGCCAAAGTCAGATGCTCAACCAACTGAACCGCCCAGGCACCCAACTTACTTTCTTTTTGAATATTTTTTAAATGTTTATTTATATTTGAGAGAGAGAGAGAGAGAGAGAGAGACAGTGTGCAAGCAGGAGAGGGGCAGAGAGATGGAGACAGAATCCGAAGCAGGCTCCAGGCTCTGAACTGTCAGCACAGAGCCCGGCTCGGGGCTCGAACTCACAAACTGTGAGATCATGACCTGAGGTGAAGTCGGACGCTTAACCGACTGAGCCACTCAGGTGCCCCCCTCCAACTTACATTTTTTATTTTTATTTTTATTTATTTATTTATTTTTAAAACGTTTTTTATTTATTTTTGGGACAGAGCGAGACAGAGCATGAACGGGGGAGGGGCAGAGAGAGAGGGAGACACAGAATCGGAAACAGGCTCCAGGCTCTGGGCCATCAGCCCAGAGCCCGACGCAGGGCTCGAACCCACGGACCGTGAGATCGTGACCTGGCTGAAGTCGGATGCTTAACCGACTGCGCCACCCAGGCGCCCCCAACTTACATTTTTAAAAACACCCTGGATACTTGTATAGTTAAGTATTGCTCATAAGAAAGCAATTAGTTAAGTATTGCTCGTAAGAAATACCCCAAATGTATTGGCTTAAAACAACACATATTTATTATCTCATAGTTTCCATAGGTCAGAAATTTAGAAGCAGTTTACCTTCATGCTTCTGATTCACGTTCTCTCATGGGGTTGCAGTCAAGTTGTCACCTGGGTCCTGACTGGGGGTCAAAATCCATTTCCAGGTTCGCTTCCTTGGCTGTCGTAGGAGGCCTCAGTTCCTCACCATGTGAGTCTCTCTGGAGGGTTGCCCATGATGTGGCATCGGTCTTCCTCCAAAGTGAGTAATGCAAAAGACAGTGTAACTGAGATGGAAGTCACAGGGTCTTTTTATGACCTAGTCTGAGAAGCCTCACGGTGGCCCTGCTTCGCTGCGCTCATTAGAAGTGAATAGCTAAGTTCAGCCCCCACTCAGCGGGAAAATTAAACACCATCTCTTGAAGAAAGAAGTACTCGAGAACTTTATGATGGCAAATGAGTCACCTTAGAGAAACAGAAGGAAATTAAGGGGTGGAAACCATACCCTCTAAATCATTATAGACACAGCTGCCAGATTATTCTCATCATATGAAGGTCTGTCCACGTGATTTTCCTGCTCAAAAGTCTTCATACTTTTCCATTGCCTACACCCAACAGGATGAAGCTTAAAACTTGTAGCGTGTAATTCAAGGCCCAGCTGCCCCTCTCCCTTTCCCGTGGATCGACCGAACGGAGACATTCTTCTTCCCCACGCCTTTCCTTCTTGTTCCTCCTCCCTAAAATGTTCTTTCCTCCAATCTCAACTTGCCCAAATCCTTTCAGTACCCGCCTTGCCATCTTTGGATTTCTTTCTTTCTTTCTGATAAAGTGACTTAGCAAAATTCAAAAAGAAAATGCTTTGTGGATGTTTGGAGAATGGACTGTAATAGAGCAAGGATAGACGTAGTCGGGTTTGTTCAAGGCTATTGCAGACATGTGAGTGAGGGCTAGTGGAGACCTGGACCGAGTGGGAGCAGTGGAGACAGAAGTGGATAGATTGCATGTATGCTCTTACAGTGGAACTGATACGGGATTTGCCTTAGCACCGGGTGGGTGTGCAGCACCATGGAATCAGGGATGACTTCCAGGTGTTTGGCATTGCTCATTGTGGAGCTGGTAGCCCTATTTCCTGTGAGAGGACCACATTTGGGGTGCTCAGGCCGATGTGGAGATGCCCACAGGGAAACCTATGGTAAGGTCAAGGGACAGTTAGGTCAATTAGAAACATGGGTCTGGAGATCAGAGAAGACACACTTGAGAGTGCTCAGCATACAGATGGTTTTAGGATGGGGCATGGGCGGGAGCCCCCCAGGAAGAGAGCGGAAGAAGAGGAGGGTCCACACCTAGTTCCTGGGGACCTGCAGGATCTAGAGAACAAGCAGAGGGACAGCTCAGAGGGAGAAGTCTGAGAAGGAAGAACTGAAGGGGTAGGGAGAGAGCCAGGAAAGTGTGTGCCTTGGATGCAGAGAAAGGATAATATTCCAAGGAGGTTGCAGGGGCGCCTGGGTGGCTCGGTCGGTTGAGCGAACGACTTCAGCTCAGGTCATGATCTCACGGTCTGTGGGTTCGAGCCCCGCGTCGGGCTCTGTGCTGACAGCTCGGAGCCTGGAGCCTGCTTCGGATTCTGTGTCTCCCTCTCTCTCTCTGCCCCTCCCCTGCTCATGCTCTGTCTCTCTGTCTCAAAAATAAATAAAAACATTAAAAAAAAAAAAAGAGGATTGCAGCTGTCTGTGCCCGTTTCTCTTGCATCATTGAATAGATGAAAACGGGGAAGTGTTTTTGGATATGGAAAACTTTTGGCGTTGGCAGGTGTAGTTCAGTAGCAGGAAGGAGACAGAAGAATGAGAGCAGTGTGGTGAAATGGGATGGGAGGATGGAGAATTTAAACACTTGGGTATTTGGTCTACACTCACCCAGTAAGACCCTGCAAACCGCACTGTGTGGCCTCCTAAAACTCTCCCACGTGTCCTGGCTTCATCCTTACGCCTGCCTCATTCTCAGTTACCACCAGGTCTCACCTGGTCAAGTCCACTAACAGCATCCCCGCCTCTACTTTGCTCCTTCACATCCTTTCTCCACGGCAGCCAGATCGACCTTCGGAAAACCCTACATCTGATCGCATCACTCCTGTGTTTCAAAGCGTTCAATGGCCACCCATTACCCTGGGGATGAAGTCCAAACCACTTGCGAGTTTCTAGGTCATCTGGCTCCGGCCTCCCTCCCTCCCTCTCTCTCCCCCCTTTTCCCACATCTGCCCTCCAGTCCTTTTCTTTCACCGTCACTTTCATTTTTCCAACTGTGCCCCACGGTCGTCGTCCTCCAGGTTCAAGTCTGAAGTCTTAGCTTAAACACAGTTTCCCTAGAAAGACCTTCCTTCACCTCTCCTTGAACCCCCTCTCCTCTACACTATCATCTGAGATGGCTTTTCCTTTCTCTGCCATTCGCACCAGGCAGGCTGTGTCTGTGCTTTACGACCGTGTCACAAAGTACTTAACACAAAGTAGGCGCTCAGTAAATATTTCTTGAGTGGATTAAGGGGAACCAACTTCTCATTTCCATGGTAATGCTCCGCCAGAATCTTTCTTCAATGGGAAAATATCTTAAATGGCTTTATTTACTTTCAGCAATGTAAGCTAATGTGGACATTTTAGATGAGGCTTTTCAAAAATCAACAGGTCAACAATATCTCAGGAGGCAAGACCTACAGACTCAATTATTCTACATCACTGCGACTTATAGATCGAATGTAATGCTTTCATTAAAGGGTTGTTTGTTAATCCAGTTAATAATGAGTCACCTGTTGAGGTTGAACGAGAGGTGAGTGAAACAATCCCTGATTGTAGGAGTGATTAGTTATCCATATATTAATTTGCCTGCTTTCAATTCAGGCACTATTAAAACAAAAAAATCCAAGGGGAGAGGTAGTAGGAGTTTAACAGCCATCCATTCTTTGCAACGTTTTCAGAAAGCAAACGAAAATGAACGCTGAAACCAGCCAACGGCAGGGGCACTCATTAACTTAATGCACTTTAATCTTGTGAATAGAAGCTAGAGCTTGAATCATGGAATCTGGAGCTGCAGACTTCCACCCCCAGCCACCTGAAAGACCTCTCCACATGGATGTTCTGATGGCACCTCCAATTCAGCACATCCCAATCTGAGCTCGTTATCCAACACATTGTGGTTCTTTGCGGAAACCCGCCCTCCTCCCGGGCTCCCCGTTTCACTGCGTGCCACCTCCAGACACGTAGGCTACCAGTCTCAGCAACATCTTCCTGGGTGCACTCCTTGGCCCCCCGAAAGTGTCAGGTTACCACATCTTGGGGACAATCTCACAGCAGCCACCCTGGTCCCTTCTCAGTCTCCTGGATAACTCTCACTGAGGCCTCTTAAATTCCTTTTCCACCTCCATGTCCCCCTCCATAAAGCCTCCTGCCTCAGGTATGGAACTCAGCTTTGAAAACCCAGATATGGTCCTGTCACTTCCGCAAAGCAAGTAAACCAAAAGACCCCCAAAATATTTCATCCCCATCGTAATAACTCATCCTTACTGAACACTGTGTGCAAGCTCCGTGCTCAGTGCCCTGCATATGTTATTGCATGAAATCCTTCCACATAGCCCTCAGTTAACATCCTAACTCCTCACCAACATCTGGCCTCCCTGTCCTGCCCACTTCATCCAGGCTTCTCCCTGGCTTGCCAGGTGCCAGTGGCAGTGGGCTTTGCGTTGCCAGGAACATGGCAAGCCTTGGCTCCTCAAAGGCTCTCTGCTTGGTCCAAGCTCGCTTGACTTCTTTCGTCCTATGACTCTCAGCTCAAATGTAAGTTTCACAAAGAAGCCTTGTCTGATGGTCCAAAGTTGGCCCCTCCTATTATCATAGAACACCAGCATTTGTTACCTTCTGTCATTACTTTTGTTTGTTCCCTGTTCAGCTCCCTCAGTAGAAGGTAGGCTCCTCCAGGATAAAGCCCAGGTCTGATTTGTTCACCAGTGAGCTGGAGGAGTAGCATGGGGCCAGATGATTGGGGTGCTCCATAAACAGGAGTCGAATGAATAAGAGAAGGAATGAACGGAATCACAGTTCCCGGTAAGCACTCTGGAAATGGTCGCTATCATCAATATCCTCGAGCTCACATCTCTAGTGCTCTTCGTCACCGACCCGGGCTTTCTCTCCAAGCACCCAGATCTGACGGTGTTGACGTCCCTGCTCAGATCTTTCTATGATGATCACAAGCCTATCACTTTGGTATCTCCTACTACGTGCAGGGAACCATGATGTGGGCTTAAAAAGCATCATCTCCTTACCGACTACCCCACGAGGTAGACTCTCGTTTCCAGGGCATTTGAGAGCAGTTTGGCCTTCGCGGGCCCTTCTTCCATAAAGAAGTATTTAATGTTATATATTACACTGCATCCACTGGTAGAATTCGTATACCAATTATACAAATACAATCCAGGCTGGATTCATTATTACAATATGCATTGTTATTCTGATTTTAAAGGAAATGGGAACATTTTCGTGGGCCCTGGACACTAGGCCCAATAGGTCAGCCCTGCTCTTGTGCCCCGTTGTCAGGTGAGAAAACTGATGCTCTCAGGACCGAAAGTCACGGCGAAGAAGGAGTGGAGCCGGGACCCGAGCCCAGGAAAAGAGCGAGTCTGGTCTTTAACTTCTATCCGGAGTTAAAACCCCTGGGACCCACCCAGGCTGTGCTCCAGGATCCCTTCGGGGCGCTCTTTCCTCCCCGGGAGCCCAGAGCCACCAGCCCAGGACAGCCTTTGTGCCCCGCCCCCTCGCTCAGGCCCCGCCTCCCGCCAGCTCCCGCCGGGGTCCGGGCGCCTGGAGCCACGACTGAAGGGCAGCTCTCTGTGCCCCGCCCCTTCCCCGGACCAAGGCGCGCGGCCGCGGGGGGGCGGAGCCGCGGGACCGCGCGTGCGCTCGCCCGCCTCTGCCCGTGCGCATGCGCCGTATTCGCGCGCGCTCGCGGGAGAGGATGGCGGGGGCCGCGCCGGGCGCCATCATGGAGGAGGACTACTTCGGGAGCGCGGCCGAGTGGGGCGACGAAGCGGACGGCGGCCAGGTGAGGGGGGGCGCCGGGCGCCCCCGACGAGGACCGTTGGTCTCCGTCGCCGGCGGGCCGGCCCCGCCCCCGCCGCGCCGGGCCCCGCGGTCACCGAGTGGTTCAAGCACAGCCCGCCCCGCCCCCTCCCCGCCCGGGGCGCGCTCCCCGCGCCCCCAGAGCGCCCGCCACCCGCCTGCGTCCCCGGGCCAGCGGGGCCCGCCCAGAGCGCCGCTGCCCGTCGAGGGGCGAGCACGCGGCCTCTGTGCGCCTCCGTTTCCTCCCTTGCAAACGAGTGGGGGCGGGGACGGGGCGGGAGACCCGGGCGTGAGGTCCGCCGGCGCCGCGGCCGCCTCGCTGGGGTCTGGGCCGCGGAGGGGCCGACCACCCCGTCGTGTCACGACGGGGTCCCAGTGGCCACTCCCTTGGGGCCGGCCTCGGCCTACCGGCCCGCCAGGCATATAAGGCACGAACTCGACGGCGGATCGGGCTCAGAGCGCCAAATTTGAACAACTAAGTCGCTTAGAAAGTCCAAACCAGCATCATGAGGGGGAAAGTGCAACTTTGGGCTTTCGTAACACGTGTTTTGCTGTTTGTAAAACGTTACTTTTCGGTGCTTTGGTCTGATCCAGTCAATCCTTCCATCGTTGACCTGGAGGGGTTTGGTATGGAGGCTGAGGAGGGGTCTTCCCTTGTCCCCTCCCCCCCCCCCAGGAGGGTTGGGAACTCCGACCTGGTAGCCCCAGCCCTGCCAGTGTAGTCCAAGTTTATTCTAATCTGAAAACCCACCCGAAGTGCTTGTTTAACTTGCAGCTTCTCAGGTCCCTCCCCTGGAGACAGATAGGTTGGCCTGGAGGGGAGCCTGGGGATTTGCCGTTTAGCAAGAGTGCACATCAGGTGTGGGAAATACCGAGCGCTTTGAAGGAAGGACGCAGTGGGGCGCAGGTGGTTGAAGGGGGCAGGGGTGCAAGGAGGGCTTGGGAGCTGAGGATCGGAGATGCGAAGACAGGTGCTGTGTTTGTGGAGCAGAAAGGAGTCCTCGGTGGTGAGCCGTCTGGTGGATGCGGCGGCCCGAGGTCTGCGAGGGAACCAGGTCTGAAGGGCCTTTGACGGCTGCTGAACGTGACTTGTTCAGGAGTTTGGGGCAGGGAGTGACAGCACAAGGTTCGTGTGTTTGGAGGCAGCTTCAGCGGACGGCCCGTGCTCGCGCTGTCTCACTCCCCTCGCAGGATTGCGAGCCTGCGAAGGAATGGGGACCCAGCCCAGGTCCTTTGTCTCCACCGCCACTTTATCACACCGCTGGACAACCAATGGGACGTGAATGAGCTTAGTGGTGGCTTCGTGTTCCGAGCGTCCCGTTCACAACGTCACAGCACTGGTCACTCTGGGCCTTCCAGGCATGACCTTACCACTGACGCATATCCAGGGGCCGTCTAGACCAGGGCCCTCGTTTTATAACCCGACAGTCCACCTTGTGTGCCCTAGTGTGTGCCGCTAGGAACGGCAGAGCCAAGCGTAGACCCCGCCCACAGGAGGCTGGGGAGTCTCGCGTTTGGGGAACTTTCGTCGTGACCCCCATTCAGTGCACCGACCCTCAGAGGCTCTCGGTGATGAGAGGGGTGGACCAGATGTTCCCTTCACGTACATGCTGACTGCTCAGAGGAGGAAGAGGAAGTCCAGCAAGGTGACCGAAGGGGTGACATGAGCTGGATTTTGAACGATGGGGGCGGGTCAGTTTTCGTGACGCCAGGTCTGCTCACTTGACGCCACGTTACTGGACCTGAGAGGCTGAAGACGCGCACGGAGGCCACGGTGATGTTAAGTCCAGGTGATGACGATTAAGAGCTGCTGAATGCCGGTAGTGCAGTCTGGCTTCGGGTTGCCGGTGGGGGCTGGCAGGAGACGAGACCGGCCAGGTGACAAGTGAAGGGTTAAAGTCACGCTAGAGGTTGGAGAGCCTTTCTGAGGGAGACTGGAAACTTGACGCAAGAGAGAAGCATCAGACGTGCGGCCTGTGAAGACCGTGGTGGCGTCAACGTGGAAGGTGACCGAAAGGGAGGCGTGAGGCTGAGCCGCCCGGGACATACTGCTCCTGCAGGCACGCACAAAATAAGGAATGGGAAAGGCGGGAGGAAGGGCCGACGGGAGAGACCTGTGGGAAGCAGAATGGGTGGGTCCTCACGACGGGACACGCGGTGGAATGAGGGAGCAGAAACTGAGAGTGACTCACACCTTTGTGAGTTTGGGGTACCCGGTGGATGACGGAATCCTTTACTAAAACGTAGGTGGTAGGACAAAGATCTGTTCAGAGGTCAGTTGTGGACCTAATGAGTTTGGAGAAGTAGCAGGCATCCGAGGGGCAGTGAGAATAAACTGCTGACACTTGAGTCTGGAGCTCGAGAGAAAGAGAGAGATCCAGGCCAAATTCTAGATTTATGAGCAGGGAGGTGGCATCACCCAAGAGAAGAGGTAGCAGGAGAGAGTAGGGCTGAGGACAGAGGCCCCAGAAAACAGACCCACAAGGACGAGTCTCGGGGTGAAGGCCAGCCTTCCTTCACGGCCTTGCTCCAGGCTCCCTGCACAAGGCAGGTCTGAAAGACTCCCCAGTCCCCGCAGAAGGAATCTGCTCCCAAAGCTTTGCTTACAGAATTGCCCAGGGGTGGGCAGACTTTTTGGTAGAGGACCACATACTAAACATTTTAGGCTTTGCCGGTCCCTGTCACGACTACTTGACTCTGCCATGACGGGGAGAAAGCAGCCATAGACGATATGTAAAATTCCAAAACGTTCTCAAATGGGTGTGGCTGTGTTCCAACAAAACTCTACTTAGAGAAACAGAAGGGCCGGATTTGGCCCTGAGCCGTGGTTTGCTGGTCCCTGGTCCAGCTCTTACACCATCATGTTAGTCACTTGCATGGAAGGTTGGTCTCTCCTCGTTTGTAAAGTCCTTTGGCAGAAAAAGCTAGATCCTGTCTTCTATTTCCGGGGATTTCTAGAGGCAAGTACGGTGCTCAGTACAGAGTAAGCATCTAAAAAGCATCTGCCTAGTAGTTGGGATGACCGTGTTAACACCGGATGGACCTTGATGTCACACATCATCCTGCTTTGTTCTTAGATTCAGTGACTTGCCTAAGGTTGTTTCCACACAGAACAGGGCCTAGTATCTAGCCGGTCCTGCTGATTGGAGGCAAGTCTGTGATCTCTGCTTCCTAACAGCGTACTGATGGCTTGTGCCTTCGAGAATCACTCCATCGGTCTTTGTTGGAAAGCATTAAATGGCACATGTGAAATAATAACAGTGAAAACAATAATAACTGACATCTGTTGAACTCTCACTGAACGTCAGGCGCTAGGCTTGGTTCGTCCAGAAATTAGATTACAGAATCCTTCCAAAAGTCCAATGGGAGCAGCCACTGGTATGATCTTTAACAGAGGAGGAAGCGGAGACCCCAGCATGTAGTTGCGATGCAAACCCCCTTGGTGTGGTTCTGGATTCCATTTTCTTAGCCACTCGTTACTTGTCCAGCCCACTTCCTGAGATGATCACAGAAGTCAAATGAAGTAACGTGTGTGGAACGCTTTTGAAATGGACAGGGTTCTGCAGATTTAAGGTGAGATTGCAGGATACTTGCGTTGATGAAAAAGTAGCCTGGCTCTTTTTATCACCAGCAGGAGGATGATTATGGAGAAGGAGAAGACGATGCGGAGGTCCAGCAAGAATGCCTACATAAATTTTCTACCCGGGATTATATAATGGAGCCCTCCATCTTTAACACTCTGAAGAGGTGTGTGAGAAAGGTCATGTGTGTGGGGAGGAAGCTGGGGAACTTAGAGACAGTGTGTAATGGACCCAGAGGGTGATCTGCAAAAGTCAGAATAATGTGATTTGGGAATGGAAAGCTTCTAGACCCCACCCCACCCCACCCCGCTTTAAAAACCTTAATATCCTGACTATCTTGTCATTGATCCCCATGCCCGCCTACATTCCTGTGAGTGTCCTAGCTTTTTTGTTACCTTTTCTAGGTACTTTCAGGCAGGAGGGTCTCCGGAGAATGTTATCCAGCTGCTGTCTGAGAACTACACTGCCGTGGCCCAGACCGTCAACCTGCTGGCCGAGTGGCTCATTCAGACAGGTGCTTTGTGGGTGGCCCCGTCCTGCCTGGTCACCGCCCCCCCACCTTTTTTTTAATAGACCTTTGGATCATTATGATGCTGATAAACCGGAAAGGCCTTGTTTGTTTTCCTGGTTTTTAAGACTTCTGTAAGTGGGAACTGAACTTCTTACCCGTGTTCATCTGCTTGATTCCTATCTTTGATTCACTAATTTGAGGTTTACGGGTAGCCTGCAAATGGGATTCTCATGGAGCTGTTTTCCCTACCATGTTGTAGAATTATGGGGTCAGACCGATACCCTCACTGCGTCATTTCTAAGAGGTCTGTTATAGCAAGCGGTGGATGATGGATAATTTAGGCCTGGGTATGATTGTGGCTTTTAGTAATCTGATCAGGGTGGAGCCTCACTGTAAGGCCACTGAGCTGGGTGCAGATGACGTCACGGAGTAGGTGCTGCTGGAAGGCAGTGGGTTCCCTGCTGCCCCAGCTCCTGAACACGGTGCACCTCTCACGGCTGGCATCTGCTCTCTGTCCACCCTGTCGGGTATGTCTTTCTGTCCTCCTGCCTGTCTGTTTTGGCAGTTTGTCCTTGTCTTTACCGAGGCGTCCAAGATGCTGCTGTCCTTTCCGTGAAGGCAGACGGCCTTCTGTGTTCTGCCTTGGGCTCCTTTTTTGGGTCTTACCGTTGACCAAGGCTGATAAATCTGAATTTTTATGAGAGGTCCCGAATTCCAAGTGATCAGAAGCAATTCTGTGATCTTTGGTTCACATACAGACTTTTGACCTGTCTATTTTTTCCAAAGTAGTATAACAAATTGAGAGATGGCCGTTTTCCATCTGGCTGTTTTCATTTTCTTTCAGGTGTTGAACCAGTGCAAGTTCAGGAAACTGTGGAAAATCACTTGAAGAGTTTATTGATCAAACATTTTGACCCCCGCAAAGCAGATTCTATTTTTACCGAAGAAGGAGAGGTGAGGAGTCTGTCTTCTTTTTCTAATGCCAGTTCCTAGGATCTTTTGCTCATTCCACGTGTACAGTGGAACGTGGCGTATTAGGTAAGTAATGCAAAAAGTTGGGCCCTAAAATCAAGGTGTGAGACAGAAATTGTGTAGAGTCAGAATTGCCCTCAAAATGCTCTCTGCAGGGTAGTGAGCTCTTGCACACTGAGAGGCACACGGGTGGTGAACTAGAGAGGAGGACTGGCAGACTCACACCTCCCACTTCTGGCGACTCTCGAGCACCGGTCCTGGGAGTGGTGTGGGGTACTCGTCCGGGTCCTCCAGGAAGCAGACGCCAGGACGGGATTCTGTGTGCAGGAGATACGAACGACACGCCCGTGAGAGAAGATGGGCGGGGGGCTGGGGAGCCACGATGCAGGTCTGGGCTCAGAAGGCAGAAGGGAGGAAGGAAGGTTGGGGGTGAAGAGCCTTAGGCGACCGGGCAGTTTTCAGAAAGTTCCAGCAGTGTCAGTGGGTGTCTTCAGGCCACAGTCCCCTGTCACTGGAGCCCCATGTCTCCTGGGAACCAGCCTGCCGGGAGCCCTGCCGTACTCGATTGGTGGCTGGGAGTATCCGGCGGGCAGCTGGCCTTGGCACAGGTGGGAGGTAGACTCAGAGGGTCTGTCAGTCACACAGTAGGGGAGCTGAGAGACACGTGTTCGCGGCCACCACACATGGCGATGGCCAAAACCTCTGCCCTATCAAACGGCCTTTTCCTCTTGCCAAGGGCAAGATGTGGCATATGCGTTACTTGTGCCTGTGCTGCGGCCACGCTACGTGTACTTCCCTGGACCCGAGTGGCTCCAAGAAGCGCCTTTCAGTGACTCTGGTGTGCGGTTGAGTCTTCCAGAAGCCGTGAGTGGGCTTTCAGGGCTGCAGCGCTGCCGCTCAGCTGCCCGTGTGGCATCGCCAGCTCTGGCCTGCTTCCTGTGCCGGGACCACAGGGCTGGAGCTCGACGCTCACGGGGGCTCTTCCAACTGGAATGTGCAGTGGTTGTTTATACGATACCGTCTTCACTAAAGCTCAAGCGAGGCCTTTCATCTCGCCGTCCATTTGTTTGTTGGCAGACCCCAGCTTGGCTTGAACAAATGATTGCACATACCACGTGGAGAGATCTTTTTTACAAACTGGCCGAAGCCCATCCAGACTGCTTGATGCTGAACTTCACTGTTAAGGTAGGCAGGGGACTAGTGTCACAGAAAAGGCGAAGGCGTTTATGGGTGAGAGTTAGGTTAGTTGGGAAGTGGTCTGTTCTTTTGAAAGGTCGTATTTGCTTTTTGGTAAAGGTCTCCATCACTTCGCCTCTGTAAATCTGAACAGTGAGAAAGAAAAGCATAGAATATGTATATGTGTTTTTGGATCAACGTGGACTGTGTTTTAGGATTTGGCAGGAACGTATTTTTTAGAGTCCATCGTGTGCTGAGAGGACCCTTTAAGAAGGCCTGGTTTGGGGCGCTTGGCTGGCTTAGTCGGAGCATGTGACTCTTGATCTCGGGGTCGTGAGTTCGAGCCCTACGTTGGACACGGATATTAGTTTAAAAAAAAAAAGAAGGCCTCGTTCGTCCACTTCATGTTACACACGAAGAAACCGAGATGGGATGGTTAGCCGGGGCCACAAGCCTAGTCAGTGGTGAGGCGGGGATCAGAATAAGCGTTTGAGACCTGAGACCAGTGTTTGCTTGTCCCACCTTCCCACGCACACTGACGACAAGCCAACTTTCTGTGAAACGTGTGGTCACTACCTGTTGACACTCTGGCCTCTTGTTTTTGTATTGTAGCTGATTTCTGACGCAGGGTACCAAGGGGAGATAACGAGCGTGTCCACAGCCTGCCAGCAGCTGGAAGTGTTCTCTAGAGTGCTCCGTACCTCTCTAGCTACAATTTTGGACGGAGGAGAGGAAAACCTTGAAAAAAACCTCCCTGAGTTTGCCGTAAGTTCTTTGTGTGTCTCAGAAGGCGGCCGTGCATCGGGGTCATGCGTTTTCAAACATGAAATGCTTCTTCCCTGGAGAGAATGTCCAGGTCAGAAGGCCAGTTCCAGCATAATAACTTGCATGCAGAGTGGTTGGGGGTTTGGCTCTTTTGTCGACATCTGTCACTGCCGCAGTTATGGAACCCCAAACTCTCTCCCCCTGCAACGTTCCAGAAGATGGTGTGTCATGGGGAGCACACGTACCTGTTTGCCCAGGCCATGATGTCCGTGCTGGCCCAGGAAGAGCAAGGAGGCTCTGCCGTGCGCAGGATCGCACAGGAGGTGCAGCGCTTCGCCCAGGAGAAGTGAGAGACAGTGTTTGTGCTCGTCCTGGTCCTGACTAGGTGCTCCCCGCAAAGTTCCCCCTTCGCCCTGTGTCCACCGGCAGAGACTCTAGGCCCTCCTCTTGACAGACAGATTGACTCCGTTCTGTCTAGTAGAGCTAGAAAGGTCAGGGTAGTTTTAGATACACGGAGAGAGCTTGCTTTCTGAAGTTTGGCTTTGATGAGTATTTTATAAGGTACTTGATTATTGTGCAGTTCACTGGATCTGTGAACCTGTGTTTTCATATATTAGGATTCATCAATAGCAAATGATAGCGGTCCTGAAATAGTCGTTCAGTAGTTTAATTGTTCTGTTGCGGTCCATATCTTACGGAATAAAATTAGCCCTTGCTGGCTTTATTCTCTCCTAACAGAGTCTTAATAAGACAGGAAAAGTGAGTGGCTCCTCTTGGAAAGTCTGCAAGCTGTATCCAACCCTTCTTTCCCAGTTAGCTCTAAATGCTGTTTTTGTGGGTCAGTCAAGATACCAGTGGATGACAGACATATGAAAAAAAAGGGACCCAAACAATTCCAAGAATGAGGTGTGGAAAAAAAGGAAGGAAAGAGGCAGAGAAGGAAGGAGAGGGCAGGGAGCCACCTTCCTAACAGTGGGATCTGTGCTTTCCCTCACCCAGAGGTCATGATGCCAGTCAGATCACACTTGCGCTGGGCACAGCTGCCTCCTACCCCAGGGCTTGTCAGGCTCTTGGGGCCATGTTGTCCAAAGGAGCCCTCAATCCGGCCGACATCACGGTCCTCTTCAAGATGTTCACAAGCATGGACCCGCCTCCTGTTGAACTTGTAAGTTGCTTTCATTTTAATAATAAGGTGGGACCCCCTCCATGCCGATTAGAAGGGTTATTTTGGAAAACCTGTGTTTCTCCTAAGTCCCTGAATACAAATTCGTTTCTGTCCTTTTCCTCACCCTCCCCCGTCACGTCCTCTGCGTGCCCTCACTCCTGCCGTAAGCGCGCGTGGACTGACCTGACGTCTCCTCCGCGCATTCCTTTTCATCGAGCCGTGTGTGTCTCCTCAGATCCGGGTGCCGGCCTTCCTGGACCTGTTCATGCAGTCGCTCTTTAAACCAGGGGCCCGGATCAACCAGGACCACAAGCACAAGTACATTCACATCTTGGCGTATGCTGCCAGCGTGGTTGAGACCTGGAAAAAGGTACCATCAGTTCTGAGGATCGATGCACTTTTAGGGGGACAAGTGACCTCCTCTCTTTGGTGTTATTTGGGAATTTGGGCTGTAAGAAGTCATGAGCCCAACTAGTGTCAGAAACCTGTTTGTAGTGTTCGTGCATGAAATAGTCAAAGTGCTGAATGTCTCAAGAGAACGTGCATAGCATCTGTTAATACTTTTCACACTGGAATTTGAAGTGCGACTACAGAAATAAGCAGGTCCCTCTCTGCCACAGGCCCAGCCTCACTGGCTTGTTCCTGCACGCTGGGCGACTCTGACGGGTGGCAGCCGAATGGACTCGACTCCAGGGACAGGGAAGGGGGTTTGCAGAGAGGGGTAGCCTGTAGCAGATGACCCCAACTGCAAGGCCACCGGGACTCACTAACTCTGTGTGTGTGTGTGTGTGTTCAGAACAAGCGCGTGGGCATCAACAAAGATGAGCTGAAGTCAACGTCAAAAGCCGTGGAGACTGTTCACAACTTGTGCTGTAATGAAAACAAAGGGGCCTCCGAGCTAGTGGCCGAGCTCAGTACACTTTATCAGTGCATTAGGTGAGCAAATTAAACCTTAGTTCTGAACTTGATCCTTCTGGAGGAAGTTGGTTGAATTTTCATTTTATTAAAAGCTTATGTATTTAACAAAAGCTTCAGAGACACTTACTGATTTCAGTTTTTTTGTAAAATGTATATAGAGGACTTTAAATTGTTTCAGCAGCACGAGTACTTCTCAGGTGCTTATCTGCCAGAAGTCTGTTCATGAATCAGCCTAAGGAAATGGAAGACCAACCAGAATTACAAAAGCTGCTTTGAAGGGAAGGGTCTATTTACCGTAAAAATCAGGCCAACGAAGTGTTGCTTGTGTAGAAGTGACGATCACAGCAAGGATACAGACGTCTGCGTTGATCAGACAGGCTTACAGATAGGGTGGTCCTCTTAGGTGTTTGAGGCTTTCCCCTGGTAGTCTCTACTAGGGACAGAGAGAGGGTTTGCCAAATAAAACTTCAGCCCAGTCCAGGCTCCCTGAGAGTTCTGCATTAACGATCTTCTTTTAAACCAATAGTGGTTGAAAATAAGCCAGTAACTGAGTTTGGGTCCCTGTAGCACACGTTGAGAGGATCCTGGCCTCCTGAGACCGTGTCTCTGACCAGCATCTCCTTGGCAGAGCAGAGGGAGAGCCACTTGCTGGGATAGATGGGGTGGTGGCGTTTCTTTTTTTAACTTCATTTAAAGGAAGCATTGTGCCCCATTTTCCCGTAGGTTCCCAGTGGTGGCCATGGGTGTGCTCAAGTGGGTGGACTGGACCGTGTCAGAGCCGCGATACTTCCAGCTACAGACCGACCACACCCCGGTACACCTGGCCTTGCTGGACGAGGTACGGGGGCTGCGGGGCCTTGGGCGGCACTCCGTGTCCGTGCCTTATCGTGCTCGTGCCTGTCCTGCCAGTACATCTGTCACTGAATCCACAGGCTACTCGGTACAGAGCTAGTGACTTTTTATCCTCAGGGAGGATTTTCCTTTTAAGGAACTGGTTTTGGGGTGCCTAGATGGCTCAGTCTGTTAAGCGTCTGACTCTTGATTTTGGCTCAGGTCGTGATCTCACCATTCATGAGATTGAGCCCCCCACCAGGCTCTCTCCACTGACAGCATGCAGCCCGCTTGGGATTTTCTCTCTCCCTCTCTGCTCCTCCCCCTGCCCCCAGAAAAAAATTTTTAATGTTTCCTGATCTATTTTAATTTTTTTAATGTTTATTATTTATTCCTGAGTTAGAGAGACAGCACGAGCAGGGGAGGGGCAGAGAGAGGGAGGGGCAGAGGGGGAGACACAGAATCGGAAGCAGGCTCCAGGCTCCGAGCTGTCAGCACAGAGCCCGATGTGGGGCTCAAACTTGTGAGCCACGAGATGACCTGAGCCAACGTCGGATGCTCAACCGACTGAGCCACCCAGGCGCCACTATTTTTGAGAGAGGGAGCACAAGCTGGGGAGGGACAGAGAGTTAAGGGGACAGAGGATCTGAAGCAGGCTCTGTGCTCCCATCAGAGAGCCCGGTGAGGGGCTCGAACTCGGGAACCATGAAATCGTGACCTGAACTGAAATCAAGAGTTGGACGCTTAAGCACTGAGCTTCCCGAGGGCCCCAAATAAAAAGAAAATTTAAAGAAGGAACTTGTTTCATTGGCTCCATAGATCTCTCAGTTTTTAGCAAGTGTTCCGAAAGGACGAGCAAAGGCACGGAAGCCGACCGGCTTTGGGCGAGGGCTGCCGTCATTAGCCGCCCGCTGTCTGCCGGCCGCGACGGTGATGGCGGTTCCGGGCACCGATGGTGAGCCCGGGGGCCCGGCCGCGGTGCTCAGCGAGGCCCCCTTTGGCGTGTTTGTAGATCAGCACCTGCCACCAGCTCCTGCACCCCCAGGTCCTGCAGCTGCTTGTGAAGCTTTTTGAGACGGAGCACTCCCAGCTGGACGTGATGGAGCAGGTGAGCAGGTGGCCCACGGGCTTCTGGAGGCTGGGGAGAGGACCCGTCGTGACGGATTTGTCTGCCCCTGCCCTTGTAGCTTGAGTTGAAGAAGACCCTGTTGGACAGGATGGTTCACCTGCTGAGTCGAGGTTACGTACTTCCTGTTGTCAGTTACATCCGAAAGTGTCTGGAGAAGCTGGACACTGACATTTCACTCATTCGCTATTTTGTAACTGAGGTCAGCAATACACCGTTTGTTTGTTTCACGTTTCTACTGTTAACGCTAGCGGCGCCTTTTGGCTTAATTAGTTTATTTTGTGCCCAGCTCTGAGAACTGTGCTCTCTGCTAATCGTGGTGACAATGGTTACATACCATTTACCAAGCACATCCCACCTTCAGGAGCCATATTATGTTTTGCCCGTAGAACCACCTGGGGTCTTAACGTTGGAGGCTCGTATTGTCACCGGGGAGCAAAGAGCGGGGAGGGGAGGGTGACTGTCCCCAAACTGTCTGCCATTTCATCGGATGATGGTGGGACGCCGCTCGTGGGCTGTGTGGGGAACGACCTGGTGCTCTCTCGTCCTAGGTGCTGGACGTTATCGCTCCCCCGTACACCTCTGACTTCGTGCAGCTCTTCCTCCCCATCTTGGAAAACGACAGCATCGCAGGCACCATTAAAACAGAGGGCGAACATGACCCCGTGACGGAATTTATAGGTAGGGTTGGGACGTACGTGTCCCTCCGCCGCGACCTTGTCACCGTTCACCTCCTGCTTCTAACCCCGTGCCTGTTTTCCTTCTGTGTTAAAGCTCACTGCAAGTCTAACTTCATCCTGGTGAACTAATTCAGTGCACCCTCCGGAGCTGACACAGAACGTTCTGAGACCAGTTGAGGGAAAGCCCTCCCAGGAGCCGTTGCCGAAGAGGCCCCGTCGGCATCTTGGGACCGGGCCCTGGGGGAGGAGGTGGGGACTGTGGAGCCGCTACTACGGGCGGCCCCCTCTCCTAGGGGCTCGCGCTGCCCCCAGACCCTGCTGCCCGTGTTCTCCCCCTGGCGAAGGAACGGAGTCCCTCCCGCGGGTCGCGGCGAGCTCGGGACCAGAGACTCGGAGATGAACTACCTTCCGAGGTGACTTTTCTCACAAGAACCCGATTGGTTGACATTTTGTCATGTTAATTTTCCAAGAACAAATTAAAAAGTCTTTTTGCTGGATCGGCAGGTGTAGATCCTGGTGGTGTTCTCGTGTGTAAATAAGGCACGCTCAGGCTCCACTCCCGCGGGGAGTCGTGTATTTTATTCATTACCACTCGGGTGATCTGAGATGGCCTTCTCCACCCCCACCACTGATTCCCAGGTGACAGAACAACTGGTGATCAGTCTGACCTCGTTTACCACATTATAGGCCACCGTTGCCAAATAGAAAACACCAAATCACGTACTGAGGAGAATGGAGACCACACTCTGGCCGGGCACACCGTGCTGCCGGCCCTGGGGTCTCCGCCCTCCCATTTCCGACCCTTGAAGGATGGCTTCCCCGCCAGCCCAGCAGCCGTCCGCTCGGGTCAGCCCCGAGTTCCTGCAGACGGCGGCACTCCCGGCCCAGCGCCCTCGGCGACGGGATCCCCCCGACGAGGGCTCACGATACCATCTCTTAAACCCCCGCTCTTCCGGAGGCCTGGGTCTTAGACGATGGGGTCCCCGAACGTGCAGTTCTCCTCGATAGCGAGGTTGTAGTCGGCACCCTTCCCGTCTTTGTAGGTGCTGGTCACTATCCGCATCCAGCCTCGCTCACCCTGTAGGGGGGGGGGGTGGGGGCACCACACGTTCGCTCATCCCGTTTCCTGTGCCCCCCGCTGCCCGTGTGCCGCCCCGCCACCGTCTCAGGCACCGTGCCTGCCCTTCCCGGGACCCCTACTCAGAAATACCTTCTGTGAAATACTTTGGCTTGGTTAATATTTAACAAGCGAGGTACATGGCCCTGTGAGCCCAAAGAAAATTAATGTAACTAAAATGTTGACTCTTCAAGCCGGATGACTTAACTACCTATTAATATCCCCGGTTTATGGTCTTTTAATAAAAACACTGAGTTCATCACTTCGACATTAATCACTCTCCCCCACTTCATAGTAATGAATTTGTGTCTTCAGCTGTTAATGGTTAATACTAGGCCTTAGAAATGAAAATTCTGGCAGTTAATTTATCTCCCCTGGATTTTTGACCCAACTCAAAAGTAGTTTTGAAAAAATGCCGCCGTATTGGGGCGTATCTCCTAAGAGAGCCGAAACTGTGCCGGCAGAAAGGATGAGATGGTTCTAGAGGAACAATCGGGCTGAACCAAAAGTTCCAAAACAGTGCTTTGCAACCAGGGCGGGGTCCCCAGGAGACACTTGGCAAAGTCCAGAGACATTGTTGGTGGCCACGTGGGGCGGGGAGGAGCCACTGGCATCTAAGGGGTAGGGGGGAATGACAACCCTCCCCCCACGAAGGATCTGACCCTAGATGTCACCAGTGCTCCTGGGCCGGAGCAAGGAGCCCCCAGCCCCCGCTCAGCGCTGCAGTTCCCGGCTGCGGAGCCTGGGGGAGGGTGGGGGGAGGGCGCTTACCCACGGTTCTCCCCAGGAGTTGCGGACGATCCAGTACTCCGTGCCGTCGCTGACACCCCAGCCGGCCACAGAAATGACGTGGTTTATGTAGGCCTTGTCGTGGTACTCCGCATAGATGCCTCCCGTGTAGTTGACCATCTTCTCCGTCGCCATGATACCGCAGCTGAGCGCAAGCACTTGAATCAGCACTCGGGTGGGAAGGACTCACCCCCCTTACAGACGGTCCCGTGGACCCAACCCGGGTCGTGCATCGGGACGACCCTGCCCGAACTTCTGTCCCTCACTCGAGTGTGTGCACGTGTGCGTCCGCTTCACCCTCGCTACGATCCCAGTACGATCCCTCACACGCCCAGACAGGGAAGTCGGCCCCAGGGAGGGGGCGGGGGGGTGACACTGACTGGGGCCCCTGTGCCCAGCTGGCAGGGGGCTCCGGCTCCTCACCTGATGGGGCCGTTGGCGTAGATTTCTGCCATCATCTTCTCCCGCCCGGAGAGGGAGCCATAGTCGCCGACTTTCCAGAGGGTGTAGTTCTGGATGGCATGGCACTCTTTGAATTCAGTACAGGTTCCACACTGGTTAAACTTGTCGCACTCTGCGGGACAGCACGCGAAGTCGGCGTGAGACGGGCTCCTCGGGGACCCGCGAACAAAGAAGCACGTGCACACGCCCTCTCCACGCTTAACTAACAACCGGGAAGCATCTTGCCGACAGGTGCTGCCGAACTAGGCTCTTCATCCGGCTGCGAGGGAGCGGGGAGGACCCCCTCCCCAGGCTTCGGCAGGGAAGGAGCACACAGGTTAATCAGCTCATAGTAGGCACTCAAGAGCGAGCCTGTTCTCCTTTAAAGGCCAAGAGCAGGGTCTTTTCACAACACAGCTGAAAGGAGTGGAATTAAATTATTAGCTTTTTTTTTCAACGTTTTTTATTTATTTTTGGGACAGAGAGAGACAGAGCATGAACGGGGGAGGGGCAGAGAGAGAGGGAGACACAGAATCGGAAACAGGCTCCGGGCTCTGAGCCATCAGCCCAGAGCCTGACGCGGGGCTCGAACTCACGGACCGCGAGATCGTGACCTGGCTGAAGTCGGACGCTTAACCGACTGCGCCACCCAGGCGCCCCTATTAGCTTTTAATAAGATAATTGTATTGCTGGCTAGTGAACAGGCCAATACATTTGGAAAAAATTAAGCATTTTATTTTATTTTTTTTTTTTTGGTTTGAGGAGGTTTCAAGAAGTAGGCTAAAAAAAAAAAAAAAAAAAGACCAAGTGTGGCTCTTAGTTGTGTAAGAAGACACCATCCCCTGCGCTGTCCCCGGGCCCTCAACATCCCACTTTGCACCCCTCCACCCTGCCTTGTTACGGCTCTCGTGTTACCTACTTGTTACAATTTCCCAGCCGTCCAGATTCCTCCCCCAGGACCAAAGACTCCTTGAGGCCTAACCTGCTGGTTTCGTTTGTCCCCAGGACACCAAGTGCCCCAAGCCCAGTATCACTGGCAAGGGACAGATCCGTGGCCACATTTGCTAATACAAAGAGCGGACCAGTGCAGGGTGAGGGAAGGCAGGGCCCCAGGGACCACCTGATCCCCCCATTCTGCAGAGCCTTCTCCCCTTCACCTGCCCTCTCCTTGGTTCTCTGACCCCTGTTGTATTTACCACTTCAACAAGACTCACCCAACCAGTCTGGGGGAATTCGTTCTGGCTGGGCACTACGGCTCCGGAGGCGACGTGAGGGCACCGTGGGTGTGGCCCAGAGTATGCTCGGGCCCTGAGAGGGCACTGGGTGCTGCCGGAACTCACCCTTTTATGGAGGGAGAGGGCAGGGGCGGAAACGCACTCGGGCTCCCCCTTCCTCCAACACTGCGGTCTCAAATGTCCCATTAAGTTCATCCCAGTTCTCCGCCCTGGCCAAGAGGGAGCTCTGACAGCGACAGGTGACTTAACGGCCAATTACGGGCTGGACCTTCTTTCCTTCGGCTTCCAAGGAAAGCAGCCTAGGGCTGTGCCAGCTCCCGAGATTCCAGGCAGGCTGGCTCTGCTGGTCCCTGCAGGACCCCTCGGCCCCACCCCTGCCCGTGTGCTCACAGCCCAGGCCGGGGAACGAGCTGATGCCGTGTTCCAGCTGGGCCCTCGTGCCTCCAGTTCGGGGCCACAACCTACCTGCAGGCCTGCTTTCCTCACCCACTCCTGGAAAACCTTCTCTTCTCTCTGCAGGGCTCACCTTACAGATGTCCAGGAAACCCCCAAAATGCCAACATGGCAGAACCCAAGCACCGTGGCCAGTCCTGGCCACAGGGGACACGAGGCTGGAGACACCCGCCCCAGGTCTTTTCTGGGGGTCTTCTCAGGAAGGACCGTGGACTCCAGCTGCCCGCTCCCCCAGCCCCACGGGGTTCAATTTCAAGGTGGCGGGGGGGCTCCCCGCTCCGTCCCGCCCTCCCCCAGCGCCCCAGCCGCGCTCTCCCCGGGGGGAAGGTGGGGGCGGGCGGGCACCTACCCTGGTCCTTAGCCTGGTAGTTGTTGCAGGTCTCGTCGGGGATGCCGTGCTCGTGGGCGTACCCCCACACCGGCAGGTCGTTGCCCCCCTCGCAGGAGCCCGCGTCGCCGCAGTCGATGACGTGCTGCACGGACAGCAGGGTGGAGGGCCAGGCCCCCTTCCTCTTGATGTTGATCCGGTCTGCGAGGGCAGCACGTGCACCTGGTCAGCGCCCGCCCCTTGGGGTCTCCACACTCCAGGGCCCCCCGCCCCAGCCCTTCCGGGCACGGAGGTGTCTGTCCACACCACTGGCCACCCGGTGCCACGCGGGCAGGGCCAGGTCCATCTGCCCGGCTGCCCGCGCCTCGGAAGGGCCTGCTGAAGGGCTGGTGGGCCCGCCGGTCCCCAAGACAAGAGCACGGGACAGGACAGTCCTGCCCCTTGAGGCGCCACCCCCACAGCAGCCCCAGGGCCCCCTCACCTCCCTGGTGTCACCGCACAGACCTCCACTCATCTGACCAGCCCCGTGCCTTCAGAAACCCGCCGTCAATCTGCGCCCGCTGCCCCTTCCTCCGTGCTCCCTGGCCGCTCCTTGGCCCAGAGAGCTGTCCCTGGGGACACCCCTGTGCAGCCCCCGGGCCTCCCCGGCCGCTCCGGCTCCAAGCAGCTGCCGCCACCTCACCTGCTGACGACTGCACGTACTTCCCTGGGCCCGTGTCCCGCAGGGCTCAGCTCCAGACCCCAAGCACGCCGCCTGACACGCAGCAGGGGCTCACGAAGTACCAGCCGCGTAAATGAGGGAACGAATTTTCTTTTCCTGACCCGAGCCCGGCCCTGGCTGCTGACCCCGGGAGGTCACGCCCCTGGCAGCTCCTGATGGAGGTTCCCCAGCCTCACACCCCGCGGTGCAGGTCCTGCGGGCCAGGCGAGGGCCCCCTTCGCCCTACTGCCCTCTCCAAGTCATTTTGCCTCTCGGTTTCCTTCCACACCGCGGTAAGGGTGTCCCCGTTCTTGGGCTGATGCCTGCTGGTGCACGGGAGGGTTTGCCCTCAGGCTCAGCCCCAACCCCCACCCATCTGAGGGCTCTCCAGATTCCACTGGAAAACTCCCAGGCAGGTCCCTCGACTCCCTGCCACCCGGTGTACAGGCTTTCTGCACCCCCCACCCACCTTCCGTGGCACATCCCTGCCCGCCCACCCGAGGCCCAAGTGGGCCCTGGGCCCTCTCTCCCCCATCAGTACCTGCACACACATGTGGACCTGCCTCTCCTTCCTCCCTCCCTCCCTCCTCTCTCGTCCTTCTCTTTCTTTTTTTTAATGTTTATTTTGAGAGACTGAGGAGGAGAGGCAGAGAACATCCCAAGCAGGCTCCATGCTGTCAGCGCAGAGCCTGACGTGGGGCTGGATCCCATGAGCTGAAAGGTCATGACCTGAGCTTAACTGACTCCGATGCTTAGAGCCACCCGGGTGCCCCCGACATCGGCAAAGGGCCCCTGAGCCCCGCACGCGCCTCCCCACACACTGCAGTTCTCTGCTGCCTCGTGAGGCTCCCGGCAGCCCTCCGGGTCTCCATTCCCAGCCCCGCTGTCCCTTCGGCGCCTTGCCAACCTGGCTGGGGTCTCCTCCCCACGGAGGAAGCTGCTCTTGGAAGGCCGAGGACCTCCATGCTGCCAACTCTGAGGCCTACTTCCCCAGCCTCGTCTCCTCCGGCCCCTGCCCGGCAGCGGTGGGCAGCAAGGCCGCTCCATCCGCGGCCCGGTCTGGCCTCCCCTGCACCCGGATCAGGCGTCCCCTCCCTCCCTGACCCAACCCCCGGGGCGGGGGGGGGGAGGGGGTCAAAGACCCTCCCCGCGTGGCCCGAACGTAACTGGAAGTTCCTCTCCACCTGCTCGTCTTCCTCCATCACCCACAGGTGCTTGGCCACACCTGCTGTGCGCCCGGCTGTTCTCCGCGCTGGGAACCCAGCGCTGGACACAAAAACAGTCAAAGCCCCGACCCGTGGGGTCCCCACACAGGACAGGGAGCCCGCGTACAGAGGCTCTCGTAGGTCAAGTAAGCATTCTGTGCTCGCTCTGCGTGCAATCGCGGAGGGCTTCCAGCGGGACAGAAGTACAGTCCGACCTGGGGCTCAGTAGACAGGTGGACGGCAGGGGGGCGAGGGGGCAGAGACCAGGCGGTGCCAGCGCCCGGGGCTCCGAGTAGGGGTGCAGCGATGGGGGCTGCAAAAAGCAGAGGGGTTCAGAACATACCCTGAAGGTGAAACGGACAAGATCCGTCCCAGGATCGTACGAGGGGCGGCGCTAGGCTTCCACGGGAGCGACGGGAAGGATGAGTGGCTCAGCCAGGTGGGGTGGGGGGTGGGGGGACTGAGGCGTGAGGTGTCCGGGCAGAGGGAGGGCAGCGGACAGCTGGTGTCACGGAGGCGCAGGTGAAGGCTGAGTCCCGGGGAACCCAGTGCTCAGGGGGAGGGGGAGGAGCTGGCAGAGGATATGGAGGCGCAGCCAGGAAGTAGGAAGAGCCGTAGTGTGTGGTGAAAGGCGGGGACAGCGCGCCAGGGACAGGTGATCAAGCGCGACCACGGAGGGCGAGGCCCGGCGGCTGCACCTGCCGGCGTGGCGGCCCCTCGCGCCGAGTGGGAGGTGAAGTGAGGCTGGACGGGGTCTGAGGACGGAGGAAGGGGCCCGCAAGTGGGGCAGTGGCTGGGGCGGCATGGGCTCCAGGCCTCCTGCTCGTGTGCTCCTGGCGATGGCCGGGTCCAAGCACAGGGCAAAGGGCCCGGGGACAGGAGGAGAGGCAGACCACGACCGGCTGTGTTAGGTGGCAGCCAGCCGGGCCGGCGCCCCTGGAAGTCCCCTTTTGAGGGCTTCTGTTTTCTCAGTGAAAGAGGAAGAAGGGTCCCGCTGCTGGGGGAGAGCGTCATTGGAGGAGACGCTTGCCCCGGAGAGTCCGCTCCGGAGATGCGGCAGGGCTGACCCTCTGAAAATGGAACCAGGTCGAGGGCTCGCCCTGGTGACCTTTGTGGCTCTTCTGTCCATCCCCCACCCCGAGGGCCACCACAAAGGCCCTCTTTCAGTTCCGCGCTGTGAGCACCATGCCCGCCGAGGCCTTTGCCCCGACCCTCCGCCTGGGGCCTGCCCACACCCTGCCCGCCCGGCCCAAGGCCTTGCAGGGGCTGCAGGGGTTAAGCCTCTGGCTCCACATCCCAGTCAGGGGGCCTCCCAAGCCTCCCACACCTTGCAATGGCGCCGCAGCCTATCTGCCCCCCTTTCCTCCTCCTTCCGGCAGGGCCAGAAGGATGCCCCAGACCACCCCCCTCCACTCCTCGACCCAAAGACGCCCAGCAGAAGTCCTGGCCCAAAGGCCAGGCTTCTGGGCTCTACTCCCAGCTGCCACTCACACCACACCCGAGTCTCCTGACCTCCTTGCCAGGGACCTCAGCTTCCTCATCTGCAAAGTGGGAACAGTCCCAGGGCAGCTCGGAGGCTTCAATGGAGCCACCAAGCCTCAGAAGCGGCAGCAGCCTCCCTGTTCTTAATCAAGTTAACACAAGGCCACGCGTACACCAGGCCTGCCCAGTGAGCTGCCCCGCGGGGACGAGGCAGTGGTCCCCTCCCCCCCCAGCCAGACAGTCCCTTCTGCAGAGGAACTCTCCCGTCACTGGAGGCCCCTGGGCCGCCACTGGAGATGGCGGAGCCCCTCCCACACCTCCCAAGCCAGCCTGGGGCTGAATGGAGGCCCGAGGCTGGGGGAGGTCTCTGCTCCCTGCTCTCCCAAGGCAAGGCCCGGCAGCCCTCGTGGGTGGTGTGGCCCTCAGCTTCCCCTCCTTCGTCCCCTCACCGGGGCCAGGGGCCAGATGAGAAAACCGGCCAGCCTTGCTCAATATTCCAAGCCCAGGATGGGCGTCAGCTCAAATATTAACTGCTGCTGCAAAGCAGTTTCACTTCCTCGTCCCCAAATACTGGCAGGGGATTTTGGGTGAGTCTCACCTCTGGTCTGATCCCAAAGGGCCGGGGTCACAAGCTTTGGGGGAGAAACGGCACCTGGGAGCCGCATGTCACGGGGTGGCTGGCCCTCGTCCTGTCTGCCACCCACGGGCCCCAGGCGGACGCACAGTCCAGCCTGCAGTACTTTGGCCTTCCCTCCACGGGGAGGAACCGCAGAGGTCACAGGTCAGCTCCCCTAGGCTGCAGAGGCTCGGCCACCTCCCGCCCCACGCTGAGCCCTGGCGCAGAATCCCGGTGGCTGCCTGTGCCGCCCAGGAGGCAGTGTGGACAGGCCTTCGCAGCCCGCGGTCCGGAGGGGCTGCGGAAGCCCACCTACCCGCCATGGCGCTGGTGCTGCCGTGGGCCCAGCAGGAGCCGCAGTACTGGGGGATGTGCTGGTTCCTGGTGACACTGGCGTAGTTGACGCCGTTCACGTTCCGCCAGTCCCAGCTCTTGGGCAGGTCCCTCGGGGACAGATACTCGTGAGGCCGGGGGTATGTCCTGGGAAGAGACCAGCACGAACGGATTCAGCGCCCGCTCCCCTCCCCAGAATGACAGGCTGTGGGAGTCAGCGCCCGAACCCCCAGGGGAGCCCCTCTCCCAGGGGGCACCCCAGCCCCCCCCCCCGGGGGTCGTGAAGGAGGCAGCGCAACCCCACATGCGGGAACCACATGGCTTCCCCGGCAAGCCCCCGCCCCCACCCAGGCCCCCAGGTGAGGCTCGTCCCACCTTCCAAAGGTAAAGAAAAAGAGCGATCCCCCCCAAAAAACACAGGATCTGGATGTGACCCTCAAAGGTCACGGGAGGCAGGCAGCACGCCAGGTTCCTGGAACCCGGGGGAGCCCGGGGTGGGGGGCCCAGCCCCGCGCGCGGCCGACCTGCGCCCCAGCTTGGACAGCTGGTCCCCCCGCAGGGGCAGGCGGCAGCTGTGACCCGCTCGGAAGTAGGGCCCGGCCCGCGCGCCCGCCAGCAGCAGCAGCAGCAGCAGCGGCGGCCCGGACGGCGCCATAGCTCCCGGCCCGCCGGCCTCTCCCAGCCCTCCCCGCCCCGCCCGGGCCTTAAGCCGGCCGCGCCCGGCGACACACCCCCGGGGCGGGGCCGGCCGCTGGCCCCGACCCCGCCCGCCGCCCCGCCGCCCGGCCCGCGGCCCGGCAGGTGCAGCCGCCCCCGCATCCCGCGCGCGCATCCCACCGCGAGGCCCGCGCGCGGCCCCAGGTCTGCGCCCCGGGCCTGGCCTTCCCGGCCCCGTTCCCCGGAGGCCCGGGCTCTCCCCGGAGAGGCGCTCCCCGTATGCAGAGAAGGAAGGAGAGATCCGTCTAGAAGATCCCCGCCCCCCCCCCCCCAGCCCCAAGGAGAAATTCCACCCGGCCCAGAAATCATTACCTCTACATTCCAACTTCCAAAGATGCTTGAAAAGCTTTCCTGCTAACCAAACGCGTCATGGGTCAAAGGGGAACCGGAAGCAGAAGTGGGTCCCCGAGGCCCTGGTTTTACGACCTAACAGTGCCTCCCTCCCTCCTGCTCCTCGTGGGTGGCAGTCACTCGAGCAGACCCACTGGCGGCCGCCTTCGTCCGGGAAGAAGAGGTCCAGGCGCTTCATGCCAGGGGCCTCACGGGCCGTGGGGGCCACGGACGAGCTCACGCTGCTCTTGCGGGGCTCGAATGGGCATTCCGTGGCCTCCCCGCGGCCCCTCCCTCTGCCCGCGCCAGGCTGGCCATCAGACGTGAACATGCGCGCCTCGTGGGCTTCCAGCAACTTCCCAGACCACCCTCGGAAGCGCTGAGGTGGTCGGGGAATCCCGGCAGAGCCTGTCGGAGCCCGGCGGGCCGCAGAGGCAACGTCCGGCCCCGCTTTACCCGTCCAGAAGTTTAGTCCCTGCTCCTGAAAAGCCGTTCGCTGAGGCACCGTGCGGACCTGGGCTCTAACCACTGACGTGTCCTTTAGCTTCTTGCGAAGTCGGCTCCTGGTTGAGAGGTGGGGTGGGGGTGGGATGGGGCTGCCTCCTGGTTCTGCGAGATCATGCTCAAGGCCGCACTGGGGGGAGGGGGCAGCTGAAACCCGGCCTCCAGATGCTGGTTTGCCCCAGCACGTGTCCCGAGGCCCGGCCTCAGAGCCCTTTGCTCCACTCTGGGTAGGAAATGTGTCGCACAGGCTTCCCGTGCCGCGTCACATCCACTGAGGTGAATCAGGTCACCCACGTGGGGGAAGAAAGCCAGTGGCTGTCCCTGTCATGTCACCGGGTGGGGTATTCCTGAAAGGTGGACTTCTGGTACCTTCTAAAGAGGAAGCTAGAAGTTCATCACTGCTTCGGGACAGCCAGAGTGCTCACAACATGGCGGGTGACAAATATCGTGGAGACCCTTATGGCGACAGACGGTCACGGTCCAGACGGCGCAAAGGCCAGTCACGTGTTTTACAACATCAGATCCGAAGGTCCAGGATGGGGAAGGCTCACTCAGTGCTTCCCCTCTGATGGCTGGGCTGTGAGGTCTGAGGCCTCATCCCTAATAATGGGTGAAAATGTGCTGACCTGTAAGTTTTTCCACCGCAGGGGCTGAGGGCAGGTCACCCGAAGTGGCCCCTTTGGCGTGAAGGTTACTCTCAGCGGAAGGCAGCTGAGACCCTGCGGGCTCAGAAGGAACATCGGCCCCTCCCTTAACTCCATCAAAGAATCTAAATTGCGGGTCTTTCCCGGAAGAAAGGTTACTGGCAGAGATACATTTTATCTGGGCGACCCATCTGTGTGGCAGCACCGACGACAAAGTCTAGTTCCCTGCTCTGCTCTTATCTCCGTGTGAAGGGCACTCCTTCCCTCTCAAGTCCCAGACCCCGTCCCCCTAGTTCAGGTCACGTATGCCTCATTTTGCCTGTCTTTGGAGTTTGTCTGCGTGGATTCCCGGTACACACGCCATTAAATGTGATTTTCTCCTGTTACTCTGCCTCGTGTCAATTCGATTCTTACTCCAACTAGAACAACCTTTGAAGGGGACCAGAATCCTTTTTTTTTTTTTTTTTAATGTTTATTTACTTTTGAGAGAAAGAGAGACAGAGAGTGAGCAGGGGAGGGGCAGAGAGAGAGGGAGACACAGAATCCGGAGCAGGCTCCAGGCTCCGAGCCGTCAGCGCAGAGCCCGACGCGGGGCTCGAACTCACGGACCGCGAGATCATGAGCTGAGCCGAAGCCAGATGCTTAACCGACTGAGCCACCCGGGTGCCCCAAAGGGGACGGGAGTTCTTGCTCCCCAACATCACTCATACCGCAGTGGGCAAGCTGGCTGCTCTGAAGATGCGCTGGGTGTAGATACTGCGGACGCAAGCATGTGACCCCGTGCTCAGCCGGTGCCCCGCTCGGTGTGACACTGGCTTGTGCACCCGGCCCGGGTTTTATTTTGCTCCAGGCCCTGCAAATTCTTTGCTGGGCCTGACTGCTCACTAGGCCTCTCGGGGTGGTCAGGGTCAGACAGAGGGGTGGTGTTTTAAGGTTCCCTGACCCAATTCTAGCCTGAGACGTGGGTCCCCTTCCCGCTACCCCCCCCAAACACCAAGCAGTTCTCAGACACCAGTTGGGTGTCTTGATTTTTCAGTTCAAATCCTGACATGGTCTGGTGCCGGATTCCAGTCCTACAAGACTGCCCCCACCGCACCCCCCGCCCCCATCAGAGGCCACTTGTGAGCCCCAGGCTGTCACCTGTGCTTCTGGCCGATCGACTACAGATTGGAGGTTCCAAAGACCGCCCCCCCCCCACCTTACATTCGATTAATTTGCCAGAGCAGCTCACAGCACTCGGGGAAATACTTACATTTACCAGCTTATTAAAGGATAAGAATCAATGGCCAGATGAAGAGATACGGAGGGCGAGGTACCCAGGAAGGGGGCGGGGCTTCCAGGTCCCCTCCGGAGGCCTCCCTCCCCGCCCCGCCGTCCATTAACATAACAAAAGACTTTTATCGCCCTGAACGCTTTCACAATTCCAAGGCTTTAGATTGCTGTGAGCTAGAAACTGTGGACAAAGACCGAATACCTGGGAGAAACAGATTTTGGTCATCCAAGTGACCAAATATGAAGTTCCTATAAATCACGACATTGCCCGTGGAAAGTCAGGTGGAAAGGTCTGGAAGCATCAGCCCTGTGGAAGGCAGGTTGCAGGGAGGGGCGGGGTAATGAAAAGGACCTCTGGAGGTGGCAGGTTGGGACACCCCAGGATCTTCCTGACAAAGAAGCAGCTCACGCTCGGAAAATGACGGAAAACCGGACAGGAGGAGGGGTAGGGAGTTCGGACATTTCAAATCACAACCTTCAGGCCGCCTGGGTGGCTCAGTCGGTTAAGCGTCCGACTTCGGCTCAGGTTATGATCTCGAGACTCGTGGGTTCGAGCCCCGCGTGGGCCTCTGTGCTGACGGCTCGGAGCCTGGAGCCTGCTTTGGGTTCTGTGTGTCCCCCTCTCTCTGCCCCTCCCACTCACACTCTGTCTCTCTCTCTTTATCTCTCGCTCTCAAAAATAACTAAAACATTCAAAAAAAATTAAAACCACAAGTTTCAAGGCAAGGAGAAGGAAGTGAGGTCTCATGTGATCACCCTGTCGCCTCGGCCCCTGTGATGTCTCAAACCCGGGGAGCCAAGCGGACGTGGGGCTCTCTCTCACCTCTGAACTTGGCTGTGGTCTGTGGGCGCCTGTGTGCCTGGCTGACCGCTATCAGAGCAGGCTGGCTGTGTCACTTTGGGGGTTACTGGTGTGGCAGGATTTTTTACCACAATACCCGGGATTCATTGGTGCTTCGAAGAATGAAGAGGTGAACACAAAATAAGCAGCAGCCAGAAGTTTCTTAGACTGTAAGATCAGAAACAGAATAGTAGGAAAGCTCTCTCTACAGAGAAGGGACGTTCCGAAAGTGAATGCCTGAGGACTATAGGCGAGGGTCCTTGCTTTTTTTTTTTTATTATTTTACTTTTTTAAGGTTTATTCATTTTTCAGAGACAGAGCGTGAGCAGGGGAGGGGCAGAGAGAGAGAGGGAGACACAGAATCCGAAGCAGCTCCAGGCTCTGAGCAGTCAGCACAGAGCCTGATGCAGGGCTTGAACTCATGAGCCGTGAGAGCATGACCCGAGCCGAGGTCAGACGCCCAACCCAATGAGCCACCCAGGGTCCTCGTTTTATAACGTTCTGGTCAGCGCCCCCTTCCCTGCCTCCTGGTTCCTTCTCAGGTTCTACCCTTACTGGCTTGACAGCTCTGGGCACTGGATTGTCCTTCCCGATTGGCTCGTTTCCGTTGTACAAAGGGTGGTCTGTGGCCGTAAAAACTTAGGTCTTTTGTCAAACTCGAGGGCAACCTGGGGGGAGGGGAGGAAGTGGGGTCTGTTCCATTCTTAAGTTCCAAGATAGGTGTCTTCCCCCTCCCCCACTCCCGCCAGGGACCTCAGGCCCTAATCTTTCCCTCTCTGCCCACTGAATCCTACAGCCACTGGGTGGGGGACTCCTTTCCGCCGACGCTTCCAAAACACGTTCCATTGAGGGGGTGGCTGTGGACACAGGCGAACCCGATTTCGGCCCAGCGGCTGTGCCGAGAGCAGTGTTGGGATGAACTGCTGCTGGTGAAGCGGGTTTGGCCCCGGAGCCCTCGGAAGGGCACGCAGATCAACTCGGACGGTGCCTGGGACCCAGAGGAAGGCACCTGCCTGAACTGGCCACCTCCCCCAGTGGCTGCCCTGGGTCCCGGTGGAATCTACCCTCAGGATCTGCTCTCTTCAGAGCAGAGCCACCGGACCAGCAGCTTTGGGGACTCGGCAAACCGGACTCCATTCGGTTTCGACTCCGCTCGGCTGGTTCCCGACTCCACTCGGCTTGCCTGAGGGCATCATCGAGATAATGATTCCTCTACTCTACCCGCCTGGGCTGGAGGAGGCTCAGGGCAGGGCCCCAAGCCCAGCTCATCTCTGGGGCCCCCGCTGCCTGGGCTTGGCTCTGGCCGCTGCCCTCTCAGCTATGGTTAAGCCACCGGCAAGGAGTCTGGGGCAGCATCTAGAAGCTATGTGAGAGCTCAGAGCCTCCCCTGAAACCGCTACAAAGTGGCCTTCCTGGGAACTGACTGGGCGCCCGAGGCCCTTCTTCCTGGATGAGACCAGAGTCATACCTGTTCCCCCGGTGGTGCTTAAAGGCAGAGGTGCTGGCATTCTAGAAGACTCTACAGTTTGGGAAGTGTCTGTCCTCACCTGATTCTTGGCACAGTTCTGGGAGGTGGGGGTCAGAGGCCATCGTCCCATTTCACAGGTGGGAAGATGGGCTCCAGGAGGTCGAGAGACCCGCGGTCAGCGTGAGGCCTGTCGCTGGCAGGTTTGAGAACCCTTTTTGGTTTTTTTTTTAACGCCATTAAAAAAAAAAAATCTCCTGGCAAACACGTGACCCAAGGCCCCAACACAAAAGCCTGCTCATTTCTAAAAATAAGGGTGATTTCTTTCCCCCCCCCCCCACCGTTGTGAGGAATAGCACGCAACCTTACAGTTAGGCCCGGGCTGGCCTGCCCTCGCAACCTGAAGAAGGACACAGGATGAGCTTTCGTTTAATCTGGGGTTGCCTCAAAATCCTTTCTTTCCTCCTTCTTTTGTGCCGCGTTGTCTGGTTCCCGCCCGCCGAGCTGTGGACATTTCCCATCATTCCACATTCCTGAGTGTGGCCACATCCTGGCTCCCGGCGTCTGTTTTGCTGGGTGCCGACGGTGCTCGGTGCTCAGTAGGCAAGCCTGGCTTTGCGGGGCACCGCGGCCTCCTTGCACATCCACACTCACGCTCACTTCCCAGGCACCTTTGCAGCGAAGGCCTTTCCGAGGGGCGGCCAGGTGCACAGGCCATCCTGCCCCTGCCCCCAAGTGCCTTCGTCGCCACACCCTCTCCTGGCTGCACCCGTCCGCTCGGGAGGGAACGCGGCTCCCTGGGGCCCCACCGGCAGGCTGACCCCCAGCATCACCTTCAGAATGCACGGGGCACAGCTGGGCAGGCCGCATACAGCCCACTCGGGAGCTGGCCCGTGACCAGAGGGGTCCTGGACACTCAAGGACTGATCAAGCCTGCGGCCTCCCTACAGTCAGGCCGTCAGCGGTTTGTGGCAGGTCACTGTCCCAGCCCTGGGGATACAGCAGAGGTAAAGTCCTTGGGGCATGCTGGAGACAGGGGTCCTCTGGGGAGTTTGGTCTGGGACGGTTCTTTTAGCAATCCAAGGGGTTGTTGGGATTGAACGATGAGGACATAGCCATGGAAAGTGCTGGACTCTTAAAACAGAAGGATGTATGCAAAGGCCTTGAAATACAAACACACTGGTAAGCGTGACCAACTGGAAGAATCCAGTGGGGGTCGTGAGTGGCCCGGAGGTAGGCAGGGGTGAAGTCACCGGAGAGCAAATGGGACCCTCTGCGCACCTCCCAGACCTCACAGCCACAGGGACCCCGGCTTCGACCTTGCACCCCAGGCGATGCTCCCACAAGGGCCTGCCCGGTTCTGCCCCCCTCTCAGGGCAGGCCTGCACCTGGCTCTGCTCCGGCTCCCCCCACAGGCCCCTGACAGGTGTCTCCCATCAGGGATCAGAATGACGACACATCAACTGTGGCACGAGGGTGAAGAGGTTGGGTTTACGTTGGTTGCTGCTAGTTTCCCGGAAGGCAGTGGGCGAGGTTTGATTTCTGTTTTATGAGATCTTGTGACCATGGGGAAGGTGAAAGGAAGGAGGCAGGAACGGGGGGGGGGGGGGCTGGGGAGGTCCAGGGGTCCTGTGGTCGTGGATGGTGGAGCTGGTGGCGATTGGGGGTGGGTGCTCCCGGAGAGGTGGTGACAGTGGACGCATAGGACCACGCACCTGGGAGGTGGACGGACCCACTTACCGACCAGAGGCGAGGAGGAAGGTGAGCTGAGCTGAACGGTCCAGATGCCTCAGATGCCCAGCTGGAGGCCGTCTGGCCAGCCTTCTTCTTCTTCTTCTTCTTTTTTTTAATGTTTATTTATTTTGAGAGAGAGAGAGAGAGAGAGAGAAAGAGAGAGCACAAGCAGGGGAGGAGCAGACAGAGAGGGAGAGGGAGAGTTCCCAAGCAGGCTGCGCACTGTTCGCACAGAGCCCAACGTGGGGCTTGAACCCACCGACTGTGAGATCGTGACCTGAGCCGAAATCGAGAGTCGGACACATAACCGACGGAGCCACGCAGGCGCCCCAGCCGGCCTCCTTCCCGACCTCGAAGCGTATCCCTGGATGTCAGGGTCCAAAGACCTGGGCCCCATCTCCGTTTCTGCCATGTTCTCCTGGGAGGCTCCCTCTCCAAGCCTGTTTCTACCGCATGTGGAGAGCACCTTGCTCCAAGGCGGGCCCAAGATGCCAGAGAGCTGGGCGAAGGCCAGCGGGAAGGGGGCGGTGCTGAGCCGTCTCTGGGGTGTGGGGCCCAAACCTTCCTCTTCCCGGAGGTCCCTCAAGCCCCCACGTGGTGCTCGGCCAATATTTGTTGGGTAAACGGATGGATTTCTGAGACTTTACAGCAGAGGTTTCTTGGGCAAATATGGGGCCTTGAGCCGTACGTGTTCTTGTTTGATTTCGGCTCCGGGTACTGGGCCATACACACGGTGCTTATCTCTGCTCCTGCCACGGCATAACCCTGACCAGGAGCTGCACGCCTTGGGAGACAGGAGACATTCGGCTGAGGTTAGCGTGGCCACCCACCTCCAGGGTCACCGCGGCCCAGGGGACGTGATGTGCGTGCACCTGCGTGTGCGTCTCCTCCTGCAAACCCGCAGCACAGCGTTGACTCTACCCGGGCCCAGAGGCTGGACGGGGGTGGAGGGCAGCCCGGCGAGTCCCACGAGGTGCGGCGGTGGGGGCGACGGGCTGCCCTCCTCCGGGCAGCGGGGCAGCCCGGCTTTGGTGGAAACCAGCGATGCCTTCCCGGTTCTCTTCTCTTCCACTGACTTATTCATCCTCCCAGAACTTTCTTTCACAGTAAGAGAACACGCAGAGAAGCGGAGTACAAGAAAAGTAGAACTCAGTTCATCTGATGATCTGCCCACACCCGCTGACTCACTCATAATGGCCCCTCAGATGTCAGTTTCTTGCGAAGACATTTGGAAAAATTTCTGCTTCTGAATCACAAGCAAACACTATAATTCAACAATCTTCTCTGAGTTATTCAAGGAACTTCAATGCGCTCAGAGGTGGAAGGATCAGGGGTGGATGAAATCGATGAAATCTCTGAGTACCGTGCTTTTCTCTTAACTTGGTTCGCCAGATGGAGGCGGGGGTGGGGGCGGGGCTGGATCTGACCACTGAGGGGCATGTCCCGGGGGAAGTCTGGAAGCGGCCGATTGGGGGTTTCTGGGTGACACTTGGTTTTCCTTATCGTCTTAGGGCTGTTCCCATAATAGAGTCAAGTGTCATCCAGGAAAAGGCCGGCTACCACCGCCCCTTCTCGTGGACTGATGGCCTCGGCCTGCCAGGGAGAAGGTGTCACGGCTCAGGGCCGGCCTGGTCGTACTTTGCCCTCTCGGCGTCCCTGTCCTGTGGCATCACCCACCGTGCAGTCGCAGGGAGGCTTTTGCTCCTGCCCTCTGCCTTCTCGGGCGGTGCTCTAACCAGCCTCTGCCACAGCCCTTCTTCGTGGGCAGAAAATGACTTTCTCCTTCATCACAGACCGTCGCTCTGAATCCCTGCTGCTGTTCAGGGCTGGGGGTGGGGGGGGCGCCTTCAGCCGGGCTGGAGAACGGACCACGGGGAATGGTGGCCTCTCAAGGGCCACTGTTCACCTGCGTCCCGGGAAGGGACCATTTCTGTTAGTCTGAGAAAGGCACACACATCCGCCATTTCCCTGGCTTTTTGCCAAGCGGGAGTCCGAGGAGAGCTCTTTCCTCGGGGGAACAGGTACCTTGGTAAAGAAGGACACCAGAGCGGAGGCGGTGGGGTCTGTGCATCAGACCTACCGCTTTCCCCTGGGCTCCCTCCACACGGTTCAAGCCCAGCGCGGAGCCCTCTGTCTGTGCCCCTGACACACAGTAGGCACGCAGTTCCTAGGTGCCGAATGAAGGGCGTCGTCCGCGCATCTGCCTCCAGCCTGTGACGCCCGTGTGAAAAACACTGCCTGCAAAGGGTGTTGGGGGGCCGCCCCTGCCTCCTCTGTCTTCCTTGCAAACCCGGGACTCAGGACCATCATCCCGTTTCACAGCTGAGAAAATTCAGATCTGGGGAGGAGGTGGGCCCCCCTTTCGGGCGGCAGGGCCGGTCCCTCCCCCCACCCCTGGCCGCAACGTGTCGCTGCCCAGATCTGCCCTGCCCCTCACAGCATCCGAAGCTCAGACAGCCACCCAGACTGAGTCAACACTGCCAGTGGAGCCCAGAATCAAAGCAAACAGGGCTCCTCTGCCCCCCTCCCCTTTTTGCCAACTGCCCCATTAACAGAAAAACCTTTTAAGCGCCCATCTGGAAAGCTGGCCTTTTCCCTCCCTGAGCAAACTGAGATGACCAAGGGGAATGTGCTCCAGGGTGTAGGTTTGGCGGCGGGGGGCGGGGGGGGACCCCAACACACTGGCTCCTGCTCATACAGCAAAGAATGAACACAGGAAGATCAAAAATGCCCCCCTGGCCCGGCCCGGCGGTCCCTGCGGCAGCCAACACGGGCTCTTTCAGCAGCCCTGCCGGCCTCTGCTTCCCGTAATAGCTCGTGCGGTCGCTCCTTCTACGATCTGCTCCTGGCACCCAGTTTTCTTGGAACAGTTTCTACTTTCAGTCTAGACCACCTCTTAGGGGCCAGAGAGAGAGGTCCTCAGGCACCACGCCCCCACCGGGCCCACCAGGACATGCTGGTGAATAAATACATCATGGGCTTTAAGAAAATTTGCCATTCTGGGGCGCCTGGGTGGCTCGGTGGGTGAAGCATCCGACTTCGGCTCGGGTCATGATCCTGCAACTCTGAGTTCGAGCCCCGCGTCGGGCTCTGTGCCGACAGCTCCGAGCCTGGAGCCTGCTTCGGATTCCGTGTCTCCCTCTCTCTGCCCCTCCCCCGCACGTGCTCTGTCTCTGTCTCTCTCAGAAGTGAACAAACGTTAAAAAAAAAAAAAAATTAAAAAAAGGAAAAAAGGAAACTTGCCATTCTGAGCATGGCCTCAGCCCTGCCCAGCTGTCGGTGTGCGCTCTAACATTTACTGAGGCCCCCTCATGGATCGGGCACTTTGGGGACTCAGAGGTGAGGTGACAGGGCCGGCGGGGAGATGAGGCAGGGGCATAAGTAGTTAGCAAACACAGCCACGTGCAGACACTGTCCGCTCAGTGCTGGCGAGGCCGCGGGGTCCCTGACCCAGGGAGCTGCGAGCGGGACGACGGGCTCCTGGGGCACAGCCCACGGGCTGCCTTGGGCTTTTGCGCTCTGATGAACAGGGGGAGGGCGGGGAAGGCAGGTGAGGGGTCACCAGGAAAAGCAAAGGGTCGAGCAAAGGCAAACTCGGGGCCGGCGGGGGGTGGGGGGTGACTTCTATGGGAGCTGAAAGGCTCATTCTGCCTGCATTTTGTACCTTGTGGAAAAAGACTGCTAATTCCATGCAAATTTCCTCCTCTTGAATTTACACTTTCTTCTCTGTACTTCTCTGCACCACACTTCTTCTGTTTGCGGCTGGCGAGGTTTGGACCAGAAGCGTCCGTAATCAGGCGGTCATTCGGATTTGAGTAGAAAAAGATTTCAAACTTAGAAATGTTGCAAGAGTATTCATCTTGCACTCGGTTTGCAAAGATTCACCGACTGTTAACATTTGGCCGCATGCGCTGAACCTGTCTCTCTCCATTTACCACATTGTTACTGTTGTTGCCCAACTGTGTGAGAAGACCCTGGACCCTGAATATTACATAGTACCTTTTGAAAGCAAGAATTTTCATTTGTGTAATCCTGGCCATGATCAAATTCAGGACCTGTAACACGGATACACTGATTCTCCAAGCCACACAGTCTGTATTCAAATCTCACAGTTGTCCTGGGACCATCCCTTACGGTAACTTCTCTCCTGGCCCGAGACCAGACCCAGGGGCACTGGGTGCTCTTGGCTGGCACGTTGCCTGTGAGGTCACTGGACAGCGGAGGACAGGAGTGCGGTGCCGGCACCCACAGGACGAAGTCCTTGTTTCCCATGTGGGTTTTCTCTCCTAGGGTGCTGTTCAGCTGCTCTTACTTTGTGGCTGAATTCCTTGGGAGAAGGAGAAGCTATTTTCCAGCAAAAAGGCCACGAAAAAGCAGTTAATGACTTTCCCGTCCGTATCACTGACCTCCTTTCTTGGGCCTCACCTGGCTCGTAGAAAGTGCACAGGGTTTAGGAGCTGACTGTCAAGGTGGGGCTTGGGCCGAGGCAAGGCAGACCCCTTGGTCAAGGTCACCTGTCAGAGGCAGGGGCAGGGGCAGGGGCAGGAGGGCCCGGGGACCGGTTTTCAGTTCTGCCTTTGAATTCAGGTCCGGGGGCCTGTGGCTTCCATGGAGAGTTCCTCCACCAGTTCAGGGACTGCCCACATCTGTCTCCGTCATTTCCGTATCCCCGGTTCCCAATGTGTGCCCGGCATATGGCAGGTCCCTGTCTGTAGCTGTTCAGAGAATGGGGGCCTGGGGAGCCTGGCAAACACTGGAGAGAGGCCTGGAGAAGCAGGTGCTCGCCTGCGGTGGTTACCTGCTTCCCGGGGGCTTGAGGAGAGAGGCCCCGGCCTGGGAGAAGTTCTACAGTCCTCAGAAGGGCAGGGATTGGCGTGTAAGGCAGGGCGTGAACCAGCGTGGCGGGAGAGGGAGGTGGCCACAAAGCCGATGGCCCCACGTGGAGGCATCCAGGGCTCTGACGGCATCCTTGCCAAGGAGTGAAGTCCAGGAAAGGGGCTGGAAAGGAAGTTTGGGGCTACGTGGAGAAAGGCCTCGATGGAGAACCATGGAGTTTCGATTTAATCTCTCTCTTTTAAAAAGTTTATTTATGTATTTGGAGAGACAGAGAGAGACAAAGATTGCAAGCGGGAGAGGGGCAGAGAGACAGAGAGAGAAAGAGAAAATCCCAACCAGGCTCTGCACTATGGGTGCAGAGCCCAATGTGGGGCTCGATCCCACAAACCGTGAGATCATGACCTGAGCCAAAACCCAGAGTCGGATGCTTAACCGACTGAGCCACCCAGGCGCCCTCAGATTTCATCTCTTGATAGTTTCCCCAACTCCGAAGAATCACATGTTGCCTTTACAACTTTGGCCAACTTTGCGTTTTCTCTTCTTATCATTTTACTATTATAAATTCTAGTCATTTTTTTCTATTAACATTAAAGTAGACAAAGTAAGAATAAAAAACTGTCCCTTCATGGTCCACCCCCGAGGGCCCCTCTGTGCTGCCAGTGGCTGTCAGACCAGTCCTTAGGAATCACAGCTGAAGAGCCTGGGAGCCATGGCCAGTTCCTAAGGCAAAGTAGGGGCATGTCTCACCAGTCCTGTGGCTACGGTGAAGTCACTTCACGCTCTGGGATGTTGTGGCCTCATCTGTCATGTGACGGGCTTAGACAAAAGGATTTCTTTCTTTTCTTTTCTTTTTTTTTAATGTTTTATTTTTTGAGAGAGACAGAGCGTGAGCAGGGGAGGGGCAGAGAGAGACGGAGACACAGAATCCGAAGCAGGCTCCAGGCTCCGAGCTGTCAGCACAGAGCCCGACGCGGGGCTCGAACCCACGAGCCGCGAGATCATGACCTGAGCCGAAGTCGCGCGCTTCACCAACTGAGCCACCTGGGAGCCCCTGGACAAAAGGGTTTTTAACAACACAACTGGCTTGGTCAGGGAAAGCTCCCTACAGGTGGTCCGGTCACCCCCCGATCTGGGAGCTGGGAGCTTGTCATAGCGTGAGCCCGGGGCCAGCGCTGGTGCCCCGAGTCCACCATGGCAAGACCCACACCTGCTGTTAGACCACCGGGCGCTGTGCACAAAGACAGCCTCTGGTCTTAAACTCTAGGAAGTGACTGGGTAATATTCTGTGTTGGGAGAGGAAGAAACACCCCTCTCATCAGGATGATAGCAGAGTGGGGGCTGGGTCCCTGGGCTGGACACACCCTTGGAGCAGTCACACTGGGACGGGCTTGGGTCAGCTGGTCCCATCACCGCAGTGCCCAGAGTGTGCGGGGGTCACACCAGTGAAGGGCGGCTCCAGAGACGGAAGGTTCTGCGAAGATCTTACACTTGGACGGGAAGCGAGGATGCGTGAAATCGTACACATTCAGATCGGCCAGTGTGGTAACCAGATCGGAGCCAAGGTAAGGAAAGTGCTATTCCTAGGAGCCCCTAGGTGTAGCCGACAAAGAAATATCTTAAGTCAGCAGGTGAGACAACAAGTCAGCAGATGGAAGGAAGCACTTGCTGAATACTTGCCTCCTTGAACCACACCCTTCGTTAAAGAGACACAGGAAGTAGTAAAGGCTTAAAGCGTCAATTTAATTCACGTTAATTTCGTCATCGGTTACATGCCACCCATGTTTACCTTTATGACTTTAGCAACGAATTTTTCATATCTAAGGATATGAAAACGCTGGGCTCACTTGGTTAAGCGTCCGACTCTTGGTTTCAGCTCAGGTTATGATCTCACAGCTCACGAGTCTGAGCCCCGCGTCGGGCTCTGGGCTGACGGTGCAGAGCCTGCTTGGAATTCTCTCTCCGTCTCTCTGCCTCTCCCCTGCTCACATCTGTCTCTCTCAGAATTAAAAAAAAAAAAAAAAAAAAGAGTAATTTTCTCAAAACAGTTTTCCAGTTTGTTGGGCAACTTTTTACAGCATATTACTAAGATGCCTTCCTTCTCTCATGTTTATACTACAAAGTTTAAAAAAAAATCAACATGTTTGATTTAGTATGAAATAGAAAACTAAGGAGGCAAACCTAGAAGTTTTGGGGTGTAGTAGCAGAAACAATTAAGATACAGTCTCTGGAATGAATACGAACGCGTGTTTGTTCTCCCCACCTAAATTTTTGTACAAAGTGCCTGGTTCAATGGCTGACACTATGAAAACAGATGATACAGCCTAACAGGTCTCTAACCTGAATTTGAATTCTAATTTTACACAACTGTACTGTGTAACAGCTGATTGTTCCCTTTGCCATTCCAAAATTACTTTCACTAGTATGAACCGCATTAAAAATGTAATTGCAGGAGCGCCTGGGTGGCGCAGTAGGTTAAGCGTCCGACTTCAGCCAGGTCACGATCTCTCGGTCCGGGAGTTCGAGCCCCGCATCGGGCTCTGGGCTGACGGCTCAGAGCCTGGAGCCTGTTTCCGATTCTGTGTCTCCCTCTCTCTCTGCCCCTCGCCCGTTCATGCTCTGTCTCTCTCTGTCCCAAAAATAAATAAACGTTGAAAAAAAAATTTTTTTTTAAAATAAAAATGTAATTGCATTAAGCGTTAAGTTCTTAAAAAATTGTGGTAAAACTGGGGCGCCTGGGTGGTTCAGTTAGTTGAGCATCTGACTTCGGCTCAGGTCACGATCTCACTGTTTGTGAGTTTGACTCCCATGCCAGGCTCTGTGCTGACAGCTCGGAGCCTGGAGCCTGCTTCGGATTCTGTGTCTTCCTCTCTCTCTGCCCCTTCCCTGCTCATGCTCTGTCTCTCAAAAATAAATAAAACATTAAAAAAAATTTAAAAATTGTGGTAAAATACAGTGTACAGTTTATCATCTAGCCACCTTTTTTATCATTTAACCACTTTTTTTTTTTTTTTTCTGGCACTGTCTGTCTGAGAGGGCACAAGTGAGTGAGGGCGAGAGAAACAGAGAGAGGGAGAAAATCGCATGAGGGGTAGAGCGACAGAGAGGGAGAAGCAGGGCTCACTCAAAGTGGCTCAAACTCACGAACTGTGAGATCATGACTTGAACTGAAGTCAGATGCTTGACCCACTGAACCACCCAGGGGCCCCATCCATCTTAACCATTCAAAAACATTTTTTTTAATGTTTATTTATTTTTGAGAGACAGAGTGCGAGTGGGTGAGTGGCAGGGAGAGAGGGAGGCACAGAATCGGAAGCAGGTTCCATGCTCTGAGCTGTCAGCACAGAGCCCGATGCGGGGCTCCAACTCATGAGCCGTGAGATCATGACTCGAGCTAAGTCAGACACTTAACCGACTGAGCCACCCAGGCGCCCCATCCATCTTAACCATTTTTAAGTGCACAGTTCAATAGTGTTAAGTATATTCACCGTGTTGTGCATCTAATCTCCAAAGTGCTTTTCCTTTTGCAAAACTGAAACTCGGTCCCCATTAAATACTAATCCCCCACACCCCCTTCCCCAGGCCCTGGCACCCACTCTTCCACTTTCTGTCTCTAAGAATTTGAACTCTTCTCGGGACCTCACAAAAATGACATCACACCGTATCTGCCCTTCTGTGTCTGGCTTATTTGTCTCAGCATAACGTCTTCAGGGTTCAACCACGTTGAAGCCGGTGTCAGAATCGCCTTCCTTTTTAAGGCCGAATAACAGTCCATTGCGTGGATACACCACGTTTGGTTCATCCCGTTATCCGTCGACGGACTCACGGGTCGTTTCCAACTTTTGGCTATGGCGAGTAATGCAGCTACGAGAAATGAAAGTCTTCTAATGTGGGTGTTTAAAACCTGGGGCAAAGAATATCACTGCTTGGAAAGGAGTTGCCACCTTCCCATGCCACAGCGATGAGCTGTTCCTGAGTCAAGCACGCAGAGAGGTGGGAGGCCCAGCCCTGCCACTGCTCTGAAATGGGGAGATAATCCGGAGGGAGGCTCGGGAGAGGAATTGCGGGGTCCAGATAGGGTCTGAGCACTTACTCCACAATCACGTTGTCTGGCAGTTCCAGCCGCACCGACTACTGATTACTTGGGGTCATAAGAACTGTAAGAGACTTAAATTTATTTATTCTTTCAGACCCAGAACAGTGCAGGTAATTTACTATGAAATAGAGTCTGGTTAATGAGACCAAGGCCCGAGCAGAGCCATCGCTTATAAGACATGGCTGGGAAAACACCCTTGAGGATTTTAACATAAATGAATATATTTTCATTGCACATATGTGCTTCTCCAGGGCAATGAAAGGGGCCATTTCAGTAACTGTTTCCATATTAAGAGCTGTGCGCGTTCCTATATTCATAAATACTGTATATGTGATTGAAATTGTCATATGTTTCAAACAGTTACAAGAGCTGTACGTAATTTTGAATTGTATGCGTACCTGATCATGAAAAATGCACATTGCTAAAAACCATGCCTAGATGTCCTAGTTATGGGCTTTTTGGGAACACTGCATGAAAATAAATCCCCAAGTGAAAGGAGATATTACTGTGAAATCAGATAAGAATTCAGTCTATTTTCATTTAATGAGATCTATACTAGCTTGAAGCACTATACGGTGAAATTAGAGATACACTCACTGTCGGATGTGAAATTGTAAATTAACAGCTTTAATGTATACAATGGCCTCCACTTAATAGGAGCAAAATCCATTTTAATATTTTATGTGTCGGCATTTTATTTAAGGGGTTCGGGTGGGGAGAAAACACAGTCTTCATACTCCTGCTTAGTGGGGGCAAGAGGAAATTATACAGTGGTGGAGTGGGCATAAAACGGCCCAAAAACATCCGGGGAGAGAAAGGGCGGCCAGACAGACCCCACCAAGCAGGCCCAAGGGCGCTCACTGTCCGTCTCTGGCCGATCTGCTGGCTCACGGGTGCCTCTCTGGACCTTTCTTGGGGTCCCTCTGTACACTGACCTCCCTTCCTGCCGTTTTCAGTTCTGGGAGGTGATTGGCAAGGAGCATGGGATCGACGCGGCGGGGGGCTACTTTGGTGACTGTGCCTTGCAGCTGGAGAGGATCAGCGTGTACTACAACGAGGCCCACGGTAGGACGCTGTGCACGGGTGGCCGTGGTCACCAGCCCCAGGTGCACGGTCGCAGCAAGGTCTGGGCAGAGCGGCAGGATCCCGAGGGTGACAGGTCCCCAGGCCTTGTGCAGGGCAAGGACCGGGGAAGAAGTCACTGGGGGGGAGGTGGGGGGTGGGGGGGTAGCGGGGGAGGGGGGAAGGGCGCGTCTCAACACCAGCAGGTTAAGCACCAAGTTTCCTTTTTAGTTTTTAAATAAAAACCGGAGTCCCTTCCACGAGGGACAGCATCTCTGTGGTTGGCGACACGGCAAAAGAGAGCACGATGGGAAAAGCAGTTCCGAGGTATTTGAGAGGTCTGTGCCCTCGCCGTAGGCATCAAGGACGTTATTTCAAATATCTTTCTGCCAGAGACACCTTCTAGAAGAATGCCATTTCCTTTGGCCGGTGTCACAGGGTTCCATTTTGACGGAACATTAACTTCTGGAAACGCGGCAGTTTGCCCACTTCTTCCGACCTTCCTCCACAGGCGGGAAGTACGTGCCGCGGGCCCTGCTGGTGGATCTAGAGCCGGGCACGATGGACAGCATCCGCTCCAGCCAGCTGGGAGCCCTCTTTCACCCGGACGGCTTCATCTACGGTAGGTTTTCCTGCAAGGCCCCCGGGACCCGTGAGGGTGCCCCCTGGCGGGCGCCCCGCCCCCCTCCACCCCCCTCCGGGGGCCAGGTAACCGGCCTCCTCCCTCCCCCCCCCCCCCCCCCCCGCACAGGTAACTCTGGGGCCGGCAACAACTGGGCCAAGGGCCACTACACGGAGGGCGCCGAGCTGGCCGAGAGCGTGCTGGACGCCGTGCGCAGCGCCAGCGAGGCCTGCGACTGCCTGCAAGGCTTCCAGCTGGTGCACTCGCTGGGCGGCGGCACGGGCGCGGGCATGGGCACGCTGCTGCTGAGCCGGATCCGCGAGGACTTCCCCGACCGCATCCTGAACGCCTTCAGCGTCCTGCCGTCGCCCAAGGTGTCGGACACGGTGGTGGAGCCCTACAACGCCGTGCTGTCCCTGCGGCAGCTGGCGCGGCACGCCGACGCCTGCTTCTGCATCGACAACGAGGCCCTGTACGACATCTGCTTCCGCACGCTCAAGCTGGCCGCGCCCAGCTACGGCGACCTCAACCACCTGGTGTCCCTGACCATGAGCGGCGTCACCACGTCCCTGCGCTTCCCGGGCCAGCTCAACGCCGACCTGCGCAAGCTGGCCGTGAACATGGTGCCCTTCCCGCGCCTGCACTTTTTCACGCCCGGCTTCGCGCCGCTCACCAGCCGCGACGGCCGCCAGTACCGCGCGCTCACGGTGGCCGAGCTCACGCAGCAGGTGTTCGACGCGCGCAACGCCATGGCCGCCTGCGACCCGCGCCGCGGCCGCTACCTGACGGTGGCCTGCTTCTTCCGCGGGCGCATGTCCACCAAGGAAGTGGACGAGCAGATGCTCGCCGTGCAGACGCGCCACAGCGCCTGCTTCGTGGACTGGATCCCCAACAACGTCAAGGTGGCCGTCTGCGACATCCCGCCGCCGGGGCTCGGCATGGCCGCCACCTTCGTGGGCAACAGCACGGCGGTGCAGGAGCTGTTCGGCCGCGTGTCCGAGCACTTCTCGGCCATGTTCCGGAGGAGGGCGTTCGTGCACTGGTACACCTGCGAGGGCATGGACGTCGGCGAGTTTGCCGAGGCCGAGAGCGACATCCACGACCTGGTGTCCGAGTACCAGCAGCTGCAAGACGCCAGAGCGGTTCCCGAGGAAGACGGAGACGTCGTGGGGGAGGCAGAGATGGAACCGGAAGACGGGCCCCGGGCACCTGGCGGGGCCGTGTGAGCGGCGGCCGCAGGGAGCCCCCCCTCTCGCCGGGGGCCGCCCCGGGGCCGCGCGACCGCAGGGACCTCAGGGCCTTCCGCCGGCATCTGCTGACCTTCCAGACTCCGACGTTCAGTGCACCCACCCTCTATTAGCTGGTTTGAAATAGCAAAGCGAATTCGTGGGGGAATCGCTCCCTTTGGGCCGTTCCTGGGCGCACGGCCCCGTGCCAGGCATCGAGACCCCCCGCCTCTGCAGCCCACGCTCGCTTCGACCCCCTCGGGCCGCCCATCGGCACCCAGGAGCCCTTGCCCGGCATCCTTGCCAGGTGTCTTACCTCGGCTTCTCTGCCATGCACTCTGCCCAGCACCCTACCTCCTGGTACTTGCTGGCCTCCGGAAAAGCCAGGTGACTAATTGGTGCGTGGGGAGCTCTGCAGCCGAGGCAAAATGTGAGTCGGCATCCACTCGCGAATAGTGCAGACCTCGAGCGTGCCAGTCAGAGTACTAGCGGCAAAGGGAAAAGGGAAGGACCCCGGAACGAGTGGCAGTGCCTGATCCACTGAGACACCTGGCCACAGACACCCCCAAGCAAGCAAGACCCACCAACTCCAAACCTCTGCTCTTTACTGCTGCACGGCTGGCTCTTGACATACACGGTCACACTGTCGGTTCCTTCTTAGTGCTGGGTTCTGGGAATTCATGAATCGCTGTCTTCGGTTTCCCCCGTAAAGGCTATTTCAAAATGCCCTTTTCGCTTTCAGTCAGTAATCACCTTCTGAAAATGCTCTGTGGCCTCTGCTCTTTCAGAAAGGGCACACGGCATGGTGCGCTGGGCAGCCGTTCGCATGCAGGAAGGAGGCAGCACCGGGCTGGCCGGTGTCCTTCTCGGTTCCAGGAGGACGCCGTCTCATTAGGGAACTTTCACAGTTCAAATTAATTTGCCGAAGTCGCCATAAACGTCGGCACGACGAGACAGCTTTCACCGTTACACGATTTTCATCTGCTCACATTACAACAGGACGCAACACAAGAGTGTAATCGAATCATCCATAACTTTTTAATTAAGGTTTACCTATTTCTGACATACGGCACAGCCATCCCTTCCGGGCCCATAAGGGCTTTAATGGCCTTCTGGAATGACCACTGAGCTATACTATATGATCCGTGGTCAGTCAGCAATGGGAAGATGCTCCGACCTTCACTGCAGGAAATATTTACTTGCAGGCCACCAGGTTCTCCTCTCCCGATTCGTTTTTGTCACCTGCAATAATACAGCAGCAGGTGGACGGATGACAGTACCTCCTTCAGAAAAACTTCACTCCTTCCCATATGCATTGTAAGGAAGTAACGAAGACACGTACGGAGAGAAAATTAAGTCTTGCTGTCAGTATCATGACAAGCCTTCAATTTACAAAACTTAAAAAAAAAAGTTGTATACACTTTCTCCTTGTGGTTCAAGCACTAAAAACAAAAGCAGATTTAATAAGCTGTTACCTATCCACTCTCAGAAGTTCATAACTTCTTAGAAGCCAGAAAAGACTTACGACCTCTGAGTTTACAAGAATTTATACACATGCTTCCTCTAGCAAGCACTTTCCTTCTCAAATCCGAAAAGGCAATCAAGTAGATGCAAGGAAGGATACAGACCCAAATTAAAAAAACCAAAACCCCAAAAACCTGCTGATTTATATTACTGTCAAGATTTTTGTTGCTCAATAGTAATCATTAAAATACAAGGAAATTCAATTTTAAATGGCTAAATTGCTTTATTTCAGACTAAATAAATTCCTTTTCTTGGAGCCTAACCGCCCAGACTGATTAATTTGAGTAGTTAAAAATATTTCAAAATGTATCTCACCATCCTCTTTTCTATGGTAGGAATAGATTAAAACACACACAACACACACACACACACACACAAGCCCACCAGAAACCAAAAGAAATCTGTCCCCTCAGATTTGGAGGAGCCTAGTCCTTCAGTGGTACAGTTGCCATGGCAACACTGGTCTCAGAGCCGAGAGACCCGGGATCAGAATTTGGGAGCTTGTCCGGTTCCTTCACTTCACTCCCAAGAATGCTGCGCGAGCAGAGATTGATGAGTCCCTCAGAAATCACTCACGTGGTTAGTGAAATACCCACCACTAGGTCTGATCAGGGTCCCCTGGTCATCTGGACACAGTAGTCCTGCCGGCTGACCCCCAGCCCCCAGGTCTGGATGCAGGAAGTTTACTTTATCACGGTGATCAGTTCAGGATTTTTAACTACAGAGAAAGAGGCTCAAAGAATCTTTGCTGGGTGGTAACCTGGCTATTTTTACTTTCCCCCTTTCCCTAGAAGCAGCCCTGGCCCCGAGTGTCACCTTCATTACCTCCCAAGCTGACCGAGAACTTCTCTCTAGTTACTCAGCTGCAAAGAATTCAGCCCTTTGACCATCAGCTTCGTCTATGAAAAAGGCCTGATGGCCTTGAGATTCATTTATTCCTGTCCCTGTAATGAGAGATGCTTCCTAGTGTCATGACCTTGGGGACCTCAGCGCCGGGAACTGGGGTGCCCTGACTTTAGAACAGCACAACAGCCCTGAGGGAAAAAGCTCACGAATGGGGGGGGGGGGCTTGGAGTGGCTACTGCCCCGCCCCCCCCCCCCCCCCCCCCATTCATCCTGGAGCTCTTCCTTGAGTGCCCTGGGCCAAGAATGAAATAAAACCTACAGGTCAAGTGTCCCGGGGCGGGGGCAGGAAACTGCCTCCAGAAGGCCGAGAACAAAGACATTTTCTTGGGCTCCTCCTCGGCCCTGCTCAGTGGCCCCGAAAACTTATTGTCAGCTTAAGTACCGTGGTGAGAACTGGTCCTGGCACAGAAGCTGAACAGTGTTTCAAAATTTCCCGTTCACATTTGATTTCTCCGTTCTCCAAAAACAGTGAAAATCAAGCAATGAACTTTGCAGTGGGTGTTTTACTCAGCCAAGTGCTTCCAAGTTTCAAAGGAAGATAAAAACAAAACATTTGCAACAAGTCTTCATGCCTGAGTATTTAATGAGTAAGCCAGTCACCACGCAAACGCCACCGAGCTGTCGTCATCCCCGCGCCCCGAGACCTGCAGGCAAGAATCTTACAAGATTTAACTTCAGCTCTGAGGAGCGAGTTACTGAAAGGCTCTGCCCCACTCCCCGTGCGAAGTGCTCCCAGGACACAGATTCACCCACAAGACCATGTGAAGCACGTTTCTTGCTTAAATCCCGACATTAGTAATTCTTCTCCACAGGTGTTAAGTGTACAATAAAAAAAAAAAAAAAAAAAGACCACACTGTAGTGTTTTCTCTTCTAATCTATGCTTTTAGCAATTATTTTCATTATAACCCATCCGCCACTCTGACGTGATTTCGTAGTTCAAAGATAAGGGACGGTGAAAGCCTCACCAAGAGGCTCCTTTTGTTAAGTGACATCACAAAAAAGAGAACTTTCTATCCCGAGACATTTAAAACATGGTTCCGGCATCCCTCAGCTCACTAGATACCACAGCTGCTTGCCCCAACTTAAGAGACTCTGGCTCGTGAGGTCATATGCTGCAGGTACGCAGAGTCCCTCTGAAGAAAAAGCCTGAAGGAAAACAAACACCAACAGCAGGAGTGGACCATACTTCAATTTATTGGCATCGTCCATCTAGAACAAGACAGGGTTTTTTTTGTTTTGTTTTTTGACGAAGGGAGGTGGTTTCCAGTCGGCCATAGCATATACCCACACATCTTCACCTTGAAAATGCAGCATTTCAAGCTCTGGGCGGGTCTGGGAGGAAAAAAGAAAATGCAACAGTTGCGAGTTCTTTGTGTTTTAACTGTCCGGCACGACCGTGGCAGTGACTTCCTTGTCATGACCTAAGATAACTCTGGCGTCACTTCACGTGGCTAATGCTGACCCTTGGCTCTTGGCTGTAGAAAGTGCTGGTTCACGTGCACTGCCTCAGCTGCACAGGAACTTCCCTTCTAAGTAGAACCAAGTTCTCTCCTAGCAATAAAGAAACTACTCGGCCTTTCAAAAGACACTAAAAGCCCCCTGTGCTGATGGGCTGGGGTCATCCCCTGCAGGACCTCGGGAGAGCTGTTTTGTTCTACTGGATCTGGATACTACTTTCTGACCCCAAGGACACCACAAGGTCAAGGGAGCGCGATGCACAGCGTGGCTTGGCCATGCTGCAGAGGCTCAGTGACTTTGGCAGCCAGGTCACTTTTAAGACAAAACAACCCAACATAAGACCAGGTCTCATTACTTAGAATTATGAGGGGAGACAGAAGAGCCCCTAGAAGAAGGGCTTAGAAGAAGGGCTAAAACACCGCATCTCCAGACTCATGATAAAATATTTACTAATTCAAAATGAAAATGAAAAGTGCTTAGGGGAGACAGTTCCAATAAGTAAAATTGCTCATAACCACAAGCTGCCAAAGGATGAATATTTATCACATTTCTCTGCTACTGCAGGTCTGAAGCCCTTTTTAAAGCAAAACAAGAAAATTAAGTCTGAAAAACAGCTCTCTGGTTATTTGCCTTGCTTATCTTTGAAATAACAACGTCAAGAAAAAGGTTGAGAGATCACGTCACTTTAGCAGTTTGGAGCGAAGAGTCAGAACTTATCAAGTGTACGGAACTGTCTTTTACTGCACAGGATGTAACTCTACATGACCGACATCTCTGGAAAAGTAAAACGAACCAAGCACTCAGAAAGAATAATACATTTAGCAAAAGCAGTTTTCACTGCAGGGTCTTGGATTCTGCTGCTCGATAACTTAGCAGGACCCTGGCCTGTACTTGCAGCCCTGATGTTCAGGAAGCAGTCCTTTGTGAGAACACTGGCAGACGTGGGGGAAATAAAGACGCAGAGCACTGTAATTTGTCATGCCCCTGAACTGTTACATAACTCTGACGGCAATTACAAAAGCGGGGAGTTTATCCTCCAAATTATTTGATGTTGTGCAGACAAATGAAACAGGTTTAATTAAAATAAGATGGCTCTCTACCTAAGCATTGCTAAATGAGCTGAAAATCAATGTGCCAATTACTTCTGCTTGTCAGGGCCTGAAACGAGATTCTTTTATGATGCCGAGGCGCTTGTATCACCTCTGTGCTTTAAATTACTACCCCAAGAACTAACACGTAAATGTACTGGTTGGACGAAAAATGGGCAGAATTGAAAAACTAAAATTACTTTTGTTTCAAGTGCTCTAAGAACTTAAGATGCAGGTCTTCTAATAAATCAGTAACTTACAGATTACTCCTTCTTCACTTTCACAATTTTTACGGTGCTGCCAGAAGTCTTCTCGGCATTTGCTTTGAATTCTGTCTTCAGCGCATCTCTCACTGCCTTTGCACAAATCTGGGAGTATCGGATGTAGCTGGGAGGATATCAGAGACAACATACAATTAATTACCAATGATCCAGCCGGACTGGTTGTGTTACTGTGATTTTTTTCTTCCCATACGTTAACTTTTGGTTTGGTTGTACAGTATAGTGGAACTGGATTTAAAATTCACTAGTGCCAGAAGGAATCTATACAGAGTAAAAGACTAGAAAGAAATGTACTAAAGTCTTAATCTTGGTGTTTGCATGGGTAATCTTGGTTTCTCTTCTTTGTACCCATTTAATACCTGTTCATTTAAAATAAAAGACTCACACGTATTTTAAAAAATCCTATAGCAGAGGAAATAGACTAAAATGTTATGAGAGGCTCTGATAGAAGGGGCATTTCCCCCCATGTCTCTACTCGAGATTTTTTCTTTACGCATGTTATTCTTACAAGGTAAAATACATAAAATTAAAAGAGAAAAACTATTTTGAATTCAGCAGTTCTTCCTCGGAGTAATTATTTAAAGGTTTTCTGGAGAATACTGGATTTTGTTTCCTAAGTCTGCCATTGAAGATACTTCCCAATCAAGGTTTCTAAATTAAACCTAAAAGCTCTTTGAGAACATCATCAATTCTAACAAAAGATCTAACAGCCTGCTTCCTGTTTGGTAGATGGACTCCCATCAACATCTTATTTTCCAAAAGATGTCAGTTCAGTCTTTATACTTTTTGAAAACAGGAAGGCGGGGGGGGGGGGGGGGCTGCTGCTGTCTATTTTCTCATGTTTCAGATTTGTTTTCTGGGCCAGAAGCAGGCGTTCCAACGCCTGTCTGCACTGTGACTAATTGGGTTGACCTTCAGGCTGCTTAATCTTTCCGGCTACTTTATCCACCTGTAGAAACGAGAATAAAATAGAAGACTAATATTGCTGGCCCCACTGGTGGATGGGAGGAGACACAAGTGTGAAGGGCAGGGCCCAGCACACCTGTCACAGAGTAGGTGCTTGATTCAATGGCACCCGTTACTGGGACTATCATCCTTCCAAGGCCACAGATCCGTGCTCACCCCCCCCCCCCCCCGGTCAGGCACCTGCTGGGCTGCTCAGCTGTCCCAGTCATGGGCCCACTAGAAGGTGTCCCTCTGGGCAAGTCACAAGCGCTAGGTCCATCGAGGGCACAAAGAGCTCGGGTGCGAAGGCCGCACCGCTGGTGCCCCCATGTCACTAAAGGTCGTGTCTTCAGTCGCGTCAGTACGTGAGCCTGACTGTACAGTACCGCCCCCCTGCGTGCAGCGCTCTCCAGTGTACAGGGGCCTTCCCCCTTTTCACCGGGCAGGAAGCACAGGCATGTGCGTGCTGGGCAGAGGGCCGGGGCGCTGGCAGCGCCGGGTAGGGGCACGAGGACCCTGCACGCGGCTCCCGGCGTCGGCGCGCCTCGCGTTCACCCGGGGCGCTCGTGGGGGCGCGGCCGCACCCCCAAGGGGACGAGCGTAGGTGCTCGGCCCGCGGCACAGGCCACGCGCCCCACACGCTCCAGGCCGCCCCGGCCGCCATCTTGGAGCCGCGCTCCTCCGGCCGCGACCCCCGCCGCGCTGGCGCGACCTCCGACCCCCGGCCGCGCCGCCGGCCCCCGCCCCCCAGGCGCGGGCCTACCTGAGTCCAGCCTGTCGCCAGTACGCCACCATGATGTCACGAGAGTGGGCGAGTCGGGCCAAATCGCGAGGACGCCTCAATGTCGGCCCGGTGTGCGGCCCAGCTGCAGGAAGGTCAAGCCTGTGAACCGGAAGAGGCGGGACTCCGGACCTGCCAATCCCGCCTCCTCTTGCCCCGCCCGCCGGCCCGAGCAGCCCCTGCTGCCCCGCCGCGGAATCCCCCCGACGCCGGGAGCCAATGGGGACGCGCGGCCGGGGCCTCGCGTGCCAATCCCCGGGCGGGACGGCCGGCAGCGCCCCCCGATTGGCTCCGCGGGATTCCCGAGCGTGTTCCCCGCAGGCTTCCGTAGTGCCCCGGCCGACGCGGCCGCGTGAAGAGGGCAGCTGGGGGCAGCGCGGGACGCGGCCCCCACCTCAACATCCCCCCCCCCCGCCGGGGTCACGGCCCTGCCCGGACGTCGGCACGGAACCCTTAAGCCCCCACCCCCGAGAGGCAGGGATCAAAAGCGAACCTCGGCCCTGACACAGCCTTGGCTTTCGGGGTGGTCCCCCGACATGCGACAGGACGGCCCAGGGCCTTGCTGGCGGCGCGCGGAGACGGAGGTGGGGGGGTGGGGGCAGGTGACCCAGTGCATTCGCAGGAGGAACAAAATCTCTCTTGCGCTTCACAGTGATTAAAAAGAAATTATCATCAGGAAACACATCATAGTTAAAAGTTTTCAGGAAGAAAGGTTTTTCTTAATGTAACTTCCATTTTTAATATTAAATAGGATAAGATGCTCCATGGTCCCCGAGTCTAATCTGTGAACACCGTCCAGTTTAGTCTCTCAAACACCTCTACTTGCTGTATATTTGTATTTTAAAAGGTAAAAGCCACAAACTACCAGCTATTTCACTGAAAGTAACTACACTGGAAAATGAAAATTTCTAGAATTTTATCATTAGGTCAGAGTTAAAAAAAAAAATCAAACAGGAAAAAAATTTGTTCAGAAATCGTTTTATCATTAGGGCATTACACCTTTTTTACAAGCATAATTTACAGAAATTATACAAGGCAACTTTTAAATCGAATATCAATATTTTCCAATGTTTTGTTTAACTGAAATGTTATTTCAATTGTAAAAATCATCTCCGGTTACAAAAAATAATCAAAAACCTTATTGGATTTCAGTTGCTTTTACAAAAGTCCTAAGAAGTCTTAAGCTAAACAATACTTTGAGTAGAAAAACACTAATTTTTAAATAGTTTGCTATAGTATTTCTGTGGTTTATGTACATATATTAACTGGTTTCTTTTCCAGGAAACCTGAGGAGTTTATTACATTAAGCATTGTAAAATAAAGACAAGAGCTAATCACCTTCTACGAAAAATACTCTGTATGCAACAACTGCACGTATCAAAGACATTATTTACTGGTTGGGAACTGCCTGCCTACAAAATGGGAAATACATTTTCAGACCGCAGCTGCCCTGTGGTATCCAAAGTAAGGATTTCCCATAAATAAAAGCTGCAAAGCAATTCACATAGTGGTTGGTTTAGGTCAATGCTTCTTTTCTCATTATTATTCTTTTTTTCTTCCCCTCCGCCCCCACCATATTACTAAAAACACTGAGTACCCAGGATTTATGCTTCAGGAAGACATCGGTTTGAGTAATTTCAAATGACGTACAGCTCTTCATGTAAAAAAGATGTTTTGTGGTCACAAGTACTTCAAAAAGTAATTATATTCAAATAACCTGACATATCATGCTTTAGCAATTACGGAGCCAGGATTTTGACACACGGCAATTTGTAAGTTAGGCAAATGTGAAATGCTAGAAGATGTGTACAGCTGTTCTGTTTCAGTTTGGAGTGCTGCAGGATTTCGGTAATGACTTTATTTTTTCAGTGAACATCACCAGCCCACGGGAGAGCACGCCAAGTCATAAAGTACAAATCCAAGGGAGGTGATACCTTTCCCTAAGTTACAAAACTTTGGCAAATTAACACAGTACTCTTTAATACGATGAAATCCTTTCTGTTGCTGTTGGGAGTCATATATTCTTTTAGTGATAATTTTCACTCCGAAAATGTCATTGAAGTACCAAAACCAAACACTGTGATTTTTTAATGATGGTTTATAGCAGAGCAAGTCATTTTACACAAATTAGCATGTCCTTTTAAAACTATGTAATTTCTCCTTTTAAAGAGCACCCTCTCACGCCAGCTCGCGAAGTTTACCGCAGCGGGGTAACTGCGTGAACTTAGACGGCTCTGCTTTGTTCTGGGGTTGGTCCAAAGCTAGGTAGAGTTCCAACGCACGAAAAGCTTTAAAATACTACCTCAAGGGAGATTTAACGCGCCAATGAGATTTTCCAAGTACTTTTCAAAAATTGTTAAATTTTCACATAAATACTAGAATCCTCACAATTAGATGGTCAGTTCAAACCGTACTACTCCTGGATGATCCCTGGTATTTAGAAACCCTGCACCTCTTTGTTTTGATCCAAAGTCATATAGCTTTCCTTCAGCTTAAAAAAAAAAAAAAATCCTACCTAAAATATAGTTTTATTTTTTTAAATAACAAATAAATACATTGCCAGCTTGCAGAGACCTGGGGGGGGGCGTGGGGGCTTCGATCCTCACTTCTCTACAAATGCTGCCGCGGCCATCGGTGTCCTTATGCTCCCTCTCGCCGAAGCCGCCAATTCTTCAATCTCGGCATTTAACTTATGTATTACCCACTCCATCGCTTCTCGGCCCTTAAAAAAAAAATTCAATACATCTGTTCTCACCAAGTGAGAGTGAAGGCACGTATCACATAAATGGCACATCAGGAAGTAACAAGGAGCATTACAAATGTAACTAAACCTCACCAGGATGGACCGTTTTTGTCCTTGCTTTTTTTTTTTTTTTAATGTTTATTTATTCTGGAGAGAGAGAGAGAGAGACAGAGCATGAGCAGGGGAGGGGCAGAGAGAGAGACACACAGAATCCGAAGCAGGCTCCAGGCTCCGAGCTGTCAGCAGAGCCTGACGCGGAGCTCGAACTCGTGAACCATGACATCGTGACCTGAGCGGAAGCCGGAGGCTTAAGCGACTGAGCCACTCAGGCGCCCCTGTCCTTACTTTTTGTTCTTTAATATTATTTACCAAATTATCGAATGCTTTGGGCAGCTAGATTGATCTATAAACTGCTTTTTCTTTTGCATGCAAAAGATGTTCTCAAAAGAACCTACAATTAAATGATAGTGATGGTTTACTTATTTCTGATTAGAGCGGTCCCTTTCTTGGGGGCCAAAAGGTCAAACTTGGTTTTTCTTTTTATGTCCTTATTTTAAACCAAAATCCTGCAAGAGGCCCTGAAAGAGCTGGTCCCTGACTTTTTCTTCAACCATTCTCTCCTGGTGCTTGATGCAGTTCCTTGAGAAAAAGAGGGGGCACTTCATGCTTCCTCTGTCTCAGGCCCTTTGCACATGTAGTTCCTCTGCTGGAAATGCTTCCTAGCATCCCCCTCACAACCAACATGCCCCTCCTTCAGCACTCAACACAACACTCATTAAATACTCATGTCTTTTTGTACCTTTCCTTTCCTAATGACGTGTGATTAATGTTGACTTCTTCTTAGTTCCATGAGGGCAGGGACCATACTTGTTTTGTCCCCTGCTGTATCCCTAGTCTAGCCTAGCCCTCTGCCTGGCACGGAGAATGCAGCTAGAAATATCTTTTGACTGCCAAGTAAGTATAGTAAACATGTGTTATAGAAGAGTGCATTATGTACCTCTTTCTCTAAACTTATTTTGTTTTAAATCATGCATTCTCCAAGGGGCAAAAATCAGTTGCGGGTTGGGGGAGGTGGAAAAATCTCACTCTTTCTGATACAAAGCATATCCATCTATCCATGGTGTTAGTGTTAAATACTTTCATGAGCTGGTGGCTGTTAGAGAAAAAAAGGTCTGTGATGGACCTGGGGGTTGTTGGGCGGAGACAATAATGAAAAGGGTTGAGAATTGGGTGTTTTAAACAAAGGCACACAGTGACACATCATCAAGCACTTCCCACATGCTGGGCCCTGGGCCACATGCGCTTTCCATACATTGTCTCATCTCATTTACTCTTCATGCCCAACCCGGTTAAGATGGCTAACTGACCTCCACTTCACAGATGGGAAACCGAGGCACGGGAAGGTTAACCTAATTGTCCAAGGTTGAAAGGCTGGTAAGAGTTACAGTCTGCATGTAAACCCAGTGGGGCTAGACCCTACTGTACAAAAAACGGCCTTTACAGATGCTCACCGCATCATGGTTCAGAATCCATTTTCCAGGACAGACACACGTTCGGTACCAAGCTCTTCCAAGAAAAGAAACCCAAACCCAGGAGTAACAGCAACTAGGGAGCAGCCTGACTTACTTTATTAGCATTTGAAGATATCGTACTCGCCATTAGTCCTTCAAGGTAACTGCTGAGACTGACTCCTTTCACGGTGATTATGGCTTCTTGAGTCAAAACAGTTCTGGAACAAAACACATCCACACAGCTTCAGGATGACCTTGCATTTTTCAAAGAAATATATGACTTGAATAAAAAATTCAAACACCCTGTAAAATAAGTTTGTCAAAACATTTTTTTACTCACTTTCCTGGGTCCTGAGGATGTGGTTTGTATATGAGTCTCTCATCTACTGAAACCATATTTGTAAATGAAATCTACAGAATGAAAAAGAAAAAAATCAAACCATTTTGGAAACCAAGATTAAAAACATTCCCCAAATTAACTCACAAGCCCAAATCCTGCTAGGTAAATACACAAATAAATCACTTTGCTATACTGCAAATCCGGAACTTAAATTTCACCATTCACTGCTTTCTTTTTATTAAAAAAATAATATAACAAAAGTATCATCGTCACAATATGCACATGATCCCGAATTCAATTTACTGAGTGCTGACCCCTAGAAATAATCAGTGGGCTCAGGGGAGCAGGAAAGCTCGAGGCTGCAAACAGGAAAGACAATGCAGCACATGAGCACTGATTTCCTGTTGAAGAGTATACATGCGCCTGTGTATCAACTATAACAGAGACCACCGCCCCCCCCCCCCCCCATTAAGCCGAATAGTTTTAAATTAAAAGGGAGCTCAAACTTACATTAGTAGATTTAAGTTCCATTGTTCTGTCTACGGGATCAACTACAGAATGTTCTTGCACGTATGTTTTTGTTCTTGCTGCACCAATAAGCTAAAAAGAACATTCACAATTAGTAATCAGAGGAGGAAGGGTTTCTTAACAAGTAAACCAATGTTTTATTTCAAGGCAGAGACCTGTTAACATCTCGAACTGAAAAATCTGCTTCCTAAACAACAGGAGGAATCAAAGGTCAGAAAGGAGGCCCGTTTGAGGGTCACGAGAGTTCATGCGCCATGAATGAGAGGGGACTAACAGACACACAAAACCCTTCCCAGAGGCAATTAGCGACCAGCCCAGGGAGAATGCACACAGTATAAAGCAGACCCTGAAACCACCAAGGTGTGACAACGGGGCACTGAGCCCGAAACATGGAAATCAGAATATCTGGGTAAACACGGCGTCTAGAAAAACGAGAGCTCAAGAGTCTCTGTCGAGGCTTTGCTAGAGCAGTCTGAGGGAGACGGTGCCGTGGCTTGGTTCTCCAGGGAGAAAAATGGCCATTTCATGACGGAGGATAATGCATCACATCCGACATCACCCGCTGGGCTGAGACCCCAGACCACCCCCCGACCTTGCTCATTTCTGTGTCCTCACTACTGAACACGGTGGTTCGTACCAAGGAAGCCATCAGTACATTCCTGTTGAAAAATGGGTCCTTCGGTTTTCTGAGTGGATCTATCTTCCATAAGGAGAAACTCTAAAGGAAACAGAGTCCATTCATTATGCCAGAACTCTTTCCCACTGTAATGATCTGGCATTCCGGTTTCTTACTGAAAGCCTGCTCACATGTAAAGGAATAGAATTCTGTTTTTAAACATACGGGGAGGAGTGTCAGACCTTGGAAGAAAGGTGGCGAGAGCAAAGTCTGAGGATAGGCTCTTCGCTCAATGTGCACGAGCCACCACTGACCACGGCGGGCACAGCTAACCACCACCACCAGCCCACCGCTTCCAGACCTTACTACGGGCCTGGAGCTGCCGGCCAATGCAGGAGGAGCAGAGCAGAACTCCTTTTAGATTACAGAGCATTAGCCGGCTTCCTTCAGAAGGTTTTATCGGGTGCCTTCATGAAGACTGTAATAATATTTCCAATTCATTATACACTCATAACTCAAGTTTATTATAATACAATTTGAACTGATGCGAAAATGACACTCAGAATCGGCTCCCACAACCTATTTGAAATTATAATGTGGTTTAGAAAACTTCTCTACAGCAGTCACATTTCCACAGGAATAAAGACGCACTTACAGATTTCACAATAGAAGGCAGTCCCCACTCTGTGCTGAGAAGTCTATGGCTGTGCAACTTTCCAGAGGGATCTATATGTCTGTCCAGTACGTCCACCCCAACCACACTCGGGTTCATAGGGTTTGGGTATTTCTGCATTGCAGCTGTTGTAACGGTTTCCCAAGGGTGGCTGTGGACAGGAACCAAGAAAACCAAATGCTTGAAAACATACGCATATAAGCTAAACCATTTTCATAACCCAGCAAACCATTCTTTACAGTTGAAGTTTAATTAATTTAACTAGGGAAAATTATTTTCTGAAACACCGAGCGAAAGATGATTTGGGAAGCTCAATCTACATTTTAAACATGTACGGAAATCAGTATTTTTTGAGCACACGGGCTGTTACGTGGTACAAGTGATGTCCATAAAGATAAACAGAGCCGATGATGCATTACAGTACAGTTTCGCACACAATCTTTCCTATTTACCCGTGTTCACTTTCACATGCGAATCCTGTTGCTAAGAACCACTGATTCATAACAATGTATTTACAAAATGTGTTCTATGAAAACAAGCAGCAAAAATTGTTATCATACCATTTATTCTTTTGCCTGGTCCCAAGTCCCTAGAGTTATAAAGAAGTTAACAAAAGTTAACGAACTTATAGACGCCATAAATTCTTTTAGGGATTACAAGAAGATCCAGAGCTTTATGGATTTGAATACCGTAATATTAAAAAAACGTATTCTTCTCTAGATTAAGGTAATAAAAAATAGTGGCCCCTCCAGTCAATCTTTCTTTATTGCCTTCGTCAAAGGAGTGATTCTGATTTGTTTTGAAAAGGTCACACACTACCACAAAGTGTTTTTAAGGTACCCCTAACACACTCTCTCCTAATATTCTCTCTCAGTTATTGTCTTCTTGAAAAGCACACGTGCTTGGATGATTCAAAATGTGATGTGCACGTACGTGTTCGCTTCACAACCTGTACGAAGGTGATGCTGCTACAGGAGCCATCCTCCTCCAAGGAGCCCCTTATTAAGGACAAGGGGGGGGTGAGAGGTGACCGGGCCCACCGGCAGTCTGATGCTACCCTATCTGTGCGCTTGTCTTCGCTGAAAGGAAAAAGAGGTCTGGAGATGATGTTTCACCACATTTACCCATAAACCACACAGCGTTACTTTTTCTCTTTCTAAAAGCAGAAGAGGGAGGGAGGCCATTAATCTGGTTCAGCTTTTCAGAGAACCAAGCCTGATGCCGCCTCCTTGCCAACAGCAGGGAAATGTCAACACCATGCATTTCCCAGAACCCTGGACAACCGGTGACATTACTTCTAATGTTTTCATCTTTGCCATTGTATAAACGAACCCCACTCTGTTTTTAATCTCAAGCTGTATTTGGCAAACAGTGCAGGTATATAAGGGGAGCTACTTCATAAATCTCAACGGTCCGCACACATAGAAGTGATACAGGCCGAGCACTCAGATGGTTACCAAGGCAACTATCTAAAATGAAAATCAGATGAACCCTGTCCCTGTCTCCATCTAGTCATATACCACGGTTAGCTGGCTTCCTTGCACTTATCTCTTCCCCCGATTCCCTCCAAAAAATTAATAATTGCATGGCTTCAGGGTGGTTACGTATTATTTGTAATAGAGTCCTTGTCTTCCGTGAGCCAACCTGAAAACATCGGTGTTGACTTAACTTGAACTGAGACTGCTTTATGGAACATCATCAGCTCAAACATTACAAAGGATGCATGCTAGCAGTCTTCCAGCAATTAATCTGAACCCTACCAATGTAATTATGTGAAAAGACACTCAGAATGGCACCAGAGGGCAGGCAGAACCTTACCCGCCTGCCCAGTTCCTTCACCTATAAAATGAGGTGGGCAGACACTTAAGGACACACAAAACTCCAGCCAGGCAGCAACGATGTCTTGATTCATCTACCAAAATGTAACCAAAGAACAGCCCAGGCACATAGTAGACATTCCTCTCTGTTGAAGGAGTCAATGGATGGCTTCACCTGGATGCCAACTATAGGTGAAGTCTCAGAAGGAAGTGCTGGACAAATATGGGCAAGACATGGAATGAGGACTTTCGATACTGTAGACAGTAGAGCCCTCAAGATGGGAAACACGGCAACGTAAGATCTGTGCGGGAAGATGGTAACTTCCATTTCAGGGCGGAGTTTGGCGAGCCCACAGGACGTGTGAGCAGAGATGCCTGGTGAAGACCTGAAGACGAGGATTTGAGGTTCAAGAGAGGCTGGAGCCCAAGGTACAGATCTGGGCGTCCTAAGTATGGATGTATCGGCTGGGACCCTGACCGAAAAGCCCGGATTATTTGGGGAGAATCGGGGACAGGGCTGCTGCTCCCAGGACACGTACAGCCTTTATTTGCACACGTCTCCTTCTGGGAGGAGAGTCCCAGCACTCTCATCAAATCTCAGAGAGGTCTGCGGCACAAAGATTGGAATGACCGAAATGGCAAGGCGAGAAGGCCGATAACAGAATCTCCTTGAACATTTAGGGGAACAGGGGGAAACACTGGCGAGGAGAGCAGAAAGAGTAGAGACAGGGCAGCAGAGAGGAGTGTAAGGGAAGACAGAGAGAAGAAAGTTCTAGGGAGATGCGGGGACTCCAAATTTCAAAGAACTTCTGAAGCACTGACATCCAGAAGCAGACCGTCAAACGAACACCATCCGTGATGCCAAGGGCTGAAACAGAGTAGTAAAGGCTGTTACCAGGTAGGGAGCAGCAGAAAGACCACAAATCTAGGGTCCTTTTTACCCAGAAGGAGAGCCAGCACTGGGGAAAGAGGAAATCTCCCCTCTGATTCTAACATTCTATACATTCCAGGACCCGGTGGACTCTTGGATGGGTGTGGGTCACCGAGGACGCAAAAAGTTTACAACTTCTTTTGAAACTGCCCTCGGGATCATGGTTTAAACGATCAAATGGCTGAACTAAAACATACTTCGAAGCTATGAAAATTAAAACAGTGTGGCGGCAATAACAAGATCAGAGGAACAGAGGGCAGAGAGCTCAGCGGTGGATTCAAATGTAAAATCACAACAGTGTGTAGGACAACGGTGGCATTTCAGAAGAGTGACAAGAAGACGCATTAGCCCGCTGAGGAGTGCTTCCCTGGATTAACTACTAGGATTGTTTCTTTTCCCAAAAAATGATAATAGCTGCTTAAACGCCTGCTTCGTTTGTATACGGAACGGCGGGACCAAAAGGGAATTTCATTCCCAACATCCACGTGGGGTCAAGGCCTATTTTGTTACTAAGAACTTTTTCCAACCAAGAGATGTCCCTGAGCGTGGCCTCAAAGACATCTCTTGGTGGCAGGCCCTGACGGCACCGTCATCTTCCGTGTCTCCGGTGCAAACGGGAACCCAAGGTCACGCAGTTTGCTGGAACCAGAGCTGGACCTTGGACTCCAATTTTCAGGCTCTGTTCCTCAGGTCTCGAGCTGCCGGAAAAGTTTCGCCTCCTGGTCGTCCGACCTCACCCGGTACCATCCTCCTCCCGAAAGGTGGCCGGGCGAGGTGGCCGGGCGAGGTGGCCCGGCGAGGAGACTCGCCCACGCCTTCCCGCTGGGTTCCGCCGGGGTGGGGGGACCCGTCCCACCGGGTTTGGCAAGGCCGATGTGACCAGCAGGGCCCTCTGCCACCCGAGTGCAGTCGAGGACTTCGTGCCGGGCGACGCCCCCACCAGCCTGGGAGGGGGGGAGGGGGCCTCCCTGGGGGGCGGGCCGCTAGTGCCCGTCCCGGGCCTCCCCCACAGCCCGGGCGGCCGCGGGGACTGGGCGTCCGAGGGCTCCCTCCTCGGGGGACCCGCTCCGGGACGGCAGACCGAGAGTCCCCGCCCCCGGGGCCCCTCGGGGCTCGGGCCCAGCTCCCCCAGCTAGGCCCGACGCCTGGAAGCTTCCTGAGGGGCGCCCCGGCCTCGCCACCACTCCCGGCCCAACCTGCCCTCCCCACCCTGCAGTTGCCCCGTGCGCCCCGCCGACCGGCCCAATTTCCTCAAACTTACTCAAAGACGTGCTCTGAAGTCCAGATCTTCATGGTGCCGGCAGCCCGCGCGATGTCCGGGCGGCGCTAGGGGACAATGAGGCAAAAAAGCCACACTTGCCCCCGCCCCGCCCCCCAGGCCTCCCCGCCGGCCGCGCAGCGCGCACGCGCCGTCGGGCCCGACGCGAGGGACGTCCCGACGCGCTGCCCCACGCCCTATCCCGGCCCGGGTTTTGCCCCAGCCTTGCGCGCGGCGCAACGAAACCCCGCCCCTTAGCGCCGGGCGCAACGCGCCGGCGCAGTTCCGGGGGCAGCGCCCGGGGCCGCCGGCGTAGGCGCTGTGCTGCGCAGGCGCGGCATGCGACCGGCCGGCTGCCCCCTCGCGGGCGTCGCCGGGAGCGCTGACCTCTGGACAGAGTTGGGCCGGGCCCAGCGGGTGCCTGGGCGCCCTGGCCCTGCCCGCCTCGCCTGCAGTTTCCCGCCCGGCTCCTGGTTCGCCTTATGCTGCCAGGCCTGTAGACGGGTCCAGTAAACCCGCACACGCGGACGGTCCTGTGGTGTGCGCGTGAGCAAATTGTCACGGCACCTCGTTACAAAGTTCCAACCAACTCTTCTCTTAACCCGGACTGTGGGTCTCCAAAGTCATCCAACCAAACAACCAGCCGCCTCCTGTCTCTACCCGGACTGTGGGGGCCCCAAAGTAATCCCACCAACCCACCAGCCAATCAGCTCTGTGCTTATGCTTCTTGCCCTCCACGCGGTTAGGACCCCAGGTGGGCAGAAGATATATAGACACGGAGAAACTAACATCAGACAGTGCGATTGATGCCCAAATGAAAGGTGCATTTAGGAAGAATGGGTCCTAGTCGGAACAGATGGGAAAACTTCATGGCCCTGGGTTTATAGATGGGTCTTATCTCAGATGTCACCCCTGAGGGACACCTTCTCTCATCACCCTTCCTTAGACATCCTCCAACCCTTAGTTCCTCCATCACAACATGCCACTACATTTTTCTTAGCATGCATCACTCTATGAGACTGTCTTATTTGTTTAACTCCCACTTGAATGCAAGCCCTTGAAGGCAAGGATCTTGCCTGTTTTGCCCAATAAATGATTCTCAGCACCTCGTATATAGTAAAGGTTCAATGATTATTTATTGAAAAATGAAATAATAATTTGTGGAATGAACGAATTACTGAGATCATCGGGTGTATCTGTTTAACTTCCACTAGACTGTAAGCCCTTGAGGGTGAGGCTCTTGCCAGACTCGTTCCATGATTCCCTCATCCCTACGTAATAATTATCGGCTGCCTAAGCGAGTGAGTCACTAAGAAGCGAGCGCCAGGCAGGAATGGCCTGTGATGTCATACACAGGTGAGCCTTGCCCAGTGAACAAAGTGCCAGGCCTAGGTTTCAGGCTAAGCCCTCCCTTCCCCCCTGCCCTTCCTGCCCCTGTCCCTAAAGGTACAGCTTGCCATTTTAAATGATGGCTGTGGACAAAATCTTTACATCTGGTTACTTAGAAGCCGGTTGGAAGCAGTGCCTCATTCTTGTTCTTAGCTCGTTTGATTGTTAAAAACAAATAAAAGCCAGGTTCATTTAGGAGGGAGGATAATTTTTTAAAAATAGCTCAAGTCCTTTATATAGAAAAACAGAAAAATTACATTAGGCAGGAAGGAAATAATATGGTTGGGTAGTTGCTAAGTGCAATTTGCGGTGCCTAGGACGTAAAAAAAAAAGCTCTGTGGTACTTGGAGTGAATTCTTGGGGAGGTAATGCTTTGAAGGCGGCCCAGAGTGGCTCAACCTTGATTAAGATGTGAAGTTAATGTTGCCGGGTGTTTAAAACACTGGTTCAGGACCCGAGAGCACAGAACAACCTGTCCCTGCTATTCCTGGAGCTCCACGGAGCTCTTCGCCATCCAGGATTCCTATTCTGTTTATTTGAAAGAACACCATTCTTCCCCCTCGTTCGAGATTTCTGTTCTTCAAAGTTAGGAAAATTAATGGACACCGATCTCCCACTCACACGGTATCAGTCTATTGATGTTACTTGTTGCCTCTGGAGTGAGTTATGGGGACAGGGGCATGGGAGAGTGGGACTTTAGGACCCGATTGTCTTTTCTGTGCACTTCCCCAAGGTAGAAATAATATCACCTTGCACTTGGATTTGGAGAGCAAGACCTTTACACGTATTATCTCCCCAGAGGAAACAAATGATTGGTTTTTAGATACCTAAAAATTGCATCACTGACTGTGCCTGTCACAGAAACAGGGAAACTATTAGCAGGTCATAACTTTAACTTGAAATTAAGTAGGTGACTGGCCCTCACGGCAGTTGCCCCAGGGTGACAGCCAATCCCCAGGTCTCCACACCCTTCCCTGTGTCTGGGCCTGGAGGGTGGGCCCAGGGAGGGAGGAATGTGAGTGTAATTCCAACCGTCAAGGTACTTCTGGCTGAGGATCCAAAACACAAGTCAAGAGATGACTAGAAGATACCTAAAGTGAAGGTTAGGAGTTTGGAGCGAAGAGATCATGGCCGTGAACCACAGTCCCGGGGGCAGGAGTCGTGGAGGACGGTGGGCAGAGCACGAGGCTCCTGGGGACTGGTGGCGTGGGCACGCAGAGACAGGGCCAGCAGGACAGGTGGATGAAGTCACACATCTCAGCTTCAGCTGGGCCCCAGCTCCTTTTATGTCCTTCCAAACCTCAGTCCTTCACAGTGCCATCTTCACAGTTTGCCTGCCTAACCTGTCCCATGATGACTTAATGTTTTATACCAGCTTCTTTGAGAGTACATTTAAACGAAAGCTTGAATGGCTACTACTGTCAACAGAAAATGGGTATTTTTTAACATCTACACTAAACGCCTTACTGTTAATGTAAAACAGTAAGCCTGTGGGCTCCCGCTGTCTTTCATACATCCCAGGAGTGTGTGTGTCTCCCTTAAAGCTTTCTCTATACTTTTGTGACTCTCATCCATCCTCTGAAAACTCCAAACCCACCTTTTCTTCTGAACCTCTCAGCAATGACCTTTATCTCCGAATTCAATGAGAGCTCCTGTCGCTTTCCTCCACTTCTCTTTAAAATGGTTTGTGTTCTTCTGTATGTCTTCTGGACTCCGAATGTATTCTTTCTCTCTCTAATCGTTTTGCCTTTGCTCCCTTCCTTTATTCATTTAACAAATAGCCCCAGATCACCCATTGGAGGCCATCCCTATCCAGGCGGAGTTTATCCTACATCAGCGGGTTCTCGACCAGGGGCGATTTCCTCCAGGAGATGTGTGACAATGTCTGGAGACCTTATTGGTTGTCACATACAGGGAGGGGCTGCCGCTGGCAGCTAGTGGGTAGAGGCCAGGGATGCTGCTAAGACCCTACAGTGCCCGGGACGGAGACCGTGCCCTGCAACAAAGAAGTAGCTGGCCCCAAATGTCCACAGTGTTGCAGTGTGGAAAGCCTGTGCCCTCCCTAACAGGCTCTTAGAATCTGGCCCAGGCTTCCCGTCTGTACTCTATCTTTTGTCCTTCCATGCTCAACTCCACCGAACTCTGTGGCTGCGTCCGTTCCTTGCTGTTCACAGCAGGCCATGCATTTCCACACCCTTGAACTTTGTGCATGGTGTTCTCTGTCCAGAATGCACTTTCCCCCTGCCTGTCCTGAAGAGTCTTACTCACGTCTTGAGACTGTGCAAATACTCCACTGCCCCGAGGGCCTCACTGATATGCCTCTTCCCCGGCTCAGCACAGCGCTTTGCTTCTGCTTTGGGGTTCCTGTTGGCACAGGCACCTCAGATTGTAGTGTGTGTGTGTGTGTGTGTGTGTGTGTGTGTGTGTCTACAACTTAGTTTGTTCGGGCTGCTGGAACAAAGTAGCACAGAGTGGGTGGCTTATAGACAACAGTTTATTCTCACAGTTCTCCGGAAGTTCGAGACCAGACGTCAGCGGGTTCCGGTCACTGACTTCTTGCTGTGTCCTCCAGCGGTGGAAGAGGCGAGGGAGGTCTCTCGGGTCTCTTTTGTAAGAGCGCTAATCCCATTCCCGAGGACTCGTGATGTAAGCAGCTCCCGAAGGCCCACCTCCTCACACCATCACACTGGGCATTAAGATTTCAGCACATGAGGGGCGCCTGGGTGGTTGAGCGTCCAACTCCCGCTCATGATCTTAAGTCATGATCTCGCCGTTCGTGAGTTCGAGCCCCGCGTCAGGCTCTGTGCTGACAGCTCGGAGCCTGCTTCGGATTCTGGGTCTCCCTCTCTCTCTGCCCCTCCCTGGCTTGTGCTCTGTCTCTGTCTCTTTCAAAAATAAATAAAAAACATAAAAAAAAAAAGATTTCAGCACGCGAAGTTTGGGGGGATACAACCATTCAAACTATAGTAACTTCTGTGTTAGAGGGACTGGGACCCTCTTATTTAACTTTCCATTTTTTGAGTACTTGCCGTAATGTGGCTGCAGACGGAAGCAAGAGTCATCAAAACATGAAAATATTCACTACCAAACCAAGTACTTACAGACGTGATGCCGTGTGAAAACGCTAGCCTGGACCCTCACCTGTTGGGCCCCAGGGTTTGCTGGTCAGTCTCTCACTGGCTGTCCATGGCTAAAAGTGTACCACAAATGACTGGAAAGTAAAAAGGAAACTCTTGGAGAATAGGCATGGTCTCAGCAGATAGCAGAGGGCGATGCTTGAGACCTCCCTCCTCCGTCGTACATGAAACCGCCGAGGGACGACTTCATGTGAATGAAGGCAGCTAACAACTGAGAAGAGAAAGCTGACGAGGGATGGAACTCAAAGCAAAAGCACATCCTAAGGGAGTAATTTAAATAGCTAGAGCCTGGGAGACACCCATGGGGAAGCTAATCAACTCATTGACTATTTCTGCAAAGAGCTCCCGTTCCTGTGATCGAGCTGTGAAGTCCGGATGGATTGGGTAGTGCTCTTACCGTTTGGTGGGGAAGATTGTGGTAAAAACCAGCACTTGATTCATTCTGTGTAATAAGAATTTGCATAGACTCACAATTTTAGCCTAAGTTGTGTGTGTGTATATGTATTTCATGTGTGAATATATAATCATATGTATATGTATCACCACATATATGCATGTGTATCTGTGTGTATATATCTCATATATAAATATATAATTATATGTATATGTATCACCACATATATGCATGTGTATATGTGTGTATCTCATATATGAATATATAATCATATATATATATATCACCGCATATATGCATGTGTATATGTGTGTATATATATCTCATTTATGAATATATAATCATATGTGTATGTATCACCACATACAAGCATGCGTGTATGTATGTAGATATATCATATGAGTATATAATCATATGTATATGTATCACTGCATATATGCATGTGCACGTGTGTATGTGGAAAAACTTGCTTTCATCATTTTATATTTCCTTTTTCAGGATAAAGTCTCAGCCACACACTTCGTTTTTCATCAGTTACTATGAAATTTGGTGTTGGTTTTAAGTGGAGTCAGTGGGCTTGTTAGGCGCCAATTATACACTAAAAAGGAGAGCTTTCTCAAACCCTCAGGTCTGGGTCTGACAGAGGCGTGTGGCTAGGAGAAAGATGCAGAAGTCCACGGGGTGACAAGCAGCGGGGGCAGGGGTGGGGTGGGGCGGGTGGCATTTTGGGGAAGCGCTGTTGCCCGAGGCCTTGCACAGACTCTCAGCTTTCCACGTAGTGACCTGAACAACCCTCACAAAATGGAGAGCCAGGGTCTGCATGTGGCCTGCCAAGCTCAAGCTGAAGACTTCGATGTCCCGCGGCCTCTCCGGTGCAGGGTTAGGTGTTGGGGGGTGGGGTTGATGGTTCCCCTGGCGCTGGAAAGGGAGAGGAGAGAGAGCAGGAGGAGCCCAGCACCCTCCTCCCCTTCAGGGATCTCACGTTACTTGTAATTGGACAAGTGTCTCGAGTCAAATTCAATTGCGTTCCCATTAGCGACCGAAGATTTCGGGTAATTGCTCTGAACTTCCTACCCACGTGATTCACCCCCGCCTCTTATTCACCCCAGTGTCTCGCTGAGCTCTGCCTACATTCCTAGCACAAGAAATGAATCTCTCATAAGAAATGAATCTCTCCCAGGAGGACTTTGACTATTCCAGTAACTCCTCATCCTGAGAAATTAAAGGTCATTTCTTCAAGCTGAATCGATTTGTCCTCTTTGCGGTCGTCCCCTCACCAGGCAGTGCCTATCGAAATGAGCATAACTCCGTGCGCAGCACCTCTGCCTTGGAGAGACTTCCTTGCACAGACCCTCGCACAAAGGTCTAAAGCCTGGCCCGGGGTCCTTCCCGGGAGAACAGAAATGTCACCATCGCACATGTGCCCGGACACAAGCAGCTTCTGCAGTCCTTTGGCATTCGCCAGATGTACTTTGTTTGGTCCCTGTTACCACACCGGGAGGCGGGAAGGTGGAGGGGGTGCGCTGGCCACGAGTCGAGGTTCTGGAGACCAAAGAAGCCCCAAAGTAGCATCTTCACGGGCAGACTTATGAGCTTTTTCCTTTTTTTTTTTTTTTTTTAAACCCTCGTGAAGGACCTTTTTTTATCTGAAGTCACCCAGACGGTGGTCTGTCGTTTGATGACCACGACAAAAATGGCAAACCAATTCCTCGCCTGTCGTATCAGAAAGGGAGAGGGCCTACGGTCTGTGCTGAGAGGCACAGTCTCTCCGAGAGGCATGATTAGGTTTGCGAAGGGAGACAGCCTGGCTTTCTGTTGTCTGCGGAGCTTGGCAATCTCCCGCGTTTTGCTGGAGGCAAATTAGTTCTCTAGCTTTGCTGGAGGCCAATGGACCAATCCAGAGACAGATGAGGCCCTGTAGGGGGCTCCCCTGCCAAGTACCCCCATCCACAGGGGACCAGGGAAGCAAGGAATTACAAATGCAGCTGCATATTGGCTGGGGTCGGATTCAGACAGCTCCTTTTTTTGTGCGGTCTATTCTGGCTTGACCTCATCTGATGGCCTTTCAGATGTAACGTTTCGGTGGCCAGCAGCGTGAACACCGAGGGAGAGAACGATTACAGCCAGAGTCCTGAAAGCCGTTCAGCTGCCTCCGGTTTCAAAAGACCAGCCCCCTGGGGTCCGTCCCATTCAATAATGAGTGCCAGGCCGTATTGTGAGGTTGAAGAAATATCTGGTCTTTCTCCAAGGTCTTCCTCCAAGCTCTGAGCTTAGGGCACATCGCATGTATTCTCTCACTGGCCAGGGTGACACCTTGCGCAGGGAGGAGACGGGGGCCATTGTTCCAGCTGGGAGATGGAAGCCGAGACACAGCCCCGTCTGTCCCGTCACAGGTGCCTTCTTCTCCCCAGCCCAACTCTCTCGTCGTTACATTACGGTGTGGGGACAGAACTTGTGTACCGCACTTCCTCATTGTCTGGGTCCGGCCACGGGAGAGCACAAACGTTTGCAGTCAGAATACGACGTGCCCAGGTCACCCTCATTCCCGCTGTGAGAAGGTGGCTGCGCTCGAATGTTGTAAACCTGAGCGGAAGTGCACTAAATACCCCGTGGATTCTATTCAGAGCAAAGGGGGAAGAGGCAACTTTTCCTTTATTATGGTCTTAAGAGGTCCGTTCTGCAGCAATGTGATGTTTCGTGTATATTGTAAAAATTGTAATGAAAATCAAGCACAACAGGATGGAAAGGCGGAAGAGAAGTCAGTGGTTTGCCACGAACCGTCTCGTAAGCGCTGATCTGACCCTTTCAAAAAAAAAAAAAAGAATACATTAATTTCATTATCAAGACTCAGTTCCTGGTACAGGAAGGTAGCATAATGGTGTGGAGTGCGCTGAAGAGCTTAAGAGCGCGCGGGTAGAAGGTTCTTGAATGTGGCTCCAACGGGAATATTCAGATGGTACTTTAACAAAGCCTTGGGGGTCAACAATACAACCAGCAAGTACCTATGGGCCCAGCAGGGGCCCCTTCTCTACTCACCTGTGAGTCTGTTGCCTTTTGTGATGCCACAATACCCAGACTGGTTACTTCAGGCAGTTAATGAAAGGATGACTAAACTGGATTATTGGCATCCAAGATGGAAACCAGAACACTGGGGGCCAGGCTTGCTGGCAATGTGTAGGCATAGCCTCTATGCAGCTGAGTACCATGTTGGAAAACCTTTAGGGAGAGATGACATATCGACTTCCATTCCTATCGTATGTTCTGCCGCCTCCCAGACAAAACCAAACAAAACCAGACAAAACAAAAGCGTGTGTCCTTTCTATTTTTATGGCTGCTTCTTGACCGGCTGAGAGAACAGAAGGTCTATTCACATCTCGATGCTCCAGCATCATGTTGGAAATTTGCCAAGTGAGTTTTCCATGAAGTGTGAGATGAACGCATACCAACGTAGACGATGAAGCAGACCAAACCCCAGTACTTAGGATGGGAGGGGGCCAGAGGCTTGCAAGAATGCAGGGGTTTGATCTTGGTTCTGGTGAGAGCACCGGACAGAAGGAGCATCGTGAAGAGATGGCCTGTGTCAGTCACAGCTGAATCTCCAGTGCCTACGACCAAGCACAGTGCCAGACATCGCTTCGCTGTTCAGTAAGCATTTGCTGAGTGAATATAAAGGGATGATAGGAAGCCATGATTCAATGTCTTATTTATCAGTGGGGCCACCGCAAGTATAGACAGACTTATAAAACAGAATCGGGAACTCGCAAGGCACAACCTGAAGGTCCGTAAGCCAGAAAGAACACCGAAAGGGTACTGAGTGAGTGCCTCAGTCTGAGCAGTACCCCCAGCAGCGCTATGGGTCAGTCTCGGAGACTGGTCTTGGAGGCCAGAGCAGAGAGAAGCAGGGACAGGGGCCCAGCTGGTGGCTCAGAGCAGGTCTGAAGGGAGGGATGTGCCCACAGCCGAAACTGCCTTCATTTGAAAGAACAGCTGTTTGCCTGGACCTAAGGCTGGGGAAAAACCGCTGAGCCATATGTCCTCAGTAAATCAGTGTGTGGCCCTATTAGAAGATGTGCCCGAATGATCAATGAGAAGGTGGCCAGTCGGCCCCTGCAATTCATGTTGGCCTTTCTTCCAAACATTTCAGACACCTAGCAGATGGGGAAACAGAGGCACCAGAACTCACGTGTTGACGATTTTGGGGATGTGGTGAAGGAAAACCCTATCTGTGTATCCAGGCTTTTTCCTTTTCTGAGCTGTCTCATCACTGAGAGTAATAGTGTCAAACAAGCCTTCTGTGAGAGGTCATTTCAGAAGTTTCCTGTTTCTTCAAATGGCATCGACTATAGCTCTGAATAAGACAAAATCCTCAAATCGTTTCAGTTATTTACATCAGCCAACTGGTGTCTCAGCACATTCAGATATTTACATTTTTAACAGGATTTATCAGCACATAGCAGTGGTTGTATATCCACTCAAATTTTACTTTGGGCAACACCCTGAAAAGCTAATACAGACCCTTTTAAGTTTTACCTAAAATTAATTGAAAAATACAAAAATCAACAGCTTTCCTTCACACCAGCAAAGATCATTTATAAGCAATAATGGAGAATTTTCACTCAAAATTACCCCAAATATGGGATACCCAGGAAGAATTCTTAAAAAATGTTTATTTATTTTGAGACAGAGAAAGGGAGAGAGAGCAGAGAAGGGGCAGAGAGAGGGAGAGAGAGAATCCCGGGCAGGCTCCATGCTGCTAACAGTGAGATCATGACCTGGGCTGAAGTCAAGAGTCAGAAGGTTAACTGACTGAGCCACCCAGGTGCCCCCCTAGGAAGAAACCTTAACAAGAGGTATATAGGACCTATATGAAGAGAATCATAAACATTTAGAGGAATATAACAGGAAACTTGAATAAAGGAAGACCGTGCTCTTGAGTTGGAAGACGGAATGTTTTGATGTCAATTTCCCTCAAATTAGTTTAGTGGAATTGCGATCAAAATCCCACCAGGATGCTTTTTTTGCCACAATCACACCTCATAGAGTGATTCCAATGTTCACTTGCAACAATAAATATGTGAGAATATCCGAGAAGGTTTGAAAAGGAAAAGAGGAAAATTTGATCTACCAAATATTACAACATATTATCCAGCTACGGTAGCTAAAATAGTATACTGGGAAAATAGAATATAAAAGTATAAAAGTACCTAAAAAGTAGATACTGGACAAAAATGGAGAGAAGGAAATGGATAGTCTTAAAATTAATCTTAGGATATATGATACTTAGTCATTTGACTTAAATTAGCACTTCAAATCCAAGGGGACAGGACAGATTAGCAAATAAATGGTGGTAGGATAGTCCCTTAAGTATTTGGGTGAAAAAAAAACAAACAAACCAGAAAGTTGTATCATCTCAGGCTATATACCTAAACCAATTCTAGGTGAACTAAAGAGATAAATGTTAAAAATCTAATTATTCATACAGATTCAACTGAATAAGTAGGACTGATTCACAAACACCGAAAAGCATCAAAAACAAAATTAGGAAGAAAATGTAGGAAAATATTTATCACAAATATGATGAAGAGCTAATTTTCCTATGCATTAAAAACCCATAGAACTATTAAAAAGTCACTCAAAACTCTTTAGAAAATAAGAATACCATGCACAGACATTTCATAGAAGAGGTGCAAATGGTTAATAGGTCTGAAAAACGCTCAACTGTATTGGTGATCCAACATATGTAAATCAAAACGGTATGCCCTGTTTGGCCTATTAAATTAGCAACAACTAAAATATAGCTCTTATTCAGAGTTGGTGAGTGTGAAGTGAGAAAGGCACTTTTATACACTTCTGTTGCAAGTGCAAATTGGTACAATCTTTCTGGAGAGCAATTTAGCAATATTATCCCGAACCTTAAGCATTCCTCTTTGCCCTGGTGATTCCCAAGGCAGAAATCTACTGTAGCCAAATATCCAGGGATCTGGACAAAGATCTATATCTCAGAATTATTTGCAGTAATGTAAAACTGGAAAAACTCGAGTGCTCAGAGAAGGATTTACCGGTTGGGTCATGAAGGAAAAGAAGTAGTCTTTCGAGGGGAGGGAGGAGGTGAAAGAAAGTTCCAGGAAAAAGAAGAGCAGGGGTGAGGTGTGTGTGAAATTTTCACATGGGTGTGTGAAAATTCACTGTGTGGCCAATTTGGAGATGGCAACGTGCTTGGACATGGCTGAGGTGGGGCGTGTAGGGAGAGTGGGAGAAAGTGAGGCTCAGAAGCTCCTCTGGAGTTGTCCACCTCCCCCATGAGAATTTAAGGTGCAGGGATTCTGTGTTGGTCATTTATACGTCCTCCCCAGTTTCTACTAGGGGCTGAATAAATGTCTGTAAGTTAATAAATAAATAGATTTCTTTCAGATCTTGAGTGGCTTTGAGTTACATGTTATTGAGTTCTGGGGTTACTCTAGAGCCAATGAAGATCCAGCAGGGTTTCTTAGGAAGAAAAGTAATAAAGATTCTTCCTGAGTAACTGGGTTGATTCATTTTTTTTATGACATGCTTTAAATGATATTTTAAAACAGACTCATTTGGACTTCAGTCAGTAGGGGGTGCACCAATGCCGGAAATTCCAATACTAATAAAGAATAATGCTTGTTTATTAATCTTATGGTTTTTCATCCTGGGTACTATTTACCTCCTTTGCACCCTTCTCCTTGCTATCTATCCCCCACAATTTTTTATTTCTCGCTGCCATGCACACTGCTAGTGGATATGTAATGCCTCAAAACAACCAGTTATGAAACTGGTTTTAAAAAGAGTTAATCTAATATTGTTACTTGTTACAGTTGTTAAAAGTAAATGTGACATTTTTAAGAAATTGTGGTAAAAGGAGGAGGGCTTAAATTGTGCTTGTCATTTACTCAGGACAAATTTTCCATCAGAATAGGTGAGAAAGGACTAGAAAAAATGGAGGCGATAATTTGATGATTTATGGGAACACTAATACTATAATTGGAGCAAGAATAATAGTGACCTTTAGAGAATGGATATTTTACAAAGGGTTCATTAACAAGAAGGATTTGGCGTTTGGAACATTTTTTCCCCTTAAAGTTCTTCATGAAACAGAATTAATAAAATGCTATGGTTTATTGAAATTTAAAAAAAAAGGACAGAAAACTGTGGAGTTGTGTAGAAGAATTGAGGGGAAAGTAAGATGATTTTGTATATGGCATTTTTGGGGACAGAAAGGAACTTGAATGGTAAATTTATAATAGGAAGATGATAACTAAAAATACTGTACCAGAATAATTAGTGTTGATATCAAAACCTAAGAAATAGAAATCAGCATTTGATGGGAGACAAATGAACAGGTATAGAATTCAAGAAAACACAACCCAAGTAGAAAAAGAGCTATTTGTAGTGGTGGGAAGTTTGGAAACTTAAAGATGCTTACATTTCATTAGACAATGCTGTGATCTTTTGGAATGATGCTATATGGAGGACCAGGGATCCTCTCCCCTTTAATTCTCTTAAAATGCTAACAATGTGGTTTAGAAGAAAGGAAAAAAATCACAGTGGAAATGATTATTCAGATGCATCAAATTCAACCAAAAGTTAAAAAACTTTTGTAGAAGGAAAAAGAATAAAACTAAAATAAGAAGACAAACACTGTGTGGAAATTTCTCTAAAAGGCAAAGATGCTCAAAGGGGATTCTAAAAGGTATTTCAACATCGTGCAGTTCAAGAATGACATACTTATAAAAAGTTGTACAGACAACCTAAAATCAAAAATTTTCATAAAGATACGGCAATGATAATAAATACAGGAAAGCAAAGCTTGCAATAACCATATCAAATAAGTTATGATAAAAACTATTAAGTGAAATAAATGGGTAGTTATAGAAAGATAAACACTTAAGTACATACTTAGGAAATAATAATTGTCAATTTATATGCACCTAATAACATAGCAACAAAACACACAAAGCAAAGAATGTAAGAACTTCCTGTAGAAACTAGGAAAAATTCAGTTACAGGGGAGCATTAAGTTCCTTATAATCACGACCAGAACAGGGGCGCCTGGGTGGCGCAGTCGGTTAAGCGTCCGACTTCAGCCAGGTCACGATCTCGCGGTCCGTGAGTTCGAGCCCCGCGTCAGGCTCTGGGCTGATGGCTCAGAGCCTGGAGCCTGTTTCCGATTCTGTGTCTCCCTCTCTCTCTCTGCCCCTCCCCTGCTCATGCTCTGTCTCTTTCTGTCCCAAAAAATAAATAAACGTTGAAAAAAATAAAAAAAAAAAAATAGACCAGAACAAGTAAAGTAGACAAAATTCTGTAGTCTATACATGAGGTAAAGTGTCTTCAGAATTACTTGAAGAACACTTATTAATCTTATCCCTTGCTAGTTTGTATAAAATTGAGTGAATAAACTTCACCAGAGGTTTTATAGGCTACATTCTAACCAAAATACAATTAAAAATTGAAATTAGAAGTCTTAAGAATAAACAAACAAAATTGTAAGTTATTCTGATACTTTGAAATAATCTCCTGAAGAGCAACTGGGACAATGGGAAAGTCAAGAACTCAATAATGATTTAGAAAATAATAATAATACACTGCATACCAAAATCAGTAGTTAGAGAAAATGTTAGTGAAAGTTTTAAATGTTTTATTGTTAAATTAAAAAGAAAGTAAATAAATTATTCAACTAAGTATCTCAGAGAATAAAAGACACAATAAAAGAAATAAAAAGATAAAGTCATAAATTGGAAAGTAAAAAATAAAGTCAACAAAAGCAACAGATGATTCCTTAACTTTTATTAATATGGACAAGCTTCTGATAAGCCTAATAGGAAAAAACTAAACAACACATAAAAATAGAAATTAGAACAGAAATAGAAATGTATTGAAATAACTGTAAGAAATAACTATCTATAAGTATGCTATTGTACTTGTAACTCTAAAAGAAATGGGTAATTTCATTCAAAATAAAAATTCCTAAAGTTGATACAAGACAAAGAAAATCTTCATAGATTGATGAGAGGGGAAAAATCAGAAAGTCATAAAAAATTATTACAATGTCAAGGAAAAAACTCTGAATTCTGAGGCAATTTTAAAAAATATTTTAAGAAGTAGATAATACTATGTTACAAAGAGTATTCCTGCAGAGAATACACTTCTGATAAGTATAAACACCCCCAAACAACTAGTAAATGCAATGAATATAGAGGGGAAAATCTTAAATAAAACCTGTAAAGTGGGCATTGCAATATAAAGTTAAATGTATCCCTGAAATGCAAGGATGGTTCAATTGCAACATCTTATAAGACATCGGTGAATTAAATAAAAATCCATATATATAGGCATTTCCATAGCTGCTAAAAAGTAATTAAAAAAATTCAACACATAGTCCGAGTACACACTTTTTCCAAGAGGATTAAAAGTCTTTCTTTCTTTCTTTCTTTCTTTCTTTCTTTCTTTCTTTCTTTCTATTTTTTTTAAAGATTTTATTTTTAAAATAATCTCTATACCCAACATGGGGATGGAACTCACAACCCTGAGATCAGGAGTCACAAGCTCTAGTGATTGAGCCAGCCAGGCACCCCTAAAAATATATTTTATTAATATATTATGAAATTATTTTTTTAAATAATGTTAAGTGACAATGATTTAGTCAATGGACAACCCCAGAGCCATTTCTTTAAAAGCAGAATAAAATTAAGGTGCTGCCTTAATTTAACATTGTTTTGTAATGTCTGTTCAATAAATTAAGAACCAAAATTAAGACATAAGAAGAATTCATGTTGGGCCCATAGAGACAAAATATTCAATTTCAGGTGATAAAAAGTGCAAATAAGCTGTGCCATGTTGTCAGATACACGAAATGTCTAAAATCAATAGTATTCTAATATTCCAGCATTGACATCTCATTAATTATAACAAGAAAGAAATTACAACAAGAAAATTATGCATTTCTTACTTAGGAAAACAGACTATGGAAAGCAATGAACAATTTCCTGGTAAGTACAGACAATGGGATGTAGACCAACGCTGTGTTCTAGAAGAGAAGAAATTTTCCAAGGATGATAATTCTCCCCAAGTTGAATAAAAATTCCTAGATAATGTTAAGCAGAACAAACAAATAAAAACCACCAAAGAAAATAATTATAAAATTCATGAGGATAAAAAGACCACAATACCATATGTTTTCATTCTTATGTGGATCCTGAGAAACTTAACAGAAGACCATGGGGGAGGGGAAAGAAAAAAAAAAGAAGTTTGAGAGGGAGGGAGCCAAACCATAAGAGACTCTTAAAAACTGAGAATAAACTGAGGGTTGATGGGGGGTAGGAGGGAGGGGTGGGTGGGTGATGGGTATTAAGGAGGGCACCTGTTGGGATGAGCACTGGGTGTTGTATGGAAACCAATTTGACAATAAATTTCATATTAAAATAAAATAAAATAAATAAAATAAATAAACAAACAAATAAATAAAAGAAAAGAAAAGAAGGAAAAAAAAAGACCACAAAAAATATAAACAATTTAAATAAGTGGTAACTAGTCCGGCTGGCAGAAGTAGATATGAAAGTTAAGTTCTTACAGTTTCTGTAAATTTTACAAAATTAAGTGTATTTCCATTATATTTCTCCATCCTCCAAACTGGTTAAGCTCCCTCAAATTGTAGAAGATGCCACAATATTTCATTCTACCATGCCAGATAAAATATTATGTTATAAATCTACAATAATTAAAAGTTTACCCAAGTAGAAAAACAAATCAATAGAATGGGAAAAAGAAAAAGCTAGAAATAAGTCCACTGATATGTAAATTTTAGCTATATGAGAAAGTGTCACAAAAATGTGATGAGCGGATGAATAATTTAATATAAGGTGTTGGGTAACAACTCAGGTGATGTCCAAAATATTGGCAACAGTATGGGATGTGCACGGGAACACATGTTGGCCGTTCCCATCCGGTGTCACTCTACAGGTGGGTGTGAACTTGATTTAGCTCTGCCTTAAATTAGGAAATTGGGAAAAATACACTTTAGACCCATATTCCACACTATGTTGAACTCTGGATGGATTAGCACATTAAACATAAGGTTTGGGTTCTTTTTTTTTTTCCTTTTTAAAAAATGTTTACTTATTTTTGAGAGAGAGTGGGGGAGGGGCAGAGAAAGAGGGCGACAGGATACAAAGTGGGTTCTGTGCTGACAGCGGAGAGCCCAACGCAGACTTGAGCTCACTAACTGTGGAGATCATGACCTGAGCCGAAGTCAGATGCTTAACCGACTGAGCCACCCAGGCACCCTGAGGTTTGGCTTCTAACTCGTTATTTAGAAGAGGGATACAACTTTCTAAGGGCTGAGCAAAACAGGAAACTGAACATGTGACTATTGGATTGTATGCCACTTTCATAAAATGAAAATTATCGAAATAAAAAAGGAAACAATTACCTGGGAAAAAATGTGGGAGTCAAATATAACAAAGGGTTAATGTTGAAAGAAGCCACTTAAATACGTCAATACAACGAAGAGTCCAATAAACAAAGAGACACAGTTCGGGGGCGCCTGGGTGGCTCAGTCGGTTGAGCGTCTGACTTGAGCTCAGGTCATGGTCTCACGGTTCATGGGTTCGAGCCCACGTCGGGCTCTGTGCTGACATCTTAGAGCCTGCTTTGTGGATTGTGTCTCCCTCTCTCTCTGCCCCTCCCTTGCTCGTGCTCTGTCTGTCTCTCTCTCAAAAATAAATAAACATAAAAAAGTAAAAAACAAAACAAACCAAAGAGACCAAGTTCATAAGTGAGCAATATACACAAGTGTGGAGATGAAACAAACATAAGAAAAGGTGTTGGTCTTCCACACGAATGAAAGACATGCTAAGCAAGATAGCCATAGGTGCTGTTAAAACAGTTCACATCAGCAAAAATGTTTTTTTTTTTTTAAGAGTATTTATTTTGAGAGAGAGATAGAGAGCACATGGGGGGCGAGGGGAGAGAGAGATTGAGACAGAGAATCCCAAGCAGGTTCTGCACTGTCAGCACAGAGCCTGTTGCGGGGCTCAAACCCACAAACCTTCAGATCGTGACCTGAGCTGAAACCAAGAGTCTGACCCTTAACCGACTGAGCCACTCAGGGGCCCCAGCAAAACGTTTTAAAAGATTGGGTGCCTGGCTGGCTTAGTCGGTAGAGCGTGCGACTCTAGATCTTGGGGTTGTGAGTTCCAGTCTCACATTGGGTGTACAGATTACTCAAAAATAAAAATCTTTGGGGCGTCTGGCTGTTTTGGTAAGTGGAGCGTGCTACTCTGGATCTTGGGGTTGTGAGTTCCAGCCCCAGGTTGGGTGTAGAGATTACTTAAAAAAAAAAAACAAGATCTTAAAAAAAAGATAATGCCTATTGCTGGTACAGCTGCAGTTACACTGGCAACTGTGTATGTTAGATGTAGTAGTTTTCTTTCAAACAGAAATAAAAGGAATATATTTGCAGTATGAAAAATAGAATAATAAAAATGTTTCTGCCTCTTTATAATCTCACATCTGAGAAAAATCACAGTTCGCGAAGAGGATAGGGAATGTTGAGTCGGGAATTTTAGGTTTGAATCTGGATTGTAGTATTTTCAAGCTGCGTGGTCCTGGGAATGCTGTTTACTTTTTCCTCCTCAGTTTCCTCATTTGCAAAGGTGAAATTATCATATGTATCTCAGAGGATTGCAGGGAGGGTTAAATGCAATGGTGTGCATGGAAATCGAAAAGTGCTGCATTTCCGTGACACTTTGCACCTTTGTCCACAAGCCTCAGTTTCCTTATCTGCCACATGGGGACGATGATACCTATTTCGCGAGTTCCTTGGGACAATGCACGCATTCTTTCATTCAACCGCCAGGATCCAGTAGTCACGGGGGTGCTGACCTAGGTGCTGGCCGCACTGGGGTGGTCCAACTGGACTTGAGTCCAGGGACAAGCTTGTCCGGTGGTGATCATGCTGTGGGTCTCAACAAACACAAACGTGCTATCATCAGCCGTTCTGGGAGCGCGGTGCACTCAGAGCTCCTCCAAGGAGATCTCGCATTTGCAATCCTTATTTGCGTCCTCGGCGTAGAACGGGGGCTCAAATTAATGCTCCACCAGTTGGATGGAGGGGCAAATGCATGCATACACGTTTACAGGAAGGCGATTGTTTTAATGAATAATCCGAAGTCCCCTAAATGCCCAACAGAAGACGAGTGGCTGAGCAAACGGTGTTGCAATCATTCAGCAAAAGAGTCTGCAGCCATTAAAATGGAGAATTATGAGGATCACGAAAGACAGAGACGCACTGGATATAATACTACATGGGGAACAAAAGCGGAATGCGGAAAACAAACACTTTTATCACAGTAGGGGGGATTCTGGGTGAGCTAAAAAAAATTCCTTTGACGGCTTGAAACATTAGGTGTGCAATGAAATAAGGAGAAAGAAAATGGTTGTTGTACAGAGAGAAAGCATAGGTGACTGTATTCCATTTTTGTGCCGAAATATAAGGTACAAAGTGCACTGGGGCGTACCCTCCGTGCATCTTTAGACACCTGTACATCTGTGTAACCTCCACCCGGATCAACTCCTAGAACATTAAAACTGGTTAGTTCCAAGCAGGAACAAGGGCTTTGCTGTATACCCGTGAGTGGTGCAGGGAAAACTAACAGACAATACTACTTTGCAGAAAGCTATCGCTGTGTCTCTAACGGGGAAGATGCGACGTTAGACTGTGTAAAATCTGCAGAGAATCGCGCTCGCATTTTCAGATGGAATTGGGAAGTTGACAGATTTCCCAAGGCAAACAATGTGAGCAGGTTCCCCCCCCCCCCTTCCCCTTTTACACTAAAAGGCCCAAATGGAAGAAAATCGCTCTGGAATGATTCCATATAATATGCATAACTGCAAATCTGACACCACCCAGGTAATAGGCATATAACCTCCCTTGTCTCTTCAGCAAGATACACAAAGTGACACGGAACAATCCCACTGGAGCCAGGACTCTGGATTGTGGCCCCCCCCTTCCCCAGTTTGGGTGGGAAAAGACCGGACTCGCCCGGGAAGCGCGGGGGTGGGGGGCGGGGGTGGGTGGGTGTCTGTCCGTCCCTGCCTCAGTTTCCCCCAGGCGCGGATGCCCCGCAGCCCCCGCAGATCCCCAGCCACAAACACTGCCGCCCGCCCCGGGGCGTCCCCGCTTTCCCTTCCGGTGGGTGACTTGGGGGGGGGGGCTCGTGTCTCTCCAGGCCTCTCCGGGCGCTTCCGCAGACCCCCCTCCGCCGGCGGGGGCGGGCGCTGGGGCTGAGTCACCGGCGCGGGAGGGGCGCGGGTCAGGGACCCTGACGTCAGGACGCGAGCCAGACTTTAAAAATAGTGAAATGCTCTGTGAATCAAAGATGATCCGATGGGGAGAAAACAGGCGGGCGGCGCAAGGTCTTTCTGCTTTTTCCTGCAAGTAATTTGTCCTCGACCTGGGGCCGCGCCGAAGTTACAGATGGAAACAGACCCAAGCGCCTTAGGTGTCCGGAAACTCGGGAGAAGCAGTCGGGGTGCACTGGCCTCGTTCTGTGCAGTCGCGGGCCAAGGAAGGGGCTCGGGGGAGGGGCGGGGCGAGGAGGCCCGGCCCCCTTCCCCGTCGCGGTGCCCCGGGCAGGTGGGGCGGCCGGTTTCTGCCTTAGGACGGGTGAAACATGCGGCTCGTAGGATGGGGATCCGGGGGTGCGGACGACAGAGCCTTCTCTGCTCAAGCCGTCCGCGTTGACCCCTATGTTTTGGGACTACGTAAGGTGTCCAGGCTGGGCCGCCCCGGTGGTTCATTCGCACGTGCCTCCCCTGCTGGATATTCAGTCGGCCCCGAGCTTTGCCAGCTTTCATTAATTTAATTGGTTTTCTTCTTTGGATGGAGAATAGAAATATATTAGTCAACGACTTCAAATAACCTCCCCGCCCCAAGGAAAGTCTCGGTGCATTCTCCGTGACGAGGCCGCCAAGTTCTTAAGCGGATGCTTCCGTACGAGCATAGAATCGCGAAAGTAATATTTAAACGCCACTAAAGCCGGGCACGCAGCTGGCATTTAATAAATTCCAAATAACGAGTCAGACCGCATCAGTGGCTCTAAATTCAAAAATCAATTCTGTAACGTTAATAATAAAAACAATCACCTGTGGGAATTAGTGTGGGGCTTTTTTTTTTTTTTTTTTGCCTTTTTTTTAGTGATTCACAAGCTTGTGGGAATAAGTGCAAAAAATAGGATTTACCCACTGGATAAAAAATGTTCTATTTATAAAAACAAAGCAAGGCCCATAATTAAACACCATATTGTTTTAAAGGATAGTTTCAAATTTTAGTTTCTTGATACAATTAGCTAGCTCTATTTTTTTTTTTAAATGAGTACAGGAGGCTAGAGGGCGTATAAAAAAATAATCTGAAGCTACTTTATAACAAAAACAAAAAAGTTACTTTCACTTTCTCTTGTTAGTCTTTACATATTATCAAGATGTTGCCATAAATTGTGAGCTCAAGGTGGAGGGCAGGTTTTAATGAGGCCCTCTGGGTTTCTACTCACCGCCCCCCCCCCCTTCGTTTCAGGTACATTTTATCCACATGATGAAACATCAGTGTAGAATTAAATATTATACTGGCGAAGGGATACAGAAAATAAACGTGTTTTATTTTACCTCTGATTTTCTCCCGTTGCACTTAGGGCTATCAGCGACTTGCACATGAGGTATATAGCTACAAGTATCAATTTGTGCTGTTGGGTACCATTGGAATAATTTATAGCAATAAGGGCTGGTAACAAATGGTTGCAGGAAAAAAAATCCAGCTCCATCTATAGAGATAGAGGCACGAAATATATAAAGAAAACCTTGGCTGGGATTATGAAATGAGTATGAAATAAAAAACTTGAGATTGCATTACATTTTTTAAAGACAATTATCTGGGTATTGGGGGAGGTGAAGAATCTGACTATATAACTGGACATTATGACTCTAATTTTCTAATTACCGCCACGCTCATTTATAACGGTCTAGGGGGATGAAAAAGATAATTGTTTTTTCAAATGAGATCTCATGACTTCTCAGAGGGAAGTCACATTCTGTGTCACACTGTAGAAGGGAGTCATTGCCCTTTTCTTTTAAAGGGATTCGGAAGCATAAAACATATTTATGATAAATAGGCAGCTATTATATTGGAACAAGTTGGAGTCTGCAATGAATTAGAATGATTTAAAAAGGAGATGTTAAAAAAAAAACAACAGGCTTCTTTCTTCCCAAGCTCTTTTGAACAATTGATTCTATCTATTAGATGAAAAATTTCAACCTTTAATATCACCAAAGGATAAACAGCAAGGATATTCAGAATAAATAACAAGTTAAATATCCTACCTCTATGACAGAATAACGCTTTTGCCTTCATCATTATAAAATGTTAATTGGAGATATTTTAAGAGACATCCTTTAGAAGAAAATAACATAACCCAGAGACCCTGCAATGGATTGCCCGCAATATCTGACATATGCTAAAAAATAACCCCGTGAAAGGAAAGACAAGAAACGTGACTGAAAAATAGGGACATCAGAGAAACAGGACAAGTGGACAGAGGGTATCCAGGTATCGGAGTGAACAAAAAGTAGTTCAAAGTCACTATGCTTAATATGCTTAAAGAACACAGAGACAAGTGTGGACCAAATGGGTGAAAAGATGAGGTATTTAAAAATGAATTAAAATCGGGGCGCCTGGGTGGCTCAGTCCGTTGAGCGTCCGACTTCGGCTCAGGTCATGATCTCACGGTTCGTGAGTTCGAGCCCCGCGCCGGGCTCTGTGCTGACAGCTCGGAGCCTGGAGCCTGCCTCGGATTCTGTGTCTCCCTCTCTCTCTGCCCCTCCCAACTTGTGCTCCCCCCACCTCTCTCTCTCTCTCTCTCTCTCTCTCAAAAGTAAATAACAAATATTGAAAAGAATGAATTAGCCTGGATCAAAAAGCCGATAGGACTGGCTATGGTCCCAGCACAGTGCTGACCAGTGTGGTCCTGGTTGTCAAGGTATCATGCTCCTAGCCTTACCGAGCCTTAGCAATGATGTCGACTAAAGGGTTTTTGTAGCTGTGCCTTTAAAGTCACTGTACTGCCTGTAAGTTACATCTCAATAAAAAGATACATTTCTTAGGAGCTATTCTTATTTGGATGTCAAATTGTTCCCAAAGAGTCTGACCTCTATCTTGTACTTAAAAAAAAAAAAAAAAAAGCCAAAATGCTCAATCTAATCTCTTTTCAGTCACCGAGGAGTGCGGCATTAGGATCCTGATGGTGTCCCTAAATTATTCCTGACATCGGCTGTAAACGAAACGGGAAGTAATTGCTTGGAAACCTCAAAACTGATGGAAAATTATTCCGATCAAGATATTTTTATTGAAATGTTATCGTCTCGAAATCTGGCAGTTGGTTTCTGGTCTCACCATGATGCCAAATGTGATGCGAGTCAAATACTCGGTGAGCTATCCGGGTGGATCAAGGAATATGCGAACTTGTAAAAATCTCTGCTGCTGCTCAACCAGGCCGTTACTTATGTCAGCAACCAGCTTGGTAATGGCCGTGACCGAAAAGGGGAGAAGGGGCCGGCCCCGGGGGTGTCAGGCAGTGACGGGTGACTCAGTGTCCTAGAACCCAGAGGAGGCAAAGTGCCAGCAAACCCAGACAGGGGGGCGTCTTCATCTCTCACCCCTGTAACCCCAAGAGCAACGAAGCTGTTCATTCATTGCTTTCATTAGAGGCGCCAACACAGGATATCAAACTTGCAAGAATTCTTTCCACATAAAAGATTTCTGATGGCCGTTTCATCGCTAGTTTCAATTTCCTGTTCATTGCAGACACTCCTGTCTGGGAGCAGCATTTAAGTGGAAGATATCGTGCGTTTCCCCCCAAACATTTTCTGCTACCTGACGGGAAACATGATGAACCATTCTTTTAACCTGAGTGGGGTGTTTATTTCCTTGGTTTTCGTGCTGTCTCCAGCGTTTCAATTTTCTGAGCATTCAGAGGCTTCTACTGATTCTCCCTTCTTGAAAGGTTGTCAAGGCTGCTGCCAGCCCAGGACTGTCTCTGAGTGTTTTTTTGCTGGCACACGACAGACAGAGATTAGATTCTTGCTTCCTGGTTTGCCACAGGCATATTTTGGAATCAATAAACTTCCCTGTCACAGCCCCTGGCGGGGGTAGGGGGGTGGCGGGGGGTGGGGTGGGGTGGGGGGGGGAGAAGGCACGCTGACGCTCGGAGGCATGGGTGGACAAACCAGGGCCCCAAGGCCAAATCCAGGCAGCTGCCTTTTTGGTGCAGCCCAAGGGCTAAGGAGGGCTGCTACATTATTAAATGGCTGGGAAAAATCAAAACAGGAGGAATACTTTGTGACACGTGAAAATTACATGGAACTCACATCTCGTCCGTAAACAAAACATCATTGGAACATATGGTAGCACACGTATCGAGCATGGCCACGTTCGTGCTGCAACAGCACGGTGGGGTCGTCGTAGCCGAGACCCCATGGCCACCTCCATAGCCCAAGGAGCAGCGAAGTTCTAGGACTTCGGGACCTAACATATCTACTATTTGGCCCTTTAGAGAAAAAGGTCGCCCGCTGATCGGGATTCAATGATGCCCCTTCCTCCCAGGAACGTGACCTGATTTGGAAATTGTTTTTTTTTTTTTTTTTTCTTTTGTAAATAATCAAGAGGAGGCCTGGAAAGGACCCTTCCGAGTGCCTTCAAGGAAGCGTGGTCCTGCTGACATCTTCATTTTGGTCTTCCTGCCTCTAGGATTTGTGAGACAATAAGTTTCTGTCATTTGAGCCACCCCGTTTGTGTATTTTCTGATGGCAGCCCCAGGAGATGGAAACATCCCTCCTGATCTAAAGTGAAATACCATAAGCATCATCCCCTAGAAGGTTCTCGTGCCCTTTCCAGATCATTGGGTTCTTAAGAGCATCCGAAGTCATCAAAGGCCGCAGACCTTTCTCCCCTTTCCTTCACCGCACCTGTGGAGGGCCCTGGGCTCCCTCTTGGTAATGGGCCCCCTCAGTGATGTCTTTCTACCCTCCATGCGCTCTCCAGCTCCCCCCATGTGACACATAGCTTATTTTTCCCAAATAACAAATGAATCAAGAACTGTCAAACTCCCACCTGAACCAACTTCTCATAGCCTCCTATTCAAAAATTATAATTTTCCCAAAGAGGCTTTTTTTCCCCCTAAAAGATAAAACGAGAATGGTTGCAGGTGATTTTCTTTTTCTACCAATATTTTCAAGAGCATTCACCAGGGGAAGCGTCGAGAAGAAGCCCAGAATATGGGGGAAACCTTCGGCTTTTCATTTTAATATCCCAGATAATAAAATGAGGAAATAAATGTTTGGGGAGCTCCTTTCCAAAACATTTTAAGGAAACCAAACCTGCTTTTCTTTTTTTTTTTTTTTAATTTTTAAATGTTTTTATTTATTTTTGAGACAGAGAGAGACAGAGCATGAGCAGGGGAGGGGCAGAGAGAGAGGGAGACACAGAATCGGAAGCAGGCTCCAGGCTCCGAGCTGTCAGCACAGAGCCCGACGCGGGGCTCGAACCCACGGACCGCGAGATCCTGACCTGAGCCGAAGTCGGACGCTTAACCGACTGAGCCACCCAGGTGCTCCCAGACCTGCTTTTCAAAAACATGTTCGGTTAAAATATTTGACGAAAACAGATTACCAGTGAGAACAAAGAATAAAGTCTTCTGATCTACATTCTCCAATTAGTTGTTTACAGTTTTAAAAATGTCTAAATCATTTGGGGAAGTCACTCCAACACAGGTATAAAGCTCCTAACGTAACACAATACGGACACTTAGATATGCATAAGATATAAGCTGAAGGGTGGTTATTCACTTCAACAACAGGCTTTGGGATTCCTTTATAAACGGTTTGGTTTATAAACGTTTGCGTGCGTTGGTTTAGAGCACATATCTTGCAAAAAAATCAAAGCCCCCAATACTAATCAAACAAAAGCTTTACTGAGAAGCCGCTAGACGTCCAGTTCTCATTCTGGTGCTCTGGGGGAAAAAAAAACATACTAAGACATAAACTTTGACCTCGGTGAATTTATGGAATTCGTTTTTAGTCTGCTTGCAAAGATTAGAAAATTACGTAGTTAAGGGCTAAATGGATGGAAAGATTTATATGTGCAGCCATTTTCCGGGCAAACAAAAGGTCCTTGCACCTGTCGTGAAGCCATGCGGGGGGTGGGGGTGGATGTTCATGCAGCTGCACCTTCAAGGAAGAATAGACATGAAAAAGAGGGTGGGGAAAGGAAGTTCACGATGGTACAAAGCCTGACAAAGTAAAATTAAATGGCACAGTTGGAAGGTATGAGTGGTCCCCCAAGCAGAAACGGGCTATTTCCCCAAAGGGTCCTTACGAGGGTTTTTAATTTCTTAGAGAACATATGATAATCAGTGGTCAGCTTCTTGCAATTAGCCGATCCTCACAGTTTATCTAATCGTATAGTGTAAAGGGCGTACGTCCCTATAATCACAGAGGAGACGCTAGGCGCTCCAACACGGCACCAGAGTTGTTGCCCTTTACCTCTCGGTTCTTCCTGATCTCTGTTAGACTTCCTCAGTCTGTGCTCTCGTGTTGTGGCAAAAAATGGCCACTGGCAGCTCCTGGCCTTTATCCTACCAGCTCCGGCGACCCAGCTGGTCGGTAATCGTGCGGTTACACTGGGCCCTGTGGCTGCATGAAAAAATCAAATCAGTGATACCGACCCTGCCTTTCAAAGGGTGATGTTTTGTTCATCACGGATTATTTCTTGCATTAGTTTTCATTTTAAAATATACTGCCTTCGACTATTCTTTACTTCGTTTACTGAAGGTAAACATGTTTACATGTTGTGCCCGGGTGAGTGCCTGGCTCACTTCAACCCGGTTCCATCCTTCCCCCCACCAAGTACGTGTTATGGGTTGAAATGTGTCTTCTCAACAGGTTGGGGAAAGTCCTAGCCCCCCTGTACCTAGGAATGTGACCTTATTTGGAAAGAGGGTCTTTGCAGATGTCCTCAGGTTAAGACGAGGTCATTCAGGTGACGTTGTGTGAACTAGAGGTGTGGGGAGAAGAAGCCAGGGGAGGACGGAGGAGGATGTTGGAGGGCTGCACCCACAAGCCAAGGAAGGCCAAGCACTCTCAACAAATCCCAAAGCTCCAAGAGGCAAGGAGGGGCTCTGCCCTACAGGTTTCGGAGGGGGCGTGTTAGTGCCAACTCTGGACTGCACACTCCTGGCCCCCAGAGCCGTGGGGGTCCCCAGAATGTGCGATCACACATTTCTGTTGTTTTCAGCCGCCTGTACTCTGTCACTCACAGCCCTCGGAAATGGACAGTCCCTGTGCCTTTGGCCCCTCCTTCCGGCTTAACTCCTGAGACCCAGACCCTAGAAGCCCACGCTGGCTTCTCGGCCTCTTTGCAATCTTCTCTCCCTTTGTCCGCTGCTTAAACGTTGGCTCCCTCAATGGGAGGTCTCTTGTGCGGTGTCTCCAAACAACTCCCCGGCCCCCACTTCGATTGTGTAAGAAAAAGAACCGCTCCCCTGGCCTGGCAGCCAGGGGTGGTAACGACCAAGAACAACTTGGAGGAGGGGGGCTCAGGACAAACTGGGAGGCAGTTAGCAGTCTGGGGCACAGACCACAGCATACTGAGGATAAAGATCTGGTGATGGCAGTGGCGGGAGGGGGGGGCACGGGCAGGGGAGCTGGGGGCGGGGGGGGGGATGCATTAATTAATGAAAGAATAAGGTCTTTTTCTCTGATTTCACTTACTGGCTGCTCCCAAACAGGCTGATTTCAGGCTTTGAGGCATTTCTTATTACCTGGTCACAGAGGGCCTGACCTTCTATAGTGCTCGATATTGCCACCTTTAAGAAAAACACGGCATAAATGGAATTTCACAGCAATCTGCTGAGTACATGGGATTGCCATCAGGAGTTCATAAATCTCTTTCTTGAGGAGGTGAAGGGGAGAGGTAAGGGCGGGGGAAGATGAGCTGGGGAAATACAGTTCTGTTGGTCAGGTTCGCAAAGAGCAGAGACCAGCGTTCAGTAATTAATTCCGCACGTGACGAACAGCGAGAAGCAAATGGAAAGGGCCTCGCGAGTTGGTGATGACCATGATGAAATCCGCACACCCTAAACACAAACTCGGTCACGTAGGCTGAAGGCATCTTTCCAGCTCCCAGAAACAAGCAAAGGGCAACTCACATCAGCTCAGAAGTACCCTGCTGAAAAAGTGGGCTTCTTTTTCTGATGCCTGGAAGGCATCGTTATTTGGTCCCATGAATTCTTCGAGAACAAGAATAAAAATCAAGCCGGTGTCGGTGAGGCAGGACATCAGTGCACCGTGCTGGGGAGCTCGACACGCACGGAGATGAGGGGACCCAGAAAACGCCTGTTACGTCGGCCCATGTGCAGGAGCACCTCACACCGCACGTGTCTTATCTACCAGGAGCCCTCCGGGTGCATACTTTGATGCTTAAAAGGCAGTAGGCATTTACTAAATGTGCTTTATTCTGATCCACTCTGTCGCACTTCGGTGATAGAGAAACTTACCAGCTATCTTCCCAGCTCTTAACACACCAAGGTGTGGGGGGGGGGGGGGGAGAAACAACTTTCAGAATTACCACGCTGAACTTTAATGCTACTCTCAGAAAGTTACTGCTTAATTCCACATCTCTTATGCAAACTGAGAGGCACACGATTTCATTTCAACTTATTAAGTCAATTACCTGAAAAATAGACACCAAATTACAATGTATACTGTTTTTTTCCCACTCTATAGAGAATCAAAATGTCACAGGTAGGTGGGATACAACAGAATTTAAAAAGTTTTCTGCTTATGAATGATACATAATTTCAAATGACTCATAGCACTTGTTGAAACAAAGTATCCAGCCTGGCTGACTCATGAGAGCTCTGACACTAGAGTTTCAAATAGAGTTTCCATAATAACAAAAATTGACCCAACATGTACGCATTGCAGAGAGTTGTCCTGACCATAGCAAATCGGTGGTGATCAGGCTATCAATCATTTGAACAAGCAGTTCGATGCACTCAGTGACCTCTCCCCATCTGGATGCCTCCCCAGAGCTACCGTGAGGACTTGAACAGCATGCTATGGGATACATTTAAAAATCTTTTTAAATGCCGGCTCTATTGTAAAGCTCTAATGAAAAAGGAGCGCTCTTTATTCGCCTATAATTTTGAAAATGGCCTCATTTATTCTCCAAGTACATTCAAGACACTTTGGATAATTTAAGAATATTGTATTTCTTAAAAAACAAGGTGTGAGAAATGTCAGTGTTATTTGTTTCATCTCCTCTCGCTCCCACAGAGCCCGAAGAGATCACACAATGGATTTTTCACTTTGGTGTCTTTTCAAGGAGAGAGTATCGGAACAGAAAAATAGAACCCCGAATAATTGAGACTGATTCACACTTACCGGTTCGCAACCACTTCTACTTACTAATTTATAACGCTTTTGTGAAAAGTCAGACCCCCTTCATTCCAGCTTCCTCTTCCGATACGGAAGATGGAAATGTTACTTTAGCTGCAGAACTTCAAAGGGGAGAACTTTGGAAACAAGCTGAGTAGTGTCTGCCTTCTGTCGTCCTTTCTAAAAGAGGAGAGAGACTAATGGATTTAAGCGAGGAAGGTGAGCAGGTTAGTGCTTATTCAAGTCCCGTATTCGTATCGTTCAGCTTCGCTGTCCTTATAAAAACACCTTTGCTGTATGAAGAGGGCACCCAGGAATTTTGTCTTTCCTCCCAGAGGAAACTTCTCAGGAGCAATTACAAAGTTCTGAGGAGCGGTGAGCGTCTCCTAAGAGCTGATTGTTCCAGAGTGTTCTAGTGTCCTAATGGACTCGTCTATGCACTTGGCCAGTAACTATCCAGGACCTACTGTGTGCCAACCAGAGAGGAGAACAAGAATGAAATGGCACCCGACTTCACAGAGTTTACCCTCCAGCAGGAGAGAAAGCTTCCGAACAAGCAAGCCCTTCATTCATCGCAGAGCGTGATGGGTCATGGGAGGGGAGCGGGGGCGGAGGGCGAGGTGGGTGCTCACTGAGCCAGATTGGGTTGGGTCCCCGAGGAGGCGACTCTTGACCTGAGCTCCGAAGGATGGAGATGTGGCCGCTGCCAGCAGGGGGGAGAGTTCTCCGGAGATGGGACGGAGGCTGGATGCCCTGAGGTCTGCAGGGCTGGACTGTATGGGGACGCAGGAGGTCAGAGGAAGCAGGGGCAGTGTTCTCTCTCCTCCATCTCGTCCTCCCTTCTCCCCCTGCTCCTTAGGAGGATGCCGAGTCACGCTCAAGTCAGCTGAGGGTGCGGGGCTCCGAGTGAAGCACGGACGAGCGCAGCCTTGAGAGAGTGTGTGCCTCCGCCTGCCCTTCAGCGGGCGCAGGTGCATTCTTGCCCAGGAGGGGACTCTCCGCAGCTGTACCCCAGCCTGTCTGCGAGACCCCGAATCTCCGAGCCACCTGTTTGCTCTCAAGTCAGTCAACAGTGGGAACGGCACCCCCTTTCGGTGTGGTACGGTGCACAGCTTGAACACCCGTACACGGCCGCCCTGGGGGCGAGGGAAGCAGCCAGGATGACGCAGGGTTCTGGCTCCTGCTACTGGCAGTGCCATGAAAGAGCGAGGGAGAACCAGGGGGCCAAGTTGAAGAAAAGAGCAGGAATACCCGCCCCTATGTTTTTTCCACTTACACCGTGTAAAATGTCACGGGGGCAATGGGCAGTCTCAATTTGTCCCTTTATCCTTTAAACGCAGTAGGGGGACACAAACTGGAAGCCAGCTCCAGCACCCTTGTGACTATCACAAGGGTGACGGCTTTGGGATCTGGGGTCAGGCTGCCTTGCTGCCTGCTGGGCCTCTCCGTCTGCCAGCCAGCAGGTCCCTTCACCCGGGCCTTCGCCTTGCCATCTGTAAAGTGGGGGGTCTTGGTGACCCCAAGGTACGCTCCCTCTGTCGTTCTGCCCCGTGTCCGGATTCGCAAGCCATGCTGGGTGGGGGGGAAAGGGCACTTCTTTAAAGCAAACATTTAAATTTCGCTTTTTTACTCATATAAAAGCAACCTAAGTTTTTCTGAGCAAGTGAATTTTAAATACAGAATATCAAAATTTTCAATAAGGGAATATCACGTATCTCCTCTTGGCCCATGTAACATGCGGCAACAATTTACAAATCATTCCAAAATGTTTCTAGCCTTTGCCAGGGGGAGTCAGGGAAAGAAATGGCTTCTTTTTCACAGAGCTCAAACACAATGTGGTCAGCAGGAAGGATCCATGTACACGGTCCCAACGTACAGGGCGGTCATAACTAAGTCAAACTTGGCCTGTTTCACGTATCTTATTCTTTCCTTTATGCCTTTGAGTTTTATTTTATCTTATGTTCTGGAGCTAGTAAAGCCTGGCGGGAGAGTACTTAGATTTTGGGAGATCCTGAGAACTTTCAAAATAACGTCAATGCTAGCAGGGAATGAGAGTTAACGGCACAAGAACGGCCCACGCGACCGTCAGCCCATCGTGAGAAAGATCTACGTTGAAACCGATCACATGCGCGTTTGGAATGGACCCCCCGAGACTTCCGTGGCTTCACCTTATCTTTCAGCGGAAGGTTTGGCTCTTCGTACCATGACGCTGGGCAGCCGGTCTCAGCACCTCTGGTCTCCACTCAGGGGGGCCGAGAACCCGGGGCCAGGGGCACTTCCGGGAAGAAGGGGTAACGCAGAACCACGGTATCCAGCACGTGGCAGGTGTTATCGTGTTCCCACCGACTTCCAAGTGAGACTGGGGTGTCCGCTCAAGCGTCTCCGGATTTACCACGCTATCATTTCAAGAGAGTGTTTCTTGTTCACACGCCCCACGAGCTCACAGCAAATCCCCGTCCCAGACAAGAAAATGTGGCGATAGTTTCTGATGTACCTACAGAAGTGGGGTCCAGCCTGATCTCCTCCGTAGAGTCAAGTGAGAATGATGTTCCCTTTCCTACAGGCTGATAGGTTCTGGTTTCTACCTCAACTGTGGGACTCTGTGATCTGCCTGCCCCTGGATTTGGGGTTCAAAGAAAAAAAATGGACAGTGTCTTTACCCTTTCTTCGTTCCTCAGAATAATACCTTAAACAGAACGGTTCCTCAACAAATATTTGTTGAATTTGAATTTCAAATTTGTTCTCTATGAATAGACTCAATCAGTGATCAGCCCAGGATTTGTATCTCAAGTTGAAGCGGAGACGTTCACTGTATCAATCAAGAATTCTGATTACCAACTGCAGAAATCGATTCTGATTAACTCGAAAGGAGAGGGATTTCTGGGAAGGACATCGGGAGTTCGCGGAGCCAAGGAGAAGGCTGGCAAAATCGTCTTGGAAAGCTAACGAGACGTGCAGGAGCAGGAAGCCAAGAACCCCGAGATCCCAGTGCAAGGACCGTCTGGCTGGGCCTCCCCCACGAACACCTGTCTGTCTGTGCACCTGCCATTGCCACCCCCTGGCTCCTAACTGCCGCCTCCATGGTTAATAATCCGTTGGTGGGTTGGGGCCACTCCCTCAAAATTCAAGGCCATGGACAGGAGTGAGCAGTTGGCTGGGACTAGGTGTGTGCCTGTATCCTGGCTGCTGGAAAGTGGGGAGAGAGCACATCTACCTTCTTGCCTCCTGGAAGACGGGGACCTCACCGTGGAGAATTTCACCGAAATATGAAGGGTGTTATCAGAGTGGAGGGAGCAGAGGGAGGAAGAGAGGGAGGAAGGTGGAGGCAGAGGAGGAGCAGGAGGAGGAGGAGGGGGGGAAGAGGGGGAGGGGAAGAGGAGATATATACCCACTAGGTTAAGGAAGAAATTTTGATTTTGTCAATGATGCTGTTTAAAGCGAGCTGAGTAATCAGCTCTTCAAAAACATATGTGCTTATAAACCACAAGAGACTCTTAAAGATAGAACAAACCGAAGGTTGATGGAGGGGAGATGGGTGGGGGATGAGCTAGATGGGGGATGGGCATTAAGGAGGGCGCTGGCGATGAGCACTGGGTGTCGTATGTAAGCGATGAATCACGAAATTCTACTCCTGAAGCCAGCATTGCACTCTATGTTAACTAGGATTTAAAATAAAATTTGAGGGGCGCCTGGGTGGCTCAGTAGGTTGGGCAACCGACTTCGGCTCAGGTCACGATCTCATGGTTCGTGGGTTCGAGCCCCACGTTGGGCTCTGTGCTGACAGCTTGAAGCCTGGAGCCTGCTTCAGATTCTACCTTTCTCTACCCCTTCCCTGCTCATGCTCTGTGTCTCTCCGTCTCTCAATAATAAATAAATGTTAAAAAAATAAAATTTGGAAAGAAAAGAAAAAGCACATGCGCGTTTTCTGAATAAATTTATCTAAAAAAATCAAAACGTTTTGTGCGAGTAGAAACAGCTGAAGTAAGTCTTCAGTATAAGTGACAAATTCTACTTAATGACACAACATGCAAGGAACTTTAAACATTTAATAAAACCAAACTCTAAAGAGTAAAAGTTGTTCCTTATTTCAAGCCAATAAAGACAGAGCTGTTTTAGAATAGAAATCAGAAAATTAGTTATTAACTAGAGAGTTATTAATTAGGTCCCAGTAGTTGAAACTGATGAGCTGTGTAATAAACGCTCTCGTATATGATGTCTCTGCCTGGTTCACATCCGGAGATAAAGACCATCTGTGACACGCTAAGTAGATATGTCCCAAAGCGTGTTCATATATTGGGAGCATGAGTTATAAATCATTTTGTTTTCTTACACTAAATAAAAATTCTCTCCCTGGGGCAGAAATGATTCGTTCATTATGACCGTAATGATTGTCTGTGCCATGCATCTAGGCTAAAAATTCCCTCTTCGATACCTTTCACTTTCTCCCAGTCTTCATGAATTAGTTATTTTAACGTTTCTAAATTGCTCACCTGACCCTGTATTTGTGCACGCTCCTGGAAGTACGACGTCCCTTTCCTTTAAAATTAGGGCCTTACCTTATTTATGCTGCATCAACTTTAAGTCATGTTCCCAAAAGATTGAACACTATTATGATAAAATAACAGGCTGGGAAAAAAAATCACGAAATCACGGTTAAGTTTTTCTGGAGGTGGGTACATGCAAATTCCCGCTGGGTAATTTGTTCATACTATCCTAGAAATAACCCAAGCAAATACTTAAAAAATTAAAATTGTATTTTTCTTCAAATTCTAATTCTATCTAGGACTTTCAAGGTGCCTGGATGGTATTTCCTTGGCACATAGTGAAGTGAGTCATCAACACCATGAGAAATTTTACTTTATGTCCCACAGAGGGAAGTTAGACCATCCCCCAAAAGGCACTTTACGGCCCAGATGGCAACATGGACCATCCCCTTAACAAAAGAGTAAAGCAACCTGACAGCTGATGGTCACACAGAAGAGGGAAGAGCAGGTGTCTCAGAAGAGGAACAACCAATACGTTTTCGGGGAGGGGCATCTGATTGAACGAACGAAATGCCCGGACTTAGCGTGTAATCAAAGCAATGAGCCGCTGCACAAGCCACGTTGTTAAACTGGGACACCCCAATACTTACATTTGACTATTTATCAGTTGGGCTGCCTGGATAATGGGCTTTTCATGTACATTTAAGCTCAGACTTTTTTTTTTTTTTAAGTTTCTTTGATCTCTACACCAATGTGGGGCTTGAACTCATGACCCCCTGAGATCAAGAGTCGCACCCTCTTCTAACTGAGCCAGCCCAACGCCCCTAAGCTCAGATACATTTATTTATTTATTTATTTAAAAGATTATTTATTTTGAGAGAGGGAGAGAGAGAGAGGGTAGGGGAGGGGCAGAGAGAGAGGGAGAGAATCCCAAGCAGGCTCCTTACTGTCAGCACAGAGCCTGACATGGGGCTCGATCTCACCAGCTGTGAGATCATGACCTAAGCCGAAATCAAGAGTTGGGTGCTTAACCGACTGAGCCGGCCGGGCAGCCCTAAGCTCAGGTGCTTTTAAAGTACAATGTTGGTTGTCCTTTTTAGCCAAACGGTAGAGCGAAACCCACAAGTGCAAATAAATGGCAAAGATTTATATAGGCTCAGTGCCAGCAGGTTTTAATGCAGGCAGCAAGTTTTTTTTGTTTTTTGTTTTTTGTTTTTTTTTAAACGCCTTTTACATAGTTTGGCAAGAATGAGTAACTTATAAAAGAAAAGGTCAGATATGACAGGAAGTGTAAATTTGGATCAAGATTTCTTTCTTTTTTTAAAATGTTTGTTTTTATTTTTGAAAGAGAGAGAGAGAGAGTGCAAGCGGGGGGTGGGGTGGGGGCAAGAGAGAGGGAGACCCAGAATCCGAAGCAGGCTCCAGGCTCCGAGCCGTCAGCACAGAGCCCGACACGGGGCTTGAACTCATGAACCGTGAGATCACGATCTGAGCTGAAGTCGGACGCTTAACCGACTGAGCCACCCGGGCACTCCTGGATCAAAATTTCTTGAAGGCAATTTGTCGATACGTGTCCCAATCCTCAGCTGTCGTGTTGTCCAATGAATCCCCGTGGAGGGATGTCTCTTCAACACATAATAATAAATAAATTTGTGTGAAGATCATGCCAGGAGGATGTTCATTCCAGCATAGTTTATAAAAGCAGAAAATTATTACGTGTCCACCATCAGAGACCTAGGAAAATAAATCACACACACGATATGCAGGCTGGGAAGCTGGGAGGCCTGTAGAGACCCGAGTCACGTGACAGACCACTTTACACTCACGAGATGGGCCATCACTAAATCGTCAGAAAAGAGCGAGATTGGGGAAGGACTGGAGAAATTGGAATCCTCAAATATTGCTGGTGGGGAATGTAAAATGCGTCTGCTGCGGTGAAGAACATTTTGGTGGTTCTTTAAAAAGTTAAACACAGAATTAACCTACAGCCCAGTAATTCTGTTCTAGAATACGCCTGTCCAGCACGACTCACAATCGCCAGAAGGGGGGAAACAACCCAAGGGTCCACAGTCAGAAGAATGGACACACAGAGTTGTGGTCTAGCCCTCCAGTGGGGCACTGTTCAGCTGTCAAGGGGAATGAAAGGTCGACCCTCAATATGACGTGCACGAACCTCAAAGACATGATTCTCAGCGCAAGCAGCCAGGCACAAAAGATCACATATATATATTTTTAAATTTTAATGTTTATTTTATTTTCGAGAGAGAGAGAGAGACAGAGCACGAGTGGGGGAGAGGCAGAGAGAGAGGGAGACACAGAACCCGAAGTAGGCTCCAGGCTCCCAGCCGTCAGCAGCACGGAGCCCGACACGGGGCTTGAATCCACGAACTGCGAGATCGTAACTTGAGCCGAGGTCGGACGCTCAACCGACTGAGCCCCCCCAGGCACCCCAAGAGGTCACATGTTGAACCATCCTATTGACATGAAATATTCGGAAGAGGTAAATCCATAGAGACAGAGAACAGACTAATGGTTACCAGGGGTTGACAGAAAGAGGGAATGGGGGTGATTGATCAAAGGTTTAGGTTTCCTCTGGGGTGATGGAAATGGTCTGGAACTGGACAGAAATGATGGTTGCACCACACCGTGATTGCACTGAATGCCATCAAATCGCTCACTTTAAAACGGTTAACCGTTAACTTTATGTTATGTGAATTTTTCCTCAGTAAGAACAAAAAAAAGGCGATGGAGAAGAGTATCTCATGATAAGTGAGAATGTTCACCATATATCTAGTCAGAAAAAATAAATGAAAAGTGGGTAAGAAAACAGTGGGTATAGGAATTAACTGTACTTGCTAATATATATATATATATAATTTATATATATAATATATGATGATACACAAAAACACTGACAGCGATGATTCTTGGTGGTGGATTTAGAGGATTATGTGGTGGGATTATGGTTGATTTAATTCTTATCTGTATTTCCAAATATCTCATAATTACCACGAAATACTTTGGATTAAGAAAAAAATGTGTGGGGGCGCCTGGCTGGCTCAGGCAGTACAGTATGAGACTCTTGATCTGGGGGTCATAAATTCGAGCTCCATGTTGGGCACAGAGCTTCTTAGTTAAAAAAAAGAAAAGACCACTTAAACCATTAAAACCGACTGAGTGGCTCAGTCGGTTAAACGTCTGACTCTTGATCTCAGCTCAGGTCTTGATCTCAGGGTCGTGAGTTCAGGTCAAGCCCCTCATTGGGGTCCACGCTGGGAGTGGAGCCTACTTAAAAAAAATGCAGGGGCGCCTGGGTGGCGCAGTCGGTTAAGCGTCCGACTTCAGCCATGTCACGATCTCGCGGTCCGTGAGTTCGAACCCCGCGTCAGGCTCTGGGCTGATGGCTCAGAGCCTGGAGCCTGTTTCCGATTCTGTGTCTCCCTCTCTCTCTGCCCCTCCCCCGTTCATGCTCTGTCTCTCGCTGTCCCAAAAATAAATAAACGTTGAAAAAAAATTAAAAAAAAAATGCAGGTAATATAACAAAAATAGGAGTCAAACATTAGGATTAGGGCCAGGATTCACAGAGCGCCTCCATAAAACACAGTAATGACGGGCATGATTTTTTCCATCAGCTCATTTGTATTACTGAGCAAATTATGTCTCGTGACACATAATAACACAGTGAAAAGAGGGATATATCCTGCTGAACAAACAAGTCAGGATCTCCAAAGTGCTGCACCGTACTTCTGCTCGAAGACTTAAACCTTTTAGTTGAGATAATATTGAGGCAATTATAGTAACACAATAGAGTTACATGCCTTTTGAAAGCACTCAGAAGAAATATGCTTATAAGAAATAGCACATCAAGAAAATAAACCCACGTGCTGCATTTAAATATTCTTTTAATAAAAATGTAATTGACTTAACATCATTAAGAGAGCTTGTTCTGTTATTCGTAAAGCATATAAAACTGTGATCAATTTAACCAGGGTGAAATAAAATATGACACTTTACCATTTTTCTACCACTGTTTTGCATCGCGGTTAAAAGAAAGCTACCCAAATGAAAATATCTACATTTTCATGCTTTAAGAAAATTTGATAAAAATGCAAACGCGAAACGGGGAAATCACACGACTAGCAATTGCATTGTAAAAAGAAAGACTAAACTATTCTGTGACAGAAAGAGCTCTTTCAGTGCATTTTGAAAATTTCAATTTTTCCTCGCATACAGAGTTGCTACAACTCTCGGAGCTTCCGCCTGTATCGACACTTATTGGTCTAGATGTTACTAATTGTTATCATGAAGATTCCCCTGTGATCATGTCTGCTTTTCTTTTCCATTAGCAGAGGCTGATATCCAGCCACTTCACTTAACAAGGATTTGAGGAGTATCTACTCTATTCCAGGGAGGTGCCCAGGGGCTGGCGGACTGAAGGCTTTGGTCTTACTCTTGGGTCATAAGTGGGATGCCCAGTGCCTGGAACAGTAATGGCACCCAGCAGGCACTTGGTAAATATGTGTTGGATATTGGCTTTAGGAGGAGGAGTCTGAAGGAATCCCGAAATGCACGTTAGAGCCTCCCCCAGGGTCGAGCACTGGCCACACAGGCTTGCACATTACAAGACGGCAGGGGGATGCTAGCTAACATCGAACATCTACCAAATTCCAGGCCCTGTTCTGAGCAGTCTATATGCACCAAGTGATTCGCTTCTTGGAATGGTCCATGGATCTGTCAACCATTACTGTCCCCACTTTACAGATGAGAAAATTGAAGTCCAAGAGTTTTAAATAACTTGCTTGAGGGCATAGATAGTAACACCTGGAGGCTACATCTGCTTGCCAAGGGTGAGGAGGGAGAGGAAAGTGATGAGGACCCCAGAGAGCACAGCTTAAATGGTGGCTTCTAATCATCACTGTAGGATGTGTCCATCTTCGTCAAAGCTCAGGCAACGTGATCTGGGGCAAGACGGGAGATGAAATGGGTAGGAAAACTTCAGAGTAGACTCGATGGGCACGTGCACCCCGCAGTCACTTAGGCATCTCCCACGGCAACTTTCTGTCCCGGGTGGATACTACTGGATTTTCCATCCATGGCAGTTTCCTTTCAAAATAAGTCCATTTCGGTAAAATCAGTGAAGTCCACTACGGGGAAACGTGAAGTAAATAATGGGAGAGATGATATAGGACATGACGAACCTCACGAAGGTTGGGTGTAGACCAGGGGACACAGGACGATATCGAAGCTGGGAGCGTATTTCCTTGTTTCAAGAACTTAAGACTCAATGTTTTTCAAAAAATGCACCGTTCATCGCTTCACCTGCAATGCTGGAGACTGGCTAGAGGGTGCCACATCTCAGCCCAAACCAATGCCTGTCTTGAGAGAAGAGGGGCCGAGGCCCCGGAAGGCTTTCCAGGCTAGTGTTGGCAGAGATGGTGGCCTGAAGAAGCACCCAGCCCAGCAGGAGCGTGTGCATTTGCACCCACACAACATGCGGCCAACAGGTCTCATACTATTAAAAAAAAAAAACAAACCCAAATGAAACAGCTACAATTTTTAGTGTTCCTTTCCAGGCAATATATCATTTCATCTCACTGCACGTTCGTAAGGCATTTCAAAAGGAAGTGGAAAAAATCTTTGCTCTGATGGCCGAGAAGCAGAATAAACCAAATGGCAGAGTTTGGTCCGTGCCTCCCGTGGCAGACATTATTGTGTCTCTTGGTGGCACCTGTGGCTGTTGCCGGTTATGAAACTGATTCTGGGTACCGAGACGTAAAGGGACCTATGGCAAATGCCAGCTTCTTATTAGATTTTAACCTCCCTTTTATGTTGTCCTCGGAATACTGAATTGACCCACCAATCACCCCCCTTTAACTCTACGTGTCAAAGACTAGTTGCTATGTAGCGATGAAAACATGGGAGGTTCCAGAACTCCTTTCCCGCTGTAGGACATTCATGGGGTGCACAATCAGCTTTATAAGTTACAGGTACATGTTGAAAATAAAATTCTGACCTACAGCAGATGTATGGGCCTGCCTTGTAACGGATGGGGCAAATTACCTTTTTCTCCTATTCACTTCATTTCCAAAGTCCTTCCAGCGAGGTATCACTGATGTTGAAAACAAGAACCCTTGGAACAGGGTACTCTATGCTGGTGTCTTCTAGATCCCCAGTGGCTGTCGTTGTACCACAGTTGACCACTGTCTGGTCCAAGAGCAGCAAGATGGAACTTTCCTGGGGGCAGAGTGACTGCACCGTTGCATCAGAAAGGAATCTGCTCGATGCATAAATCACTTCCCTGCTCCTCTTGCCAGATTCGAAAAGAAAGCGGGTCACTTTGTAGTGCCTGAGTTCAAAATAGAGACATTCCGATTTATTGGGAGGGAAAAGCAGGGTTCAAAACGAAAATATTCCACATAAATGAAGATTCAGTGAAAATCCATTAACCTGATGCTAAAAAAGGGAAATCAAAAGACACAAATCTTGATTTTTTTGGGGGGGTCTCATCCTCTAGCCAATTTTAAAACAACATCAGCTACATAAGCTGCATTGAAAAATAAGACCCTCGATTTCTGGTGTCATGAAACGGATAAAAAACAAATTTTAAATAGCATAAAAACACAATCTGATTTTACAGCACTTCCTTCAAAACACTAATTACATTAAATGTGAATAATGTATGCATTTATTAGCCAGAAAGCTTATAAGCCTTCTAATAAAATCTGTACAATTCTTTAGAGGGTTTTATACAGAACAAGACAGACATTAGGATGAAAATACAAAAAAACATGTACTTGTCTAAAACTTTGAAATAGTGACCAGGCTACGCCTGGGAGAGTAAGAATTCCCCTGAGTAAAAGAGAATGATATTTTCATCATTTTAATGTGTGTTCAGAGGCTAGCCAGATATCAACCACAGAAATGGGTAAATTTTTGTTAATCAGTTATAAAGGTGACTTACGTACCATATGACAAGGTATGTGACTGATGTGACTTATTCAGATGCAACCATAATTTCAAGACTTAATTCATTTTTTACAAGTATTTTTAGTAAATAATCAAGAAAGCACCAAGTAAATACTAGGGTAGGAATAGAATAGTGAATTCCATGTTACTACTAGACATTCTTAGCATGTATATTCTACAATGTTTTTGGGAATGGAAGGCGCTGATGGAAAAGAAACTGCTCGCTACAGGAGGGGTGAGCAAATTATGGCCTGCAAGCCAAATCTGGCCCACCACTTGGTTTTGTAAATAAAGTTTTATTGGAATACAGCCCCATGTATTTGTTTACATTGTGTCTTGGGAAGCTTTTGTGTTACAACAGCCAGGTCTAGAAGCTGTGGCAGAGACCATCTGGCCTGTGAAATCTAGGATATTTCTTCTCTGGCCCTTTACACAAATGTTTGCTGACCCGTAGCTCGTGAAATCATTCAGAATCGTGATAATCCATATGTACTTTAAGATTCACTGATGGTAGTGAATTGGCAAATTAATTAATTTTGCTTCTCTTTACTTTTCTACATTCAAAATAGATTACATGTTTATTTTAGACCTTGTGGCTGATCAATGCTCAAAAGCAAATAAGCAAAATCACTCATCAGAACTAAATACTCTGCAAGTTATTTTCATAAAAGTAAATGAGGCAGAGAATAATTAGTAGATACAATGGATAAGATAAATAATGAGATACTATCTGGAGCTGAAGACTACCTTAAGGCTGCTAAGATAATGCCTGAGAGTGATAGGAAGTGATTAACCTCCGTAGGAACGTATTCTTTTCTCTGAAGGAGATGTTCCCGTCGAAGGTTTCGTGACAACGTTAATGGAAATAAAATGTGAGAAGTCCTATACTGTGTGGGAGGTGGGATTGCATTCTCCTGCTTAAAAAAATTTTTTTTTTCTCTTATGAGAAACTCATGGTGAAGAACTGAAATTTTAATTCCACAGGTCATACTACTAGTTGCTGAACTTGGGTTGCACTTGTAATAAGTATATAATAAGATTCTCTGAAATGAAAGATACTGATCATCAGGGTTAAGATGAAAATAATTTCAATGATCAAAACGTAATTTAATAAAAAGAGATAATATCAATTGCTTGGGGGCAATTCAGTAGGTGGGTAGAATGCTCTGGAACGGGCCATTGTCCCTGGTCAAGAGGACCACCAGGGGGCGCCTCGTTTCTAAGATTTCCCCGGGGGCCGTTCTAGTTGGTTAAGATTCCCGGTTTCAGGATTCAACTAAGAAACTTGTGTTGTGTGTGTTTTTTTTTTTAATTTAATTTTTTTAATGTTTTTATTTTGTTTTGAGAGGGAGACAGAGTGTGAACGGGGAAGGGGCAGAGAGAGAGGGAGACACAGAATCCGAAGTAGGCTTCAGGCTCTGAGCTGTCAGCACAGAGCCTGACACGGGGCTCGAACTCACGGACCGCGAGATCACTCACGACCTGAGCCGAAGCCGGAAGCCCAGTCGACTCAGCCACCCAGGTGCCCCTCAACTCAGAAACTTTAGAGAGACCCTGAAACTGACTAAACTGAGTTCTTTCTCGCTCCAGCGGATCCTAGAAGTACGGTGGGATGGTTATGCCCCCTAAATTTGGGACCCTGTGTTTTAACTGATGTAGCCGTCAATCTACATAGGCTTTAAAAGCCTACAGTCAAGTGAAACGCCAACTCCTTTTGACATGAGTTGTGTTTCAGTTCAGGTTTACTCCATGAGCAACTCTTTGTAGAAAACGGAAGAGTGTGTTTTGGAGCTTGGGGGACCTAGATTAGCTTTGTCTCATATTTACACTCTGTGACCTTGAAATTCCTTGATGTCCACGGGCTTCAGTTTTGCTCTTTGCTCCTTTGCATGACTGTCACAAAGACGTGCTGAGGTCATGTCTGTCCAACGTTGGATGCACACCACTTACCAAGCCGCTGTTACCCTGTAATTGTATTAAAAAAGAAGAAAGAAGAAAGAAAGAAAGAAAGAAAGAAGAAAGAAAGAATTTCCATCTCTTTACAGTCACTCTTGTTTCATTTTTTCTTAATTTTGGTCCATCTTTGACCTGTGAAAACCCTCATTTTTGGGGGGAGACTTGTCTTGAGTGACCTCCAGAGCCTTGCTTGGGTAAGCCAAGCTCATGGGCAAAGATGGATATTCTCACTTGTCCCTGCCCCTAGAGTCCACCGTTTCCAACTCTTGTTGCTTTCCTGCTGACTGTCAGTTGGACCTCATGCCTTTTGGTGGCCCTTGGTGTCTCCCCACTCCGTTAGGCTTTGGGTGGCTTGGTTCTGGGACGTTCCTGTAGCGTTCTCACGGCTTCAGACAATGCAGAGAGGAGACAGGTGGTGTTCACCTCTTGTTTGCTTTCATCCTCACTGCCTCTCTTGAGGCTTCACGCCCAGCGTTGGGGACTGGCTTTGTCTCTGGCAGTCAATGCACTACTCTCTACCCACCTCGGATGACCTGGCTTTGGAACACTCCTAGACCTGTGTTGACTGTGAGGCAGTAGACGCAGTCTTTATTTTTAAAGTTGTTTTGGTTCCCTTTACCGTGTTACTTGCAACACATTCACAAGGGTCAAGGCAGAGGGCAGTCAAAGAGTGCCGTCTAGGACCACAACAACCACAGCTGAAGTCACAACCCGGACGTCCAGCCAGTGCCGAGGAACGTGAAGCCTTCCAAGCTCAAGGAGAACGCCTTGCCTTGTGAGTTTCACAGACATGGTAAGGAGTTAGGGTATCTGGTCTCCTTTCTTTTTTCTTTTTTTAAAATTAAGTTGAAATGTTATTTATTCATTTATTTATTTATTAAAAAAATATATATGGACAACTACATGCAAGGCATGACTTTGGATTGGATCCCAGGCCAAGAAAAAGTTGCTTGTGAAATAGGGAGCAACACGTCACTCCTCATTTGCCCTTGACCTCCACTGTGTCTTTCACCCCCCTTCTACCTGTAGATTAGATGAGAGTATTTTATCGACGTGAAAGTTTCTGAATGTAATCACTGCATTGTCATTATATTAGAGAATGTCCTTTTTCTTTTTTTTTTTTTTTTAAATTTTTTTTTTCAACGTTTATTTATTTTTGGGACAGAGAGAGACAGAGCATGAACGGGCGAGGGGCAGAGAGAGAGGGAGACACAGAATCGGAAACAGGCTCCAGGCTCTGAGCCATCAGCCCAGAGCCCGACGTGGGGCTCGAACTCCCGGACCGCGAGATGGTGACCTGGCTGAAGTCGGACGCTTAACCGACTGCGCCACCCAGGCGCCCCCGAGAATGTCCTTTTTCTCAGAAAACGTACACGGAGGTGTTCGGGGTAGAGGGATATGATGTACACACTTTAATCTCAAATGTTTTAGGCGGATGGAGAACGATAAAGTGAACACAGCAAACTGATAGCAACTTGTGACATTGGGTGAAGGCTACTGGGAGCTCCTTGCACTGTTCTTGCACGTTTATGTAAATTTAAAATTATTTACAATGACAAGGTAGTCATTTCTAAGATTATCAAATCTTTTCTTAGATGCACTGGGCACAGAAGCCATAGGCCACGGAGAGCCAGGGCTTAGCAGTGGGAATGATACCTCCTTATTCAGTCATCCCTCTACTTCCTCTTTCTCTCCTCCCCCCTCTCCTCCCCCATCCCTTTTTCCTCCTCTTATGTAAATGTGGCCATGCCTGAAGGTCCCTTTGTTTGCCTTTTCTCTTTCTTGGTGCTCTCAAGTCTGCTCATGGCTTCTCTGGCATTCACCAGTTGCATTTGGACCCTATGGTGATGGGCACTTGGGAGAGCTGCAAGTGTGCCATTCAGGGTAGGTGCAGATTCGGCAGGTGCCCACAGGGTGCTTCCGATTTGGGTTTGAAGGGAACCGTGGGCGTGAAGTGAAATGGGAGATCTTCACTTCCTCACCGCGCCCACACTCCTACTGAGCAGACGGGCTTTGGTTTTCATCACGTTCAAATCAGGTGCTCTTGGTAGGTCACCAGGAACTTCTAAGTGGAAATCCAGTGGATGGTTTTCCAGCTTTGTCAGATCAACCTTTTTGGAAGCTGTGTGACTTGGGATATGAGTACTGGCAGAAATTTACATAGAGCACACTACGGCAGACTCTGTTCCAAGCACTTTACATATAATTCCTAATTTATTTCTCTCAACAGCCCTACCGGTTATCCTCTGTCTCTGTCCATTTGGGCCACTGTAACAAACTGAGAGCACCACAAAGTGGATGGCTTATAAACAGCAGAGATTTATCTCCCAGTCCGAGAGGCTGGGAAGTTCAAGATCAAGGTGTCAGCATGGTTGCGTTCTGGTGAAAGCCCTCTTCTGGGTTGCAGACTTCAGGCTTCTCACGGTGTCCTCACCGGCTGGGGAGGGACAAGGGAGCTCTCTGGAACCTCTTTTCTTTTCTTTTCCTTCTTTAAAATCAATTAATTTATTTTTAAATTTACACGCAAGTTGGTTAGCATCTAGTGCAATAGTGCTCATCCCAACAAGTGTCTTCCTCGGTGTCCCTTGCCCATTTAGCCGTCCTCCCACTCACAACCCCTCCAGCAACCCTTACCTAGCTTCTTCTCCATATTGAAGCGTCTTTTATGTTTTGTCCCCCTCACTGTTTTTATCTTGTTTTTGCTTCCCTTCCCCTACGTTCATTTGTTTTATATCTTAAATTCCACATATGAGTGAAGTCATAGGATATTTGTCTTTCTCCGACTAATTTCGCTTAGCATAAGGCCCTCTAGTTCCATCCACGTTTTGCAGATTGGAGCCTCTTTTCTAGGGGCACAAATCCCCTTCTTGAGGACTCCACCTTCAAGACCCTATCACTCCCTAAAGGTCCTGGGGGCTTAGGTTTCAACATATGAATTTAGGGGGAACACAGACATTCAGAGTCTAGCATCACGATTCCCATTTCACAGCAAGAAACTGAGGCAGGAGACGTTAAGTAAGGAGCCTGAGGTCGTAGGTGCTGGTACCAGGAGCAAAGCCTGGGAATCTGCACACTCACCCAGCACTTTCCACTGCACAGGATGGTCTAGCACTGGGCTGTCCATCACGGCATCCTCTAGCCCCATGTGGCTTTTGAGCCCTTGGGGTGTGGTTAGTGCAAACTGAGATGTGCTTAGGTGTGATATGCACATTTGGTTTTGAAGATTTCACATGCACACACAAGAAATAAAATGCAAATAAATACTCCAGGATAAGAGTCATAGCAAAAATTGTACATAGAGCATACGATGGCAGACAATAACGTGTACCTCTAAGTAAATATCTTGATAGTTAAAAAAAACTTTTGGACCCAGTGGCATACATAAAAAAAAAATACATTGGTAACACGAATATCCCATTAAAAATTTCACGCTAAAAGATGTATTTATTAGAAGATCTAGAATTGCTTATATGGCTCACATTGAGTTTTTGGTGTTCAGTGTTGGCCTAGAGACTGGAAAGCAAGCACGAAGCCAGGAGCTTTCCGGGGAAGAAGCAGGGGGCCCTTGAGGGCTGATAAACTCCAGGGTGAGCAGAAGAGTTGGAGGGGGCGTTGGCATGAGACTCCAGGGATCTGCACAGCTGCCAACACATTCACACACTGCCTCCCCTCCCTCAGATTCAGGGCCACAGAGGAAGGAGGCTGTGTAGAACCTCTTAACGTTCATTGTAGTCGCTCCAAATTCTGGGAAGCAGACAAGGCCACGTCCGTCCCCCATCAGAGACTCAGGGGAGCCAGCAGGCGCCATGTAGCCCATCTCCAGTTAGAGGAAGGCTTTTTCCGGTCTCAACGGAAGTCCCACCCCCGAGCGTGAGGCCCCGCCTCCTTACTCTCACCACGCACGCACAGGCAGCTGCTGCCTTACGTGGATTTTTTTCTGGAAGCTTTGTTATTTCCAGGAGACTTGTAGTTTTTGAAAAAGAGTTGCCTTAGAAGTTACCTGTCTAATAGTTTAGCCTCCTCTCCCAGTGCTGGAGGGAGGGCCAGGGACTCCCATCACTTGCAGTAGGCTCCTGCTGGAACAACTTCACCTAGCTCTGTCCTGTGAACATCTGGTCTCGGGACGGACGCCGACACCTGCCTCTCTTGTGTGCTGGCCTCAGTAAATCCCTCCTCCACTCGTTGGGGCCAAGCCCCGGGCATCTTCTTCGCTCTCCATTTCCTTCCATCTCTTTGTCCAGTCAATCAGCAGTTCTGTGGACTGTGCCTTTTAGGGAGCACGGGAGCCTCCCCACTTGTCTCCCATCCTGGTCTAGGTTACCTGGACGATTGGAACGGCCTTCACTTTTCAGCCTGAGCCGCATGACAGCAACCAATCTGCATTCCAGAGGGTGCTCTTTCTAAAGCGTACATCTGATAGAGTCACCTGGCATCGTTTCCACGAAGTTCAAGTTCCCTCATATGACCGGCTGGCAGGATTTTTATCAACTGGCTCCTCCTTGCCCCTTCAGTCTCACTGACCATGCTTCCCCCCCTCCCACTTTACAGTTCAGCCATCTACATCTCCCTGGTTTTCTGCCTGAAATTCACCCTCCATTAGTACTACCGACACCCTCCCACCACTTCTACACCAAGAATTTGGTCTGGCAAGCTTATTCTCCCTTCGGATCTCAGTGTAGCTATAAACTTACTCATCCCCTCTACTTGTCCCCCATAAGAGCACTTTGCATTCTCCTTTATGGGCTGATTTTGAGCATGGACTGCTGTTGATCTCCATTTATACCTCTAGCACTAGGAAAGTACCAAGGAAAGAGCAGGTACCTAATCAGTATTTGTCACACACATGAATGGGCTCAACACCGGTGGCTGTTGCCAGAGGGTAACTAATATCCACGTCAAGAGGACCTTAAGGCCTATGTAGATATTGACACTCAGGCCTGCCTGATTTCCATCTTCTTATAAAAAAAAGTAAAACTGTCAAGGTCAAGGGCATGAACGCTCTGAAATCCAAATACCTTTTTTTCTTGGCCAGTTGAGGAAATGTTCAACTGTCCAATCCCCAGAATCATTCCTTGCTCCCCTTTTGCTCATTTTTCAAAGAGTGGCCAGACTAAGAATGTGTCAGTGGAGGTGAGACCGGGGGAAAATTGGATAGAAATGCTTTCTGCCTGGCTGTGGAGAGTGAAGTAACTTTTTAAAATCGTTAACTACTTCATACTTTTAATCAGCTTACTCTTTTCAAGTATCATTCCCAAATTAAATTTGAGTCATTTTGGGGACCCAAGATACCCTTCTGAATTATTGGATGTGGCTGTGAAATGTGTTCTCAAGGAGCCCCTTGTAAATTTCCATGAGCCACTGTTATTCTAAGTCATATGAAGGCAGTAATCCATCAGAGTTACCCCATGTGCACAAGAAAGGATTATCGAGAATCTAATTTTATCTCTAACTCTATAAACAGCCAAGTGGCACCATTTATTATTTTACATAAATCAGCCCTGAGACCAAATTCTCTTTTAAACGTGTCCTTCAATCTTTTCTGGTACTGCTTAAAAAACCTCAATAGCTTGGGAGAGTTCTGCAGCCTCTGCCTTTGGGGAAGGAAAGAGGTGCTGCAAGAAGGAGGGAGGGGGAGGGTGGTCTTGAGAAGGACGAGGGAACCCCCTCTCCAGCACGACTGTCCAGCAAGGCGTTGGCCCCACGAACCAGAACATCTGGATGAAAAGGGAAGTCAGTGGCTGGCCTATTCTCAACTTGGCCAGATGCCTTTTTCTATTCCCATTTCGAATGTCCTTTGGAAAATGGGAAATTGGAGGCCTGCATCAGTCACTATTAGAAAAACTTGTGCAGGAACTTAGTCCCTAGTGACTTGACTTGGAGAGTGGCTGGTACCCATGGGTCCTTCATCAATGTTAGTGAGAGACCAGGGCACTGATGAAGATAGATGCTGAATGAACACTATGCTTCCTGTAGCTCCATGGAAAGGACATGGCATTGAGCGTAATGGCGACATGGAAAATCCACTTCCCTCTCCCAGACATATTTTTACCAATATAATATTATAATATGATTCTCTCTTGTTTATCCCCTTATTTTTTATAGTGAAAATTTTAATTTGGTGTTTAAATGTAATTTGAGTACTGCCTAGAGCTCTCTAGAGGCAAGGTGATATCAATTCTGCAGACGGAATAACTGTAATTTTCACGTGGCGTTTTGATGGTGACCAGGGACACGCTGTTGCCTCGTGACTGGGTATCTATAAAGCTCCTACCATCAGCTTCCAAAGCATGATTGTGAGCGAATGGGAAACCGATAAAAATAAATGTTTCCCTCCTTCCAAATTCAGTTACCAGAGTGGAAAATCAACTTGTTATCTTTTCTTGCCATACTTTATAGGATGAAAATCTGGTCTTTAAAAAATATTTAGGAGTAAATAGCCTGGTTTCTTCTTTCTGTTCAGCTAGGGGCTGAATTTCTGGGCGGGTAAGTCAACTGTAAAACTTAATCCTTTCCTGTCTGATTTTGGATGCCGTGCTCGGGGACAGATGATATTTTGTTGTTGTTTTTGCTTGTTTGTCTGTCATCCTCAGTCCAGTGAATCCTCCTGTCTGACTTCGACCCAGACGCCATTTACATTCTCAGCGTTTGACGTCCTTGGATGAAATCAGGAACGGCAAACAACTTTGAGAACTCTCTGCTCATGTGGTTATAAATGTACTTGCTGAACGTTTTTGGTTTTGGTTCAGTTGTAAGCTGATATTGGTTTTGGAAATGAGAAAAGAAATCTCAAGGAGATGTCATCATCCAAAAATTAATTGCCCCACAAGCATTAATTGACTGTCTCGTGTGCACCAGCCCCTACCTTAGCGGTAAGGTGGCGGATAGGAGTAACACAAGGCTCCTGACTCGGGGGGGATTTCTGTTGTACAGGGAACAGAAAAGGGAACCGTATACAACAGAAAAGTGAACCCAGAGAAGTAAACCAGTGATTACCCTATGGCACTGTATTGGCCAAGGTGGTTGGTGGTATGGAAAAACAGTTACCTCTGTGGGTAACTGTGAAAACCAAGGCCTGATCTGACCTGAAGCTTCAGTTCCTGGTTGTATCATTAATATCTTTGTGGTCCTGGGCCTGCGATTTCACCTCTCGGAGTCACAGTATTCTCACCTGTAACGTGGGGATAGTTACAGCTCCAATTTCAACTGTGAGGGTTAAATGAGTTACTGCACGTAAAACACTTAACTGAACGCTTAGTGTGCATCATTCCTGTTTGGCAAATCTTGGCCGTTGTTTTTATCACCATTAGGTATATTCAAGGTGTTAGGGAAGTCCCTCAGCTAACTGTGAAGTTTCACAGGAGAGGTGATGTCGGAAAAAGATCTTGAAGAATGAGCAGGAATTTGCCAGAAGGGTAAAGTGGGGGCATGCTAGGCGGAGCAAATGACACTTGCAACTGCCATACCAATGGGAAGTGGCTTGGCAAGTTTGTGAACTACAAGTCCAAGAGGATTCCACATGTCATGAGTACCTCTTCTGTGCCAGGCATGTTTCCAGGTACTGGGGATTCAGTACCCCTGAAGAAGACTGACTTGGTGTCTGCTGACATAGCACTTACATTCTAGTGGGGAAGATGGTAAACAGATAAATGCAGACATTTACAAGACAGTTTTTGGTAGTGATACATACTATTCACATCCATTCTTTTCAGGAGCCCATTATAATAAAGCAGGGAGGCAGAGACCTTCTTGAATAGAAGAGCACCCTAAGTAGCCCCTTATGTGAAGTGAAGAGTGTGTGGGAAGCTGATGAATGGCAATGAGCCGGGAGTGGCAGGAGATGAGGTCAGGGAAGAAGGAAAGCACTAGATCATGAAGGACTTTCCAAGTGTTTCTGCCCTTGACTGTAGGTTGATGATCACCAAACTTCAGTCGTCTACGTATTTTGCCGTATTTGTAGAAATTACAAAATTTCCATGTGATTATTTGTTTAGAATGTCTATCTAAGCAAGCTCACCTTTTGGCATTTATTTTCAAAAGGAAGTGTCACAGCACAGCCGCGAATGGAAGATCAGGATTACCTGTCATGGAAGTGACAAGCGGTTTAAAGAAAAACACAACCATGAAAAAACATTCTTTATCTGCGTGCCATGTAAAACCACCTCGAGTAGTACCGTTGGTACGTTTCCTGCATGGCAGGTCAACGTCGATGAGGGCAGTGGGGAGTCTCAGAAAATGGTGAACGTGATCCTTGGTGGCTAATGGATTAAACAAGGGGAGAGGGGTCAACAAGATGGTAGGATGTCATTGTAGGTGGTTGGTGCAGGGGAAAAGGCGGAAGCCCAACTAAGGAAGTGTCCGGGGGTAAGGTACGATAGGCAGATACAAAAGATGCTTTGAGGTTGGATGAACAGACCATGGACCCAGTTGAATGGAGGGATGAAGGAGAGGGAGGCACCAAAGAAGATGTCTATATTTTTGGTGTAGGTGTCATCATCAAGAAGTATTTTCATGTTTGTACACAGAGCTATCTGAGCAAATATTACTGGCATCTGGACTGACAAATAAGCTTTGGAAGTGAAAGGGTGTTCAACCTGGAGCCACTGTCCCCCATTAAAAAGGCATTGAAATCAACACCATAGACCAGATGGCCCTACCAGACACATACAGGACATCCTGTCCATCCTCATCAGAATATACATGCTTCTCAAGCACACCTGGCATATTCTCCAGGATAAATCCTATGTTGGGCCACAAAACATGTCTTAACAAACTTAAGAAGGGTGATCGAGTACCACCAAGATATCAAGATATCAAGTGTCTTTTCTGATCATGGTGGTATGAAACTAGAAATCAATAATGGGAGGAAAACTGGAACATTCACAAATACATGGAAATTAACACTTGAACAACCAATGGGTCAAAGAAGAAACCAAGAGGGAGATCAGAGAGGAGATCTTGAGATGAAGGAAAATGGAAACACGACACACCAAAACCTATGGGATGCCAAAAAGCACCTCTAAGGGGACAGTCTATGGCCGTACGTGCCTACATGAAGAAAAAAAGGAAGATCTCAAATAAGCAACTTTATACCTCAAGGAATGAGAAAAAGAAGAGCAAAGGAAGCTCAAAGTTAGCAGAAGGAAAGAAATAGTAAATATTTGAGCAGAAATAAATAGTGACTAGAGAGACAATAGAAAAAAAAAACAATGAAACCATGAGTTGGTTTTTTGAGCATGGAAATGAGGTTGACAAATGGTTAGCTAGGCCAACAATAAACAAGGAGAGGAGTAAATAAATGACATTATCAATGAGAGAGGAGACACTACAATGGATGCCACAGAAACGTAAAGGATTGGAAGACACTTGGGACAATTCTATGACAGCAAATGGGACCACCTAGAAAGAAATGGGTAAGTTCCTAGAAACATTAAAGCCTGCCAAGAATGACATCTCCCAATAAGAGAAAGTCCAGGACCAGATGGCTTTGCTGGCGAATTCTACCAAACGTTTAAAGAAGAATTAACACTAACTCTTCTCAAACCCTCCCAAAACTTAAAAGAGGAGGGAACCCTTTTAAACTCATTTGATGAGCCTAGCATTCCCCTGATAACAAAACCAGAGAAGGACACAGCAAGCAAAGAAAACAACAGGCTAGTACCCTGGACAAATATAGACACAAAAATCCTCAACAAACCAGTGGCAAACTGAACGTGACAGCAAAAGAGATTTTTCCCTGGAATGGGATAAGTGCATTTGTAACTCCAACATTTATGGCGCAGAAACAATCTAGGTGTCTGCTGATGGATGAGTGGGTAAGGAAGGTGTGGTATATAGACACAATAGAATATTACTCAGCCGTAAAAAAGGAAGAAATCTTACCGTTTGCGACAACATGGATGAGCCTTGAGGGCATCATGCTAAGTGAAAGAAGTCAGGCAGAGGAAGACAAATACTGTGTGATTTATATGTGGGATCTGAACAAGTCAAACTCACAGAAACAGAGAATCAGTTGGTGGTTGTCAGAGCCTGGGGGGTGGGGACAACAGAGTGATGTTGGTCAAGGAGGACAAACTTCTAGTTATAAGACGATGAAGTCCTGGAGATCCGACGTGTGGCGTGGGGACCGTAGTGAACAGTATCATCTTGTGTGTTTGAAAGTTGCTGAGACAGGACATCCTAAATGTTCTCACCGTACACGCCTTTTTTATGCAGCTGTGTGAGGTGATTAGTGTGTTAACCAAGCTTATTGTGACATCCGTTTCATGATGCGTATGTGTGTCAAAACATTGTGTTGTACACCTTAAATTTAGACAACGTTCTATATCAATGATATCTCTAAAAAGCTGGGAAAAAACCTTTCACCCCCAGGGCCAAGTACTTATATTTTGGGGTAAGGACTTCCTTCTTCCTATTTCTAAAGGAATTATTTATATTCCAAAGGATCATAAGACGTTAGGGAGCAGAGGTTCTCTCTCAGAGGGGAGGGGGTCAGTGTGATGCCTCTGTCTAAAAAGTCCTACCAGATTTACGATTTGGGGGCTCCTGTCCTGCAGTACAGACCCCCAGACATACACAGGGACATCTGGTTCTCCTTGGGTTCCTCGGGGCATTGGGCGTGGGAATCTGGACATTTATTGCTCTAAGTAATGACTGTGATCTCCTCTAGAAACTCATGTTTGCTTCTAGGATAAAAATGAAAAAGTCTAGGGGCGACTGGGTGGCTCAGTCGGTTGAGCGTCCGACTTCGGCTCAGGTCATGATCTTGGGGTCCATGAGTTCGAGCCCCGCGTTGGGCTCTGTGCTGACAGCTCGGAGCCTGGAGCCTGTTTCGGATTCTGTGTCTCCTTCTCTTTCTGACCCTCCCCCATTCATGCTCTGTCTCTCTCTATCTCAAAAATAAATAAACTTTAAAAAAAAAATGAAAAAGTCTAGATACGGAAAACTTTCCAGGGGGCAGGTGACAGACCCCGCCCCCCAACCTCTGTGGATATAGAACTTCACATCTTTGAAAGTGATTTCCCATCGTGATCTTGTTTGACCTTCTTGAAGGCCCAAAGCCCAGGGCCGTGATGAGGCTCTCTTTCCAACGAGAAAAGCGAGATGGGAAGGGGAAGGGTTTGCTGGGGGTCAGACGGCTGGTAAATAACAGAGACGGTTGATTCTCAGCCAATCCCAATTCCGCCCCCCCCCCCAGGGGACATCTGGCAGCATCTGGAGACATTTTTGGTCGTCACAGCTCTGGGGAGGTGGCGTCCGGCAGCTGGCAGACAGAGGACCGGGGTGCCACCCAACATCCTACAAGGCACAGGATGGCCACATGCAACAGACGTCAATGTCGGCGCCACGGAGAAACGGCCCGCTCCGTTTCGCTCTAGTCCCGTGCCTCTCTGTTACTTCTCTGCAACTTCTCTTCGGCCCCCTCTTCTCTGCATCTCCTATTCCAACTTGATTAAAAGTGAAAACCGACCTGCCAATCACACCCTACAGGAAGTACCTGCGGCTGTGAATGTAACCTTTTGAAGTTTTCTTTAGCATGGAAATAATCCCTGTCTTTATTACAACGTTCTGCTGGATAATGTCTAACTTGGTCCTAACGGAGAGCATTATACTTGTATGTGTTTTCTTCAGGAGCCCATTATAGTAAAGGAACAAGGCTGCAAAGCCCCCTGGGTAGAGCAGCAGGCCGGGCCTCGGGGCCCTGGAGACTACAGAGGCGGGAAGGTGTGCCTCTCCCCAACCCCCTGCCGCCGCTCCCCGCGCGCTTCCTCATGTGGAACCCGATGGAAGCCCCCAGTGTCCTTCCCAAGAGCATCCCAGCCCTGGCCGGCCCCTTCCTTGGCAGGCCTCCGGCGTCTCGCCGTCCCAACGGGGCAGAGGTGAAACGCTGCCTGGCCCAGACCCTGGGCTGCCAGGCTCTACGCGCGATGCGGAGATTTGGTTCTGAACGGCAGAGCGTTCTAAACTGCTGGGTGGACACGTGCTCTGGGACAGCCGCCTTACCGAGGGCATGTGGCAGCTACGATTAGTCAAGGGGTTTTGGCTTCCTCCTGGCCTCCGCTTCTCTCTGGGACTTATCACAAACCTTCTGTTATAGTTTTATTTGATGTACTGTCGGCTTAGTTTCTTTTTTGTCTCTTTGGTTATTGTTATTTCCCCGGGGTTTTGGAGGCTTAGGGTGAAGGGATCACGGTGCTAAGCAGCAGTTTGGAAACCTCAGAGGCAGTGAAATCATACCTCGTGTCTGGGGCGGATCGGCCGTGACCTGAAATGCCACAGCCCTCGTCTGCTTTCCTCGGTGTCCCTGATTAGACTCAACTTCTTTCCATCGACTGGTCCAGAAGATGCTCCAGCGATGTGCCAACGTCTTTGGAGATACAAGCCTCCCCTTACTCTCAAGAGGAGAATGCTGTTCCTGCCGTGCACACTCTAGATCCTCGTTTGCCCAAACCCCTTCTGGACCGGAACTGAACTCCGCCCACCAGACACTGATCAAACTTCTACTCCGAAAGTTTCTCTGCTTGTCATTAAGGTCAGAAGCACCGTGGGTAAGTGTGAGATCTGCGTTCTCTCCACCCCAGGGTTTGGGAAGGGGGTGAAGCGGAGACAGTTGTGGCCCACCCACTTGTTACGGTTGCTGACACGTCGACCCACATCCCAGAAGGAAGGCTTTAGATGGACTCCCCATGGGCATCCGACATGGTGGCTCTCCTCCCAAGGATGCCAGACACTCCCCTTGTGTTAGCTGTCCTTGCTGTGTAGCAAATTACCGCGTGTCCAAGGGCTCAATACCATACCCGCATTTGTAGTCTCACAGTTGCTGCAGGTCGGGGGTCTGGGCATGGCTCACCGGGCCCTCTGCCTGGGGTCTTGCGTGGCTGCGTATCAAGTAGTTGGTGGGGCTGTGTTTTCCTCTGGAGTTTGGGCTCTCCTTGCACGCTCGCATGGTGTTTGGCAGAATTCAGAACCCATTTCCTCGTGGTGGTAGAACTGAGGCCCCAGCCTTTTGTTGGCTGCCGGCTGGAGGGTGCCCTCAGGTCCTCGAAGATGCCCCCTTGCAGATACGGGTTGAATTGTGTCCCCCAAATCTCAGTCCTCCAGTAACTATGAATGGGACCTTACCTGGAAATAGGCAACTGCGGACGATTAAGTTAAGACCAGGTCCCACATAGCCTGGGCCCTAATTCAAAATGACCGTGTCCTTATGAGCAGGGGATATTTGGACATCACTAAATTTCTGTTGGTAGAGGTATTTTGTCATGGTCGCCCTAAGAAACGAAACCACCTGCCACGCGGGCTTCCCCCACATGGTTGCTCGCTCTATCAAGGAGGCAAGGGGGTCTTTCTCTCTGGTCTGTGAGGATGGGCCTTCCATAATGTAACCCAAGCAGGGGAGTGAACTCCCACCATCTTGGCCGTGTGCTGTGGGTTAGAAGCAAATTACAGGTCTCAAGGGGAGAGGATTTCACAAAGACAGGGCTACCGAGAGAGGTCACCGGGGCCATACCCCCTGTGGACCCGGGAACACATCAGGCTTTGACATGATCTCAATTGCCAGCCTTGTCGTCTTTAGCCAGGCACGGGGTCACGGCCTTGTAAATGTTGGCCCAAGACCAAGTTCTCACGTCCACGGTGAAACAAGGCAAAACAAGAGTTCAAGGTCATGGGTTTTCCATTAAACTGGATTTATTCAATTTAAAGAGATATCTGAATTCTTGTCATCAAACTGTCCCCCTTTTAAAGAAATAACGGTGACAATAGAGCATATGGGGCATTTGGAGTGTGTGTGTGTGTGTGTGTGTGTGTGTGCATGTGTATTTGGCAAAAGAAGTTGGAAACTCTATCCCGTTTCCTCTGAGCAAAGAACAGGTTGGATAGACCCATCACATCTGAGAACCCCTGGTCTGGAGCATGAGGTATACTCTGAAGAAGCAGCCCAGACGGGGGCAAGGGGGGCACAGACGGAGCTCACCGAGGCTCCACCGCCCACCTGGAGCCCAGCTAAGCCGATCTCCAGGGACATACTGGCTGCTCCTCTATCCAATCCGATCCGAGAGCCCCGGCCCTCCTCAGGGCCAGATCACCAGAAAGGTGCAGGCTGAGACCACGATTTAGTATCATGCTCTGCACTTTCATCCACGGTCGATAGAAGAAATGGCCATTTTCTGAGAAACCGCTGTCAGGAAAACCATCCGTTTGGTTGTTCTTTGCCCCTTATTCAGAGCCCTTGGGATAAAAGTCTCTTTAAAGTTAAGCATTGGACGAAGTCTGCTTTTCTTGGCAAACATATATATTTTTTCTTCTGTAGACAATGAGAGCTCTATGGCAATTAGAATTGTGTTTCTCCTTTTGCCGTGGTTTCCAGGAAGACTAGAGAAAGTCCTTTGTGTTGCACTGATCTAGTTTTCCAGAGCCGTAGTTGTACTTTGACATCTGCTGCCGGCCTCACTCCTCCCCTTCTCGTGTTTTTACGTTGCTCTTTGGCGTATGGGTTGGCACCCTCCGTGCCTCTAATCGTAAGTCAACTCAGATCTTTTGGGGAGTGTCTGGGTATAAACAGCGGGCAAGCTTCTCAGAGCTGCTATAAGGATTGATGAGGTTATATGCATGAGAATGTTCCATAAACAGTGGCTATGAAAACACACACACACAAACACACACATACCCCGACGTTAAGTGTGACCTATCGGTCAGAGCGTGGCTTAAACATATAACAGTGGGGAGGCCTGGTCAACCGTGTTCATACATGGAATGTCCTAGGTTTTCATAATTTTTAATTTGTGGTTCTCAGCAGGTTTTGCTGTCCACATGGCCACGTCTTTTCTCTCTGAATAGACATTCAACTTCTCTACTGTCTCCGTGATGTTCCAGCTTCTTGTGCCGGTGTGGGTTCCCCCAGAGTTGAGGCCAAGATGAGGATTTGGGTATAAGTAGCCTATTTGGGAGGTGAGCATATTAGTGCGGGGGAAGAAGGGTGTGCAGGGGGTTGAACTGCGTCCCCCCAAATGATACATCCACGTCCTAATATCCACTTCCTATGAGTGTGATCTTATTTCCAAATTATTATTATTTTTTAAAAAGTTTATTTATTTATTTTGGGAGAGAGGGAGAGTGTGAGCAGGGAAGGGGCAGAGAGAGAGGGAGAGAGAGAATCCCAAGCAGGCTCTGTGCTGTCACCATGGAGCCTGACTCGGGGCCTGATCCCACAAACTGTGAGATCATGACGTGAGCTCGAATCGAGTCGGATGCTGAACCAACTGAGCCACCCGGGCGCCCCTACCTTGTTTCTAAATGAGTTCATTGCCGATGTAACTAAGTTAGGGATCTTGAGATGAGATCATCCTGGATTTAGGGTGGGCCCTAAATGCAATGGCAGGTGTCTCTATAAGAGAAGACTGAGATTTGACATGCAGGGACACAGGACATAAGGCCATGTGACCACAGAAGAGATGTGCATTGGCACGCCAAGGAGCCCCGGGAGCCCCCAGAAGCTGGAAAGGGTGGAGGGTCCTCCCCAAGGGCCTCCAGAGGGAGCGTGGCCTCCCGGGGCCCAGATGTCAGACTTCTGGCCTCCAGGACCGGGAACGAGTAGGTTTCGGCTGTTTCAAGTTCCCCGTTCGCAGACATTGGTTTCAGCAGCCCCAGGACATGCATGAGGGCACGACCCAGCTTGTTACACCTGTGGGGTCGGGTCAGGGGACCCGCACCTTGGAAGTGGCCTGCTGTGGGGAGGCAGAGTGGGTCTCAGTGGCGAGAGACGGCCCCCGACAGGGGACGGCGCAGGCTGAAGCTGGGTTGGGCCCGGGGCACGGAGCATCCCAGGGAAGGGTGAGCACCTCCAGGGATGGCTACCGGCCTCCGCTGTCCGGCCCTCGTTGGCCTCTCCGGCCTCAGCCCCTTGCCACCTGTGTCCATCAGTCTGAACACCTTGGTCGCGTCGTGCCAGCTCTTCCAGGATTCTTCGCCCACAGTCCCCTCCCCTCGTGCGTCATCGGCCTGCCTGTTTCGTGCTGGGCGTGTACCACTTAGGGTTTGAGTTGACCGCAGGTGACAGACATCCACACAGGAGAAGCCTGTGCACGGTAGGGGCTGACTTCTCTCTGGCGTGAGAGGCCAGAGACGTTTCAGGATGGTGCGGCTGCCCAAGGACATGAGGCCCAAGGTCACGGCAGAACTCTTGACCTCTCCTCCCAGGGTGTCCCACGAGGCCCGCTGCGGCTGGAGGCACCAGGCGTTTGCTTCAGGCAGTAAGAAGGGGAAAGGGCGCAGAGCAAAGGCACGGGACGTCCTGGAAATCACCCGGCGACCGTGGCTTGTGTCTCCTGGCCAGAGCCGGGCCCCGTGACTGCCTCTCGCTGCGGGGAAACCTGGGAAATGTGTTTGTTTTTCAGACGGGCACACGGTCTTTCCTCCCTCCTCTGCCCCACATACTGTTGTGTTACAACGAAGGGGACTGTATTAGTTTGTCAAGGCCAGCGCAGCAAATACCACAACAGTGGGGCTTCCGCGACCGAAGTTCATTCTCTCGCTCTTGTGGAGGCTACAAGTCCAAAGTCAAAGTGCTGGCAGGGCCCTGTTCCCTCCCAGGGCTACGGGCAACCGTCCTGTTCCACGTTCGTCTCCCAGCTTCAGAAGGTCGCTGGCCATCTTTGGTGCTCCTTGGCTTGTGGCGGCTTCACCCCCATCTCTGTCCCCACGGTCGCGTGGCCTTCCTCCCTGCGCGTCTCCGTCTCTGCGTCTCTTCCCCTCTCCCAAGGACGACACCGGTCACGTTGGATTCAGGGCCTGGCCTGCTCCGGTGTGACCCCGTCTTAACTCTGCATCTGCAATGACCCTATTTCCCAATAAGGTCACGTCTGAAGGTTCAGGGAAGGACGTGAAGTCTGGAGGGACACTGTCCAGGCAAGTGCAGGGATCAAGGCTATCGGCCAGGGAGTTAGCCGTGTCTCCACAAGGTCTCGGCTGAGCTGACCCTTCCTCCGGGAAACCTCCTCTGATTTCCCCAAGGCCAAGGGAGCGGCCCCTCTTACGAGGCCTCAGAGCACACTGTTTTTCCCAGCATGGTGGCTGTCCTATAATTGTCCATCGGCTTGTCTAAATTGCTCACGGGCCAGAGGGCAGGGAGCTCCGTGTGGCCCTCTCCCTGACCTCCACTCCTTGGGGTCAGGCCTCAGTGAATGTCACTTGCCGCTGGCTTTAAGTGACTCTTGAGTGGGCTGACACATAAGGGGATGTATTTCCTTGCCCAAGAGGAAGTCCGGAGGTGGGTCGACAGCAGGCTTAGGAAGTCAGGGCTTGGGCTTTGCCTGTGCCCTCCTCATGGGTTAGCTTCGGTTTCAGGCGAGGAGCAAGATGGTGGCCTCAGTTCTAGATGAGCAGTTTTCCAGAAGGATATTTCCCGGGCTCTCCTGTTGTGCCAGGATGGGTCACACGTCCTTTGGGCAACCAGGTGCTGGAAAGGCCTGGCTTGGACTAATCCTCTAAATGTGGGCAGATGTTTGGGGATTCAACCAACAGGAACACTCCACTCTGCGAATAAATATACTCGTTCTTGTCGCTTTGCTGTCTTTCCTTTGGGCCTGGGGCAGAGCTCTGCTTGCAGCGGCCTTTACAGTGCATGACTTTGAAAACTCCGAAGAGCCAGCTCAAAGCCCTGGAGGCGTTCGTAGGATCAGAAGAACCCATGGAAATGTGTTTCCTCTACCTTGGGCCAGACTCGCCTGATGACCGCTCCTTCATGCCAGCTCTCATGGAGGTCAGCTGAGGTAATGACTCGATGTTCTTTCTTGGCAGGAACCAGCTTCTTTCTTGGGAAGTCACATATGCCCGAGCGAGGGCTCCCAGGCTTCTGGGAGGTCAGGGTTGTGGGTGAACAGGTTCCACCGAGGGTCCGAATGAGGGTGGCTTGGCCCGACAGCTGGTCAGGGGACAGACAGATGCCCTCAGTAACTCGGGATTTTGGCTGTGACTGGATAGCAGAAGAAGGGGTGCGGGGACTGGGGGGCCCTGGTGACGTGAAAACTAAGAAATCACAGGACAAGCTCTATCTTTATTTAGACGTGTTCCTGCCAGAATAAAGAAGTGTCCGTAGTGTTTCTGCTTGCAGAGTAAGGGCAGATGAAGTCCCCTTTGGGGGGCACGTATCCATCCATCTTGTACCCCTACCTGAGGCCTTTCAGCCAGCTGAGGGGGGCGAGGTGTTGCCCGAAAGGCACCCCAGGTGTGCCTGCCCTTCCCCTGTTTGGAACAGCCACCCGCTCCATCTGTAGCCTCCTAGTTTTGTTTTTAGGAAGCAAAAGTGATGATGGTAATAGGTAAGTTTGCCAAGCACCCAGCATGTGTGATGGACGACACCTAGGACGCCTCGTTTAATCTGGAGAGAAAATGCGCTGTTCCTACGCGGGCTCCTCGTCTGTGCCACGCGTGCTGGGCTGGAGACGCAGGAAGGTGGGCACCTGCCCAGAGCCCCTCGGCCGGGTCGGGGTGCGAGCAGGGTCTGAGCTAGACCACCACCCGATCTGCTTCTTGAAATCACGCAGCCTCTCATCGCTTGCCTCTCCAGTTTGTCCAAACGGTAACATTTTCGTGGCCAAAACTGGAGTAGTTCTTCCAGTTTGCTAGCCTACTTCAGGTTGACCGTACGCTAAGCGGTGGAAATGTGTGTTTTTCTCACGAGACACAGCCACTTTTGATGTGTTATTTGTAAGGACAAAAGGGTGGTAGTGGACAGAAACAGACTTGCTGAACAAGCTAGGAGAAGTCCGAACGGTAGAGTGCGATGATGCCGTTGTACAAACACAATAATGAGCATCGTTATGTATCTTTATCTGTATATTGACTATATACGTAGTCATGGAATGACTTCCAGTATACGGTGAGTGGAAAAACCCTAAGGCGCAGAATAGCATTCACAGTGTTCTGCTTTTTATGTAGGAAGGGGGAGAACAGGTACGTATGTACGTACGTACTTTAATTTTCAGAAAAAAAAAAAAAGAAAGAATGAAAAAATAAACCAAAAACGACTTACTATGGGAATCTGGGTGAGAGACAGAAACGTGCATGACCCTTGTGAGGACCTACTTTATCGTATAGACTTGATTTGGCAATCTTGCAAGTATTTCACATAATTAAAAACAAAAACAGGGGTGCCTGGGTGGCTCCGTTAGTTAAATGTCTGAGTCTTGACTTTGGCTCAGGTCGTGATCTCACACTTTGTAAGACGGAACCCCGTGTTGGGCTCTGTGCAGAGAAAGCTCGGAGCCTACTTGGGATTCTCTCTCTCTCTCTCTCTGTCTCTGTCTCTCTCCTCCTCTCTCTGCCCGGCCCCTGCTCATGCACACACACGCTCTCTCTCTCTCCAGATGAACTTTAAAAAAAAAACCAAGCAAGCAAATAAATAAATAAATAAATAAATACAAACCCCTAAAAATTAAAAACAAATGGAAATACATAAATCTAAGGAATATCAAACTGGTGCCCAACAACACACACCAAAAGAATTATTTGAAATGATTTTAAAGCAGGCTTTGGACTCTCTGTCCCTAGTGGAATATGTCCTAGGGATAAAAGGAATAGTAAATAAGTCTTAACTCGTTTTCAAAAGTCTTATTTCCAGTAACAATATTGGTACTATTGCAAGGATAAGGTGAGTTAAAGCAAAGGACAATTATGTCAATATCTTTAGGAAGCAAGGCTTTCTTCTTTTTTTTTTTTAATTTTTTAAAAATGTTTATTTATTTTTGAGAGACACAGAGACACAATGTGAGTGGGTTAGGGGCAGAGAGAGAGGGAGACACAGAAGCAGAAGCAGGCTCCAGGCTGTGAGCTGTCGGCACAGAGCCCGACGCGGGGCTCGAACTCACGAGCTGTGAGATCGTGACCTGGGGCGAAGTCAGATACTCAACCAACTGAGCCACCCGGGCGCCCCAGGAAGCAAGACTTTCAATTTAAAAGTAAAGTAAAACTCTATCATCTTAATACTAGAATTGGAAATATCAGTATGAACTCATGGTTATTTTTCCCTTTTTAAAAAAGATTAATCGGGCCTCTAGAGCTGACGACTAGTCTCCAGGAGCAGGAGGGGTCACGCCTCCAGGAAGTGACCACCAAGCCCAGAATGTGTGACTTTCCGTAGGACAAATGGTTTCTTTAACAAGGATATAGCAAAGAATAAAAAACAAGGCAGGGGGAGAGGGGAGGAGAGATCTCCCGATTAAAAGAAATGTAAAAGACGTATCAGTCAGATGCACTACGTACCCTGTGTGTGCAACCTCATGCAGTAAATGAGCTGTGGAAAGGAACGTTTGAGATAATGAGAAAAACGTGGCTGCTTGGATATTAGATGATAATCTCGTTAATGTCTTTGGCTGTGAGAGCGGAACTGTGGTTACGTAAAAAAGTGTCTTCAGCTGATAAAGACGTAATCTAACAGTATTGATAGGTAAAATAATATCCTCTCTGGGATTTGCCTCCACGAGTCCAGAAAAAAAGAGCAGTAGACAAAACAGATCGGCAGAATACTGAAAATTACAGAGTCTGGGTGGTGGGTACAGGGAGATTTGTTGTATCATTCTCTCAACTTTGGCGTGTGCCTGATCGTTTCCACAATAAAAGTTTAAAAATAACGGAAAAGAGTCTTTTTATAATTGAAAAAAATTGTAGCTCATTTTTGTACTTCCTTGGCTCAGTTCTGGTGCACAAAAACTTTGCTTTTCTCTAAGGCCCGACCCAGATCTCACCTCCTCTGTGAAGCCTTCCCCTGAAACAACTTGTCCCTAGTGAATTTCCATTTTGGTTCTTTGTCATGCTCTCACGTATCCAGTGTCATTTGATAACATCAGCTGGCTTTTCGTGCCCCGAAGTCAGGTTCGACACGTGGGTCCGCTACTTGTTAGTTATATGACATTAGAGAAATTACTCAGCCACAGTTGTTTCTCTGTAAAAGGACACGGGATAGCGGATGTTGTCAAGGGTTTGGCCCAATGCCTGGCATATGGTTCGAGCCCAACCATAAGTAGATGAGTAGAAGGTGCCATCTCTTCCTCCAAAATGTCAAGGTTGGTGTCATGGATGGAACTGTGTCCCTCAACTTCATGTGTTGAAATCCTAACGCTCAGTACCTTAGAATGTGACCTTGTTTGGAAATAGGGTCATTGCAGCTGTCATCAGTTAAGATGAGGTCATGCTGGAGGCGGGTGGGCCCCTAATCCATATAACTGGTATCTTTATAAAGGAGAGAAATCTGGACCCCAATAGGTATACGGGGAGAATGCCCTGTGAAATGAAGATGGCTGTCTGAAAGCCAAGGATGGAGGCCTGGAACAGATCCTTTCCTCACAGCCTAGAGGAATTCAAGCCAAGCCTTTCCAGCACCTGGTTGACCAAATTGCGTGTGACCCATCCTGGCACAACAGGAGAGCCCGGGAAATATCCTTCTGGAAAACTGCTCATCTAGAACTGAGGCCGCCATCTTGCTCCTTGCCTGAAACCGAAGCTAACCCATGAGGAGGGCACAGGCAAAGCCCAAGCCCTGACTTCCTGAGCCTGCTGTCGACCCACCTCCGGACTTCCTCTTGGGCAAGGAAATACATCCCCTTATGTGTCAGCCCACTCAAGAGTCACTTAAAGCCAGTGGCAAGTGACATTCACTGAGGCCTGACCCCAAGGAGTGGAGGTCAGGGAGAGGGCCACACGGAGCTCCCTGCCCTCTGGCCCGTGAGCAATTTAGACAAGCCGATGGACAATTATAGGACAGCCACCATGCTGGGAAAAACAGCGTGCTCTGAGGCCTCGTAAGAGGGGCAGCTCCCTTGGCCTTGGGGAAATCAGAGGAGGTTTCCCGGAGGAAGGGTCAGCTCAGCCGAGACCTTGTGGAGACACGGCTAACTCCCTGGCCGATAGCCTTGATCCCTGCACTTGCCTGGACAGTGTCCCTCCAGACTTCACGTCCTTCCCTGAACCTTCAGACGTGACCTTATTGGGAAATAGGGTCATTGCAGATGCAGAGTTAAGACGGGGTCACACCGGAGCAGGCCAGGCCCTGAATCCAACGTGACCGGTGTCGTCCTTGGGAGAGGGGAAGAGACGCAGAGACGGAGACGCGCAGGGAGGAAGGCCACGCGACCGTGGGGACAGAGATGGGGGTGAAGCCGCCACAAGCCAAGGAGCACCAAAGATGGCCAGCGACCTTCTGAAGCTGGGAGACGAACGTGGAACAGGACGGTTGCCCGTAGCCCTGGGAGGGAACAGGGCCCTGCCAGCACTTTGACTTTGGACTTGTAGCCTCCACAAGAGCGAGAGAATGAACTTCGGTCGCGGAAGCCCCACTGTTGTGGTATTTGCTGTGCTGGCCTTGACAAACTAATACGTTTGGGACTCCTGTCTATGTGTCCCAACATCACCTGCCGGTGCCTTCTTCAGATGGAGGGGAGGCAATACGCCACTGTTAAGGGTGTTGATGTCGACAAGGAGGAGCTTCCTAATGGGGCTCTATTGCCCCAATTCGGGGTTCCTGTCTGGGTTTCTCAGCCTGGCCACATCTCTCTTTCTCTGACAATGTTACTGATTCATTACGTTAGGTCCCACCCACGCCCTACCAGGCACACTCCCACGTGCATGTGCACACCCACACCCACACCCACACACCATTTTACTTCTAATGCTCTGATCAACTATTTGCCAGAACATTCCCGAGGGAATGAAACCTTGGGAAAGGCCAGCGCTGTCACAGAGTGATGTAAAGAAATGATTTATCCATCCAGTGGCTTAGACGAAACGCTGTAGGCACGGTTGTACAAACATCCTGAGGTCAGTCCGATGTGAGTTACTCCTGAGGAAGCACTAAATCCTGGGTCCTAGAAACTGACGTTCCAAAGCTGGGGGCGAGGGGCCCCGGTAGCTCCAGACATCCGAGAGTTTCTCCAGCTCTCCTGTCCTCAGGTCACTGCCGCGTCCAGCCCCAAAGGGTAACTCTTCCTTCGGCAGCCGTGGATCTAGCAAATTCAGTCTGGTGGTTCGAGGGATCTCCATTCCCCGGGTCCACTACCTTTTCACTTCTCGGATTCTTGCGGTGGCCCGAGAGGTCACGAAGGGAGCCACTCTGGGGTGCAAAGGACAAGCAAGAACAGGAAGGGGAGCTGGAACCCGGCCCCCGGGGCGAGGAAGAATAGATACAGGTGTCTACCACGCCCGCGGGCACGGTTTTCGCCGACAGCCACGATCCCAACCCTGAAAGTTTTGGTAGACCAGTTTGTGTTACCTTGAAGACCTAGGGATTTCTTGTAACCATGGAAACATAAACCCAGGCATTAAGAAGCCGGGGAGAAAACTGCTAGTGTTGCCTTGACAACAGATAAAAACCCAAGTCTTTGTTGTTAGTAGAGATAATGCACCTTCAGCCTTTTAAATGCATTTACTTGCGGGGAAGAAAGAGGCTGGAGTGGGCTTGAGTACCTTCCGGAAACAGAGGATTGGTGGAAGCCTTGGCTGGGGAGGGGGCATCTTTCCAAGGTTCGCCCTGCTGGGTGGCAGGGGGTCAAGTTCTCCCTTACAAGTGGCTGAGATGTTCCCGAGAGTCTGTACAAAGGGCCAGTGTCCTCACACCCTAACGACACCCCCCCCCTCTGCCCCGCTGTTCCCTCACTCTGTGGGTTATTCAAGTGGGTGACCTCCACTCCTGCGCTGTTCTGTTTCCACGCTGACTCACAGGGGATGTGACTTCTTGCCAGGAGCCGAGATCCCATCGCTATCGGGATATTCGAGGGCCTTACCCCCTCTAAAATCCCACCCCTCCACCTGTTTAAGAAAGGGGGGGAAATGTCAAGATACGCTTCTTCCGGTGGCAGGAGCCACTCTGCCATCCCAGGGCGTCTGCAACCCAGGGAAAATCATCCTCGAGTTGGCTGGTAACTGCCGGTAAATAGTCATAGCTCTGGGCCACGTCCAGGTTCAATGACCACATTCCACCAAGAGGCTACTTTCCTTCCGGAACAGCCTCAGAGGATGTCGGACCTCCACATGGCCTGAAGCTTTCTGAGTGGGTGCTCAGATGGGAGAGTGTCCTCAAGCCACCTTCAGGGGACCGGTAAGAGGCTTTCTGTTCTAACCGGAAGAACAATGACGTTGGGCTTTCTTGGTGCTGAAGTGTCAGCACTCTGTGGGGGAAGAGAGCACAGACAGATGAAAGGAAAATTGGAGCGCAGGCTTCTTTAAAGTCATTACGTTGCCGAATTTAGGATTTGGACCCCTATTCAGTCTAGAGAACATTGAGTAAAATGAGAAAGAAACACACACCAAAATATTTATGATATAAGTGATGAGGACAGATGGAGAGGCTCTCCATCCATCCGGCCCTGATCCCAGCCCTACCTCAAAAACTGATGCCCTCAAACGATTACTTTAACCCAATATGTTGACATATAGAGAATAGTATTTTGAGAAACACAGAGAAGGTGTTTAATGGAAGCACTTAAAATTTTTTTAAATGTTTATTTAATTTTTTTGATGTTTATTTATTTTTGAGAGAGAGAGAGACAGAGTACGAGCCAGGAGAGGGGCAGAGAGAGAGGGAGAGAGAGAGAGAGAGATACACAGAATCTGAAGCAGGATCCAGGCTCTGAGCTGTCAGCACAGAGCCCGATGCGGGGCTCAAACTCACAAAATGTGAGATCGTGACCTGAGCCAAAGTGGACGCTTGTCCAACTGAGCCACCCAGGTGCCCCTAACGTTTATTTTTTGAGAGGCAGAGCACAAGCCAGGGAGGAGCAGAGAGAGAGGGAGACGCAGAATCAGAAGCAGGCTCCAGGCTCCAAGCTGTCAGCACAGAGCCCGATGCAGGGATTGAACTCACGGACTATGAGATCATGACCTGAGCCCAAGTCAGACGCTTAACTGACTGAGCCACTCAGGCGCCCCGGGAGTGCTTTATAATGTGCCAAGGGTCTGTCTTCTGGCTCAAGCCAACGCCTGGCTCTCTCCCTGTAGCCTGACAGGAAAACTCAGCATGGAGAGTTGGGGATTACCCTGATTTATCAATTCAAGGACTACTTATTATGATACGACAGGAGCATTTTTAAGTAGATTTCATTCATTCAGTTGCTATTGACAGCCTGCTTTGTGTTGGAAACACTTGGCTGGGGATGTGGTCAGGGCCAACTAGGAACTTGGAGATAAATATCTTGGCTGTTCTACAGACACCATTGAATTCACGAACGTGCAGATTTCACAACTGTCTTGTAGAACATCAACTATATCAATAGCACAAAACGAACAGACAAACAAACAAACAACACAAACAAACAAAGCCTCTGGAGAGGAAAAGCTTTCAGCTGGGTTCAAAGCCACAATTTACAGAGGTAGTCAAGAACATCCTCCCTGACCCAGGAGGTTACAGGGCCTCAGACTTTCTTTTATCAGCCCAATTTCCTCATATTAAATTTGCCCCAAAATGGAACACTATTATTGAAAATCAGCACATTTGTGAATTAGAAAATGATCCCAAAGCATTAAAAATACAGGAGATAAATCAATTGTGACACATTGCTTTTTGGTTGACTTGGTAGCCATTGAACTTGCGGAGCTGGAGTACATTTCATAAAAAGCTGCTTTATTAATAAAGATCAGACTACGATTTCTCTTATTACGTCCGGGATAAGAATCGAAGCCGTGCGGGGGTTGTTTTGGGTGACAGTTTCCAGCCACTGCTTTCCACACAGGAGTGAGATAACGTGAACTAATCGTCACTGCTCCTGGATGCGTTTTGCAAGTTCCCTTAAAAAATAATCAAAAGAAAGTGTCCAGAAAGCCCCATCAATCATCTGTCTTTGGCTTTTTTCCCTGTGCAGGCTGTCATGACTCCACACTCATGCTGTTCCTTTTTCTCCTGTTTCAAGCTACCGCCTTTTAAAGAATAGATTTTCCGACCGGGGATTAGGGAATTGATTAGGTGGTGACAGGGTGCTCCTGACATTTCCAGGAGTGGGGAGGAAAGCGGGAATTTTAAAGCGGATGAATCACCGGGGGATTCAAGCCGGAGCACATGGCTTATTCTGAAAGGCGACACTGCACTTTTGCGTTTTGAAGGTCAAATGGTGGAGAAAAACCTAATCCGCTGACTCATGGAGAGCAGACAGCAGGGGATGGGGGACCGCACAGGTGGATCCCAGCTCTGAGAAGAAAGTTTTTTATTTTTTATTTTTTAAATATAATTATTGACAAACTGGCTTCCATACAACACCCAGTGCTCATCCCAACAGGCGCCCTCCTCCGTGCCCATCACCCACCCCCCATCAACAAGCCTTAGTTTGTTCTCAGTCCTTAAGAGTCTCTTATGGTTTGCCTCCCTCCCTCTCTGTAACTTTTTCCCCCCCACCCCTCCCCCCGGTCTTCTGTTGAGTTTCTCAGAATCCACATATGAGTGAAAACATATGATATCTGTCTTTCTCTGCCTGGCTTATTTCACTCAGCATAATACCCTCCAGTTCCATCCACGTTGCTACAAATGGCCGGATTTCATTCTTTCTCATCGCCAAGTAGTATTCCATTGCGTATATAAACCACATCTTCTTTATCCATTCGTCAGTCAATGGACATTTAGGCTCTTTCCATAATTTGGCTATTGAAAGTGTTGCTATAAACATTGGGGTACAAGGGCCCCTGTGCATCAGCACTCCTGTATCCCTTGGGTAAATTCCTAGCAGTGCTACTGCTGAGTCCTAGGGTAGATCTATTTTGAATTTTTGGAGGAACCTCCACACTGTTTTCCAGAGCGACGGCACCAGTTTGCATTCCCACCAACAAGGCAAGAGGGTTCCCGTTTCTCCACATCCTCGCCAGCATCTAGAGTCTCCCGATTTGTTCATTTTAGCCACTCTGACCGGCGTGAGGTCGTATCTCTCTGAGAAGAAAGTTAACTCTCCACTGGCCTCTGAGGAGAGCCCAAGAGGAGGGGTCTGGGCCTCTGGTACAGCTGTCCTCATTCTCCCCTGCTGGAGCTGTGAGCAGGTGAGACAGTCTTCAAGGTGACAGTGGAAAAATACCACGTTGCCCAGGAAGCTCTGATGCTCGAGAGATTTCTTTTTGCATGATGGTTTGGTCACCAGTTCTCTTTCAAGGTGCCTGCTAGGTCCCTGGCACGATGAAAGACGTTGGGGTTTCTACTGCGGGGCTGAGACGTCTCACAAATCAGGTCGTGTTTGGAAGGATCTTGCCCTTGATCAGCGGGACAGAGAGAGATGTGGCTGCTGAAACCCCAGCCTGGCCACATCTGAGCTGACCAGCTTGAGCCCGACCTTACTCCCCGGCTTGATGAATTCCTTTGGAAGTTAGCCAGTCTGGGGTGGGGGCGCTTGGGTCACTTACCCCCAAAAGAATCTTGAGGAATGGGAAGCTAACGTTTGTTGTGTGAGGGCAGCTCTGGGCATGTGGTGAGCACTCATCAGAAGGGCATTTTCACCAATTTTGTTGGGCTGTTGGCAAACCCCACATGCGCCGTGACCCTTCATTCCGGACCCCTCTGGAGCACAGCATACTTTGCCAGCCTCAGGACTGATGCAGAATCCTGCAGCAGAGTGCAAAGTGCTTGTGTTTTCCTGGTCTAAGGTTAGGCAAGCTGAGATTTCTAAGGGTTTGTTTTTTAAAATAGTTTTGCTTGAGCTCTGGAGCCTGCCAGAGAGAGGGGAGAAGGTTTTACCCGGCGAGAAGCCAGGGGGAGAAGGTTTTACCCAGTGAGAAACTACTCCATCGCTCTTGCTAAATTGCCGACTGTTGACCCAGCACAGATTCCTGCTTGTTGGCCGGTGGAGGCTGGCTGGGGTTGGCCATAGTCATCTGTTGATTTTGACTGTCCAGCACTCAGGTCCCTTTCTTTGGGGGCAGGGTCTCTCTTTTCTGCTGGGGCATCCTGTATTCTCCTCCTGTGGGGATCAAGCGAACTGATAACATGCACAGAGGGAAGCAGTGCTATAGCTAAAGATGTCTGCGAGGAGCGGGAGTCTGGGGCGGCTTCCAGAAGGGCCGGGAGACCCGGGGAATTCCAAGGGATCCATTCCTTCTGTGCTAAGGCCACTTCTTAGCCGTCGAAGCCCAGATCATACGTAAGTGGTGCCTGAATCTCTCCACAAGAAATGTGGTCGATTGTTTGCACAAATGGTCACAGTTCTCCACCCCCCTCCCCACCCACCCACGCTCTTTGTGATGTGGCTTTTCAGTCCCTCCCGTCAAAAGGTAAAGTCTAGTTCTTTGCCCCTTGTGCCTGGCCTGAGACTTGCTTTGGCCGATGGACTGGTGTAGAAGTGATCTCATGCCAGCCTCAAGAGTCCTTGTAGGCTTCTGGTCTCTCCCTGTCTACCTCCCTGTACCTCCGAGAGGGAATCCTGTCCCATCTGAGCCTTGTCTGTGGCCAGATGACCCCCAAAGAAGTTCAAGAGCTCAGCCAAGACAAGCAGGCTGTGTGCCCACCCACCTGCAGCTTCCTGCAGACGGGAGAGTGAGCCCAGTTGAGATGGGGAGAACTCCCGGGCAGCCTTTAGAGCACTGATAAACGCCTGCCGCTTTAAGCCATAGGGTTATTTGTTACACGGCAGAAGCTAACTGGTACAGACATCATTGGTTGGGCTGGTTTAGGTACTAAATGGGCTGCCGTGGTAAAAAGTGGTCTAAACATAATTTATCTCCGCAAGTCCCACGAAGCTTTGGGAGGTCACTGACTTTGAAAGTGCAAGGTATTCTTGTTGCTATGGATACCCCCATTGAGACACTGGAGTGCAGAGAGAGAAACCTAGTGTTGCCTTGACAACAGGTTTGAAAATCCGAGGTTGGTAAGGCAAAGACTGGGGTGGGGGGGAATGGGAGCAAATACGAAGAAGCAGGAGGAGGGGGGGACATTAGCCTGAAAAAGCTTCCCCCGCCCAACAGGAACTTGCCTCCATGGAGTCGTCAGTCTATTAGAAGCGGCGCTGCTTGAATCGGGGGCTATAAAGTGAGGAACAGGAAGGTCTTCTCTGTTCGCGGCCCGTCCCTGCAGCGGCAGGAAATTGCACAGCCAAGAAGCAGCAGGCAGCACAGTCACTAAGTGCTGCCTTAGAGAGTTTGCAATTTGCTCTCAACCAAGTTTCATTCCGAGAATTAGAGTTCGCCCGAGCTGGGAGGGGACTCGGAGCGTCCGCTCCCTGGCTCATTTTCTCCCTTCTGCAAAGAGGAAAACCGAGGCCCAGAGAGGGCAGGGCAGCTACAGGTCACCCACGGAGCTAGGATTCTGGTCCTAGTGCGGCGGGGGACGGCTCCACGCTGGGCGGGTGGTGGGGGGATCAGCCAGCCCCGGGTAAAAGTCCTCGTGACGCCAGCTACTAGCTGCGTCTTGGTACCTGAGCCAGCGGACCCCTCAGACCCTTGCTGCAAGGGGGCTCATAACGATGTCAGCCTCAAAGGTGGGGACGGCCCAGTGAGCTCACGCACGAAAAGCACAGCGTCCGGCCTGCAGAGCGGCTCGCTCTGATTTTTTGCTATAATCGTGTTCCTCTGTCTCTGCTATGCAGAGTCACGGAAATAACACCGGGGAGGCCCAACAGGACCCAGAATCTTCCCTGGGAGGCTTGATGGTGCCTGTTACAAGGCCCACTGTCATTTTCTGTCTCCCGCAGTTGGATGTCACAGCTCATTCTCGTCCCAGCCGCTCTCATTTCCTCCTCACGGCAGCCCAGCCGGGCGAATGGGAGGATGATATAGCTTTATGGTCTCACCTTGTCAAGGAGGACGTGGCCCGAAGGCCCCAGGAAGCTTCCGTGCGCCCGAGGGTTGTAGCCCGGCTCCCCTGGTACAACCGGCCCCCCCACTCCCAGAGAATCGCCCAGCCACGCGTGGAAATCTCACGTATGGCAAATATCACCCACGTGTTGAGAGGCCTGCCTCAGACCTGAACACCCTGTCCTACCTAAGCAATTCCAGCTAAGTAAGAAGTTTTTTGTTTTGCTTTGTTTTTCGGTTTTTTTTAATGTTTATTTATTTTTGAGAGACAGAGAGAGAGACAGAGTGCAAAGCAGGGATGGGCAGAAAGGGAGACAGAATCTAAAGCAGCCTTCAGGCTCTGAGCCGTCAGCATAGAGCCTGACTTGGGGCTCGAACCCATGAGCAGGGAGATCATGACCTGAGCCGAAGTCGGACACTTAACCGACTGAGCCACCCAGGCGCCCCTAAGTAAGTTTTGTTAAGGGACGGGGAAGGGCCTCTGTGCGTGGCCTGGTGTCACAGTGGAGAGGAGGGACCCGCCGAGGTCCACCGGCCAACAGGCCGGCTGAGCCGGTGTGGAAGAAGAGCCTATCTGGTGGGCGTCGTTTGGGGGGAGGGTGGGCTTGCGGATCAAATCAGCAGCCCTCGTGTTTGACAAGCCCAGCACGGAGGGAGAGGTTAGAAGGCGGCGGTGAGTGGGGATTCGATGGCAGGGTCCGCACGGGAGGAGGGGAGGGGGCTCCCCACTAGTTCCTGGGAGGGCAGCGGACTTCCCGCACGCCCCGGGGTCAGCAGGCCGCAGAGGCATCTTGCTCTCCGACGAGAGTCTGTGATCTGGGCATTTGCTCACAGAGCACTTCTGAGTTCTGGTCAGGCTTCTCATTCCCAGAACATAAACCAGATTAAGAGGCTCCGCAAAGCCTCCTTGAAGTGGGTGCCAGTTGAAAGGATACTGAAGTCTGACTTCTCACCAGCTTAGCCAGGGCTCACGACAGCGGGAGACACAGACCCCCCTCTTCTGCCCGGAGAGCACGCGTCCGCTCCCCGCGAAGGTCGGCCGTGTTGGTTCAGCTGTGGGGACGAGGCGCGGAGGGCGTCGGATGCAAAATACTCGGTGTTGGTGGCAACGTCAGGTGATCCTCCAACAGCTCAGGAAAAATAAACTTTCCTCCCATGGCTGCTGCTTCTCGCAAGGCTCTGAGGGGGAGGCAGACACAGGGCTGTCTGTGTTTGTGCTCTGTAGCGTCAGCCTCCGGGGTCACCATTCAGGCGCCGTCGGCAAAGAAAAGAGGCCTCCCTGGGGACAGCATGTCTGGGAGCCTTCTCCCCTTCCACTGGGCCTCCCATCGGGCCAAGGAGGAAGTCACATGTGGTGACAGCGAGCTTGGAGTCAGAAGCCGGGGCTCAGGGCAAGTGACCTCCCTCCGAACCCCAGCTTCCTCCCGCATAAGGCGGGGGGGCTCTTTGGCAAGGCTCAGTCTGGCATGTGATGGCCGGGCCTGTAGCTGCCATTGGTGCCCACCACTCCTCACCCTCGCTGGCGGGAGCTCTTTGGTGGAGGCGCCCACCCTCTTCCAAGCCGGGGGTGTGTCCCCATCCTCACGCAGGGGTTAAACTCTGACCAGAGTCAGTCGGCCTTGGCAATCCTACTCCTCTGTCCAGTGCAAGCTTTGGGGCGAGCAGGTGTCTCAGGCCTGGCCGACGAGGCACTACATGGTGTCTGCTGGGGGGCTTCTGGAAAAGGCTCCTCTTGAAAAGAGACTCAGGCACATGGGCGCCCGGGTGGCTCAGTCGGTTAAACGTCTGACTCTTGGTTTCAGCTCAGGTCTTGATTTTGCGGTTTCGTGGGTTTAAGCCCCACATCAGGCTGTTGCGGAACCTGCTTGGGATTCTCTCTCTCCTTCTCTATCTGCCCTTCCCCGCCCCCCCCCCCCCAACTTGCGCTGTCTCTGTCTCTCTCAAAAATAAATAAAGGAACTTTAAAAAATGAAAAACAGCCCGGGTGGCTCAGTTGCTTGGGTGACCGACTTCGGCTCAGGTCATGATCTCGCGGTTTGTGGGTTCGAGCCCCGCGTCGGGCTCTGTGCTGACAGCTCGGAGCCTGGAGCCTGCTTCCGATTCTGTGTCTCCCGCTCTCTCTGCCCCTCCCCTGCTCACGCTCTGTGTCTTTCTGTCTCTCAATCATAAATAAACGTTAAAAAATTAAAAAAAAAAAAAAAGAGACTCAGGTAGAAATAGCTCTTTTTTTTGGCTGGACATTGTCGGGAGAGGATGTGACACCTGGGATGGCACCGGCCATCTTGTGACAGAGCTTGTGTGCCGGGGGTGCAATATCGGAGGGAAAGGACTCAGGTCCTTGCTTGGAGCCGCAGAGCCCCTGGATTTGCTGTCCCTGGCCCTGCCCGGCTGCAGGGCTTCTGGTCACTGGAGATAACCAAATACTGACTTACCGTTTCAGCCGTTCTGAAGTGCCAGCTGCGGTTACTTGCAGATTAGTGTGTCCTAAGTGCCCTGCTCCTCCGAGAGTGACCCCAGGCCATTTGTACTCACCCTGAAGTCTGAGAGGCCCCCGCCCTAACGGGTATGCTTTTTGTTCAGCAGGCCCAACCGAAAAGGCCTTTGGATTTACCCCCAAGACAAAGAAAGAGGTGTTGGGTCTGTGGGTTCAGATGTGCTGTCTCAGGTAAGCCAAGGAGCAGGGGAGCCGGTCAGGAAGATAGAGAGCCTTGGCCGGCGTCTCCCAGAAAAATGTGAGCTGTTTATTAGTTTCTGCTTTCTGCAGCCATTTTTCATCGACTCGCATTCGGGCACAGCATTGATTTTAATCTAAAGCCGTGAGTGCAGTAAAATCTCATTAATTCAGGCCTCACCAATTTTGAAGTGATAATTTAAATTGGGGCCAGGCTGAGGGCTGGCTGGAGTGGGAGCATGATGGAGAGCAAACTGTTTTTAAGGACTTTGGCTCACTAGGTGGATGTAACGAGATGCTTCCAATTATAAATGAACCTCGCGTGTTCAAGTTCAGCGGGAACCGTACTTGAAAATCAATCCATCAACAAATATTTATTGAGTGTCCCTTATGCACATGTCCCTGGCTGGCAGGGCACACTTTGTTAGAAGTTACTTTTAATCATTACCCATGCTGGAAAGTAATGAATTTCTTTAGGAAATGCAATTTCGGAAGCGTTCTGTGTTCCCCTGTCGGCTACCCTCCCCTTGTGCGCGTGCGCGCTCGACTGCTGCCTGTGTCCCCTCTCCCGGGATGTTGATCCTCCTTCCCCACTAGGTGTGTATACCTTGATGCTATTTCCGTCATCTTGAGAAAAGGGCTCATCTCGACCCCACGTTTCCCTTCACCACCGTCCCATTTCTCTGCCCCCCTTTACCTGGAATGTTTTCAACGAGTGGCCTGCTCCCATTTGCACCTGGCCGCCATTTTCCTTCAGACCCACTGAAATTCAGCCTTCCTCCCACGCCCCACAGATACGGCTCCTTTCACACTCACTGGGGCCCGAGGCGGCCCGGCTCCACGTTCTGCCTTCAGCCAGCAGCGGGGCGTGGTCTATCCCTCTTTTTTTTCTGGAAACACTTTCTTTGTCCCCTAGGGTCAGCTCTTTCCTGGTGGTCTGCCAGCCACATTGGTTGCTCTGTCTCAGGGCTCTTTGCTGGATTCTTCCGGTCTTCTGGTCTCTGCTGTTGGCATCCCTGACTCTCTACTAGGTGAGGTGCTGTGTGTGGGCCACATGGTGCTGCTTGTATTTGTATCCATGGCTTGGCAGCCACGGGATGACTGTCCCCCCTCACTGCCAGCTGTCCCTAGCTTCTCGATTCCCCGTCTGAGGACGCTGCTCCCCAGGTGGGCTAAACTTCAGTTATTCTTGAGACGTGCCAACTCCTTTCTTCCTCTTGCTCTGGGCAGAACTCCTGGAGCTTTGACTCCTCTCTTTACCTCACACGCTCCATGGAATCCATCCTGTGGACGCTCCAAGTTGAAGTAGAGTTGGGGTCTGTTTTGTTTTCTTTTTAGTGGCTGAAATGGCTAAAATATTAAAATAGCCTTAATTTAATTTAATTTAATTTAATTTATTTTTTATTAAATATAATTTATTGTCAAATTGGCTTCCATGTAACACCCCGTGCTCATCCCGACAGGTGCCCTCCTCGATGCCCATCCCCCACTTTCCCCTCTCCCCCACCCCCCATCAACCCTCAGTTTGTTCTCGGTATTTAAGAGTTAGAGTTGGGGTCTTAACACCTCCATGGCAACCTACTAGGTCTGAGCTGCCCTCTCGTGTGCCCTGGGTGGTGACCCCCCACCTCACCTCTCCCCCTGCCCTTGTGTCCCTCTCCCAAGCAGTCCATGGGATCCGGTGAGAGCCTCAGTCAGATCACTTCACTGTCCGGTTGAGCCTCCCTAGGATTTTCTCTTACTCAGACTACAGTCCCAAGTCCTCATTATGACCTTGAGACCCCACATTCCTGTTCCTCCACTTGGGTTGTCCCAACAACATGCCTCAACTCAGAGCATCAACACTTGCTTTCCTCCGTTTTTGGAACTTGCTTCCCTCAGGTGTGTGCCTGGCTTTACTCATCCCTTTACGGGATCTCTACCCAGATGTTCCGACTTTATTTTTCTGCTGGGAAGTTTTCATCTCCTGGCTTGTGCGACATCAAGGTGTTGAGTGTCTGTCACCCTCCAGAACGGATGACCGTCGAGCATCGGGCTTTGGCTGTTTTGGTCACTGCTGCACCCCACAGCGCTCATTCAGTACTCATCAAGTGAGCCAGTCAGTTCTTGCGTTCGGACTGAGTTGGCCAAGACACAGCTTGCCAACTTGCTTGCTTTCGGGAGCATCAGGGTGGAAAAGATCTGAGATCCTTCCTGGTGAGCTCACTGCACAGTGCATCTGTGGTGAGATAAGCCAGGCAGATGTTTATTCACCGTGTCCGGCAAGGACCTGAGCTGGGTGCTGGGCATGCAGTGTGATAGGCCAGACCTGGCTCCCGCTGTCCCGGAGGCCTGCGCTTCACCTCCCATGGAGGGCTTCTGATGGTGTGTGTGTGCATGTGTGTGTCAGGGAACAGATGATAAACAAGTAAACATATACGTGCAAAGATGATTGCGGAAAATAACGAGTGCCATGAAGAAAATAAATAAGGTGCTAGAACAGTCACAATGGGCAGGGGTCTTTAATGCTGTGACTGAATTTTTAAAATTGTTTTATTTATTTGTTTTCAGAGAGAGAGAGACAGAGCATGAACAGAGGAGGGACAGAGAGAGAAGAGAGAGACACAGAATCTGCAGCAGGCTCCAGGCTCTGAGCCATCAGCACAGAGCCTGATGCAGGGCTTGGACCCACGACCCATGAGATCATAATCTAAGCCAAAGTCTGGTGTTCAACCGGCTGAGCCACCCAGGTGCCCCTGTGATTGCATTTTTCATCAGGTGTAATCGTATAAGGTAAACTGCACAGATCCAACCCGCTCGCTTGGTGAGCTTTGGCCAGCGTATGCACCCGTATCACCTTGACCCGGGTACAATTCCACCACTGTAGAAAGTCCCATGGCCCTCCCCTGTCAGGCCCAGAAGGGGTCCTATAGATGAAGGGTCAGGGGAGTCCTCTCCGAAGAGGTGGTCTCTGTGACCCGAAAGAGGAGAAAGCAGTGGCCACAGGAGAGCCGGGCCTGATCATGTCCTGATGTTGGGAAACCAAGGGGGCCACGTGGATGATGGGGAGCAGATGAGCAGAAGGTTTGGCAAGGAGACCGCATAAGGCTGCGGCCACATAAGGCCAGGTGCACCTGGCCTTCAGTCCACCTAAGCTGTTGGTGGCCCCTGGGGAGTACTGCAAAGGTACAAAGCGGGGTGACCAGGTAAGGGGTGGTGCAACTCAGACTGGGAAGTTGGGAGAAGCGGTCAGATCTGGATGGATGGATGCATTTATTTTTTAAATTTTATTTTAATCCAGGTTAATGAACATATAGTGTAACAATGGTTTCAGGAGTAGAATTCAGTGGCTCATCACTTGCATACGACACCCAGTGCTCGTCCCAAGAAGTTCCCTCCTTAATGCCCATCCCCCACTCAGCCCATCCCCCTGACCCACCTCCCCTCCAACAACCCTCAGTTTGTTCTCTGTATTTAAGAGTCTCTTATGGTTTGCCTTCCTCTCTGTTTTAATCTTATTTTTCCTTCCCTTTCCCTATGTTCATCTGTTGTGTTTCTTAAATTTCACGTATGAGTGAAGTCGTATGATATTTGTCTTTCTCTGACTGACTTACTTCACTTAGCATAATACGCTCTAGTTCCAGCCATGTTGTTGCAAATGGCAAGATTTCATTCTTTTCAATTGCCAGGTAATATTCCATCGAATATATATACACCACATCTTCTTTATCCATTCACCAGTCAATGGACATTTGGGCTTTTCCCATAATTTGGCTGTTGTCGATAGCGCTGCTATAATCATTGGGGTGCATGCGCCCCTTCGAGTCAGCATTTTTGTACTGGATATATTTTAGAAAACTGAAATTTCTAAAATTTGAAATAACTTTAGACCCACGAAAAGTTATGAAAATAGTACAGAGAGTTCCTGTGGACCCTTCACGCAGCTTCCCCCAACGATGGCACCTTGTGGGGCCATAGCACTTATCCAAACCGGGAATCCGACTTTTGCACCATACCGTTAACATGCTGCCAACCTTACTGAGGTATCACCTGTGTTTGCGTGCACTTGTGTGTGTGTGCGTGTGTATAGTTCTACGCAATGTCATCACATGTGCATTCATGTGACTCCAACGCTATCAGGATGCAGAAGTACCCAGCATTTGCTGTCACGGAAGAGGAAGACTGTTAGGATGCCAGGTAGCCTACGAGCTCCTTCCCTGTTTGTATTTTTCCAACAGGATGTGAACCATCATGGCTGTTGGGTGACGTGTGGGTTTTGAAGTGTGAAAGGCCCCCTCAGTTTCTAGGATGCTCTGAACTGCTGAACCGTTCTGGCCCTGGCATTCCAGGCAGTCACCTGACGCATCACCTTCCCTTCTTCCTGTCAGTAGGTGAGTGCTGGGAAACGGGGGCCTTTTGCTCCTGTCCTCTCCTGATGTATGAGACGGGCGTCAAACATGTGCCCTGTGGATGTTTATGTACTTGAGTGAGCCCCGCCGAATGCACAAGAACACCTTTGAAATGCAAGGTGCTTTCACGTAGAGCTTGTCCGTGGTGTTGGAAGCCACGGGTAGCAGGATTAACCCGAAAGAATAGATGCCCCAAATTCACTCGGGGTGTGGAAGCATCCGTGACCTTGGTGTTTTGGGGGTTACAAACGGTTCTGAGGCAGGAGGCTCAGGAATTCAGGGGTGGTTTTCCAAATCTCTGCTTTTGAAACTCGGGACCCGGTGTCCTGTCTCTGACATCTACTCACAGTGTGAGTAGACTCACACTGTCACTCAACTGTCTGCTGTGGCTTCCTCATCTGCCTTGAGGGCTGGTAACACTCTTATCAGGTTGTCATGGGGCCCAAAAGAAGTAAGTGTGAAAGTGTGTGGTGCACAGCAGGTGTTCAGCAAGCATGAGCTGCTTCTGAACGGGCCTCCATTTAAAATGTTTCCTGGGGCGCCTGGGTGGCTCAGTCGGTTCAGCGTCCGACTTCGGCTCAGGTCACGATCTCGAGGTTTGTGAGTTCGAGCCCCGCGTCGGTCTCTGTGCTGACAGCTCAGGGCCTGGAGCCTGCTTCAGATTCTGTGTCTCCCTCTCTCTCTGCCCCTCCCCCGCTTGTGCTCTCTCTCTCTCTCTCTCTCAAAAATAAAATGAACATTAAACAAAATAAAATGTGTTTTTTTTGGTGCAGGACAGCGGGTAAAGAAATGCTGTCCTCCCAGTGCGAACCTGCCAGCATCTTGGGGCATTTCCTGGTCTGGGGTCGGCAGAGGCTTCCCTTCTCATGCTCAGCAACCTGACCACCAATGCCCAAGGTCATCAGGTACTTAAAGTTTGTCTCCAGCCAGACTCTAGGCTCCTCCGGACGGCAGGAACCTCCAGCAACGAGGAGGATTCATACTTCCTTGTTCCCTCTGTGAAGTCCAGGCCGTCCGGATGCTGTGCTCGGCCCCCACGTGCGTCGGCTCGGGGGGTCCCCGTAAGGCTAGCACTGCTGCACCTCGCTGGACAGAAGAGGGGGCGGGGTCCACCACTCAGTGGTACACGGCCGGCCAGCATATCTGCCTCCACAAGCCCAGCCCCCCGGCTTCCTGCACCCCGGACGGCATCCCTAGTGGGCGTTGGAGTCCCTGCAGGACCCTGGGGGAAAGAAGGGAGGCCTGTTCCGTGGCATGGATGAGAACTTGCTAGTGGGGTGGCGGTGAGCGCATCAGTGGGAGGTCTCCGAAACCGCACGCGTTGCCGTGGGCAGGGACGGCCTTGCCGAGCCCTTGCTCTCTGGGGCGCCCGGCAGATTTATTTCCCACCCAGGCATGGCGAGGGCCTTCAGAACGCCTGCACTCTGTGCCTCATTGAATTCGCTCTCTTTTAAAAATGGAAACCGTTTTTATTGTACTTTTTCTTTCTGATTATAAAAATGATACATGATGATTGTAAAGAATTCAAACCACACAGGAAAGCATAAAGATGAAAATTAAAATCCCTCCAGTTCCCTCCACGGAGGGGTAACATTGTGGTCGGTCTTCTGCTGCCTCTCGCTGCGCTGTGCACACAAACGCCCCATTGTACGAGCCATTTCGCATAAATGGGAACCTCACAGGGTGCTGTTCTGGAACTTGCTATATTTCCACCCGATAATGCGATGGAGACGTCTCTCTAAGTCAAAAAATGTAAAGTTATATCAGCCTTTTAAATGACTGTGCTGCATTTCATTGTGTGGATGTCCCTTCATCTAACTGGCCAAGTCTCTTTTGTTGGGGATTTAAGCATTTTTTTATTGGTGGGGGCCTTTCTTGCTTCAACAGACCGCCTCATACACACATATTGTGAATTTGTCTGATTATGTTGCCAGGCAAAAAAATTCCCAGGTGATTAATTGCTGTGCTGGTTGTGCCAGGCTGGACTCCAAAAAGTTGACCATTTTACACGCCCGTCGTGGGGGGGGGGGTTGGAGAACACCTGTGTCAAATGTTGGTGATACTCGCCCTTGTTGTGATCTCATTTTTCACTAGCTTTCCTCTTGATGCTTTTCTGGAGGTGAAGCATCTTTTCATATGCTCCTTGGACATTTTCTGGAAACATCTTTGCCTCCTCTGGGCTCTTTGTTCTTTTCATACTTCTCTGTAAACCACTGGATTGCTCAACTGGTGAATTAACTCAAATCCTCTGTAAACCCTGCACTCCACCTCAAGCATGCCTTGCCGGGAAGAAGGTGAGCCAGTTGGGGGCGATGGGCTCTTTCTCCAGCCTTGTGGGCCCCAGCGAGCCAGGCGAAAACCCCGCCACATGGAGGTTCTGCTCTGCTGAGGTTCCCAGGGCCTGACAGGGGCCCCTTATGCTGTTGACCGCAGCTGGAAGCTTCTCAACTGATCTGTTAGGGCCTATTCAACCTCTGGTCCCACATGACTTCTGTGGGGTCACCTTGGGTTGTTGCTCTGCTTGTTTTCTAGTAGGAAAACACAGCTCACCTGTCAAGCGCTTGCCCAAAGTCAATTTTTGAGATGATTTAAAGCAACGTATGCTAATGCCGATCTGCACACAGGCACCTCCATGCAGAACCAGACAGCCCTGCCCATGGGCGAGCCCGGTGGCCCTATGTGTGGCTCGGTTTGACAGTTGCCAAGCAGGAAGAGGGGACCGAAAGCATCAATTCATAGTTATGAATGCAGGGGTGCGCGCACAGCAGAGGCGGACCAAGACTGGTTGAGGGAGGGAGGGACGAGCACATGTTCGAGACCGGGAGCTGGGAGGAGACTTGACGGCTCATCTCCCTTTGTTCTTTCATCTAAAGCTTAGAAATTGGGGCTCGGAGAGGGGAGGCAGCCTGGTGGCCAGGGCTGGCCCTGCACGGAGACCTCATGGCTCCTCCTCCTCCTCCATTAGGTTCTGCTTGACTTCTATTAGCTCGTTCTCAGGTTCCAGAATTTTGCCTGTCCCTACCATGAAGTGGTGGTCACTGACCGTCGTCAGGGAAGATCAGTGCCCCGATATGGGGACAGATGGCAGCCCAGACTCTCCTCCTTGTTTCCAGGGGATGCCTTGGGTATGTCTCTGGGTGAGCTCTGTGTCAGCTTCTCTATCCTGGGGACCACCCCGACTCTTCCCACATGGACAGTGATGCCCAGCATCTTACTGAACTGTGGACAGAGGGTAGTGGCACCAGCAACCAACAGACACAGGCCTGAAGAGCTCCCTCTCTCCATCATGATCAAATTTGCTCACTTGGTTACTTGCTTCTTGTCTTAACCCTCATGCTGGGAATGTGCCCAGCTTGCTCAGTGATGTAACCCAGCACCAAGAACGGTGCTGGCCCGGCATCCAGAAGGAGCCCAATGATGGCTGAATAATGGAGGAAGTCTATTGGGCTTTTTGTCTACTTGTCTCTCTTTTGGTCTTTAAAGGATGGAAGTTATGACCTTTCTGTTCAGGCAAACTACTCTTGGAAGCTGAGCAGAAAGAACCTAGGCTTCCCTACAACCCAGGAAGGATGAGAGAAAACCACTGGCTCCATTGTAGGCATGCCCAGAAGACAGGTGGTCATCTGTGTTTCAACCCAAGACCTGCTGTTCGTGTGGAGGTTGGCTCCCTGCAGACTGGCTCCTGGCCTCTCTTTGCTCATCTGCACGCACAGTGGAGCTGGGATGGGAGCATCTGGCTCTCTCCCCTCAGAGCTCTAGAGCCCCATGGCTTGGGCGGAATCTCAGCTTTGTTTCTTATTAGCTGTTTTGCCTTGAGAAAATCACTTAATCTCTCAGTGCTTCGGTTTCATCTTTGCAAGTGGGCCAATAAAAGTAGCTGCCTTATAGGGCTGGGTGAGACTGTGCATGGGAAGTGCCCATTTCCTTCTGTGTCTCGATGGCCTCGGGATCTCCGAGGTGGGAATAGCAACCATCCGTGTTATAGCAGGAGCATTTGTTGACCATCTCTTGTATACCAGCCATCTGGATTGCCTCCTTTCAGCCTCATACAAGCCCTCAGGAGTGACTGCTATTCTGTTGACCCAAGAGGAAAACAGGCCGCAGAGAAGGGATTTGCCCAAGGTCGCTGGCCTTGTTTCCTACTGCTGCCATAGCAAATGACCACATGTTTATCAGCTTAAAGCGGCATCCAGCTGTTGCCTCATAGTCTGTTGGGCTCTGCTGGTCCTCTGCTCCAAGTCCCAGGATGCCGAAATCCAGGGGTGAGCAGGGCTGCATTCTTGTCTGGGGAAGATCCCACTTTTAAGCTCGTTAAGGCTGTTGGCAGAATTCAGTTCCACGTGGGTGTAGGGCTGAGGTCCTGTCCTTATTCATTGGGGCTGGGGAACATGCTCAGCTTCAGGAGGCCACCCACACCCTCTGGTTCATGGCCCCCTTCATGCCAGCATTGGCAGGTGGGTCGTTCTCGTGCTTCAAACCTCTTTTCCCTTCCTACTGCCTTATCGTTTGCCTTCCTCTCCCGCTTTGAAGGGCTCATGTGGTTACGTTGGCGTCACCTGGATAACCCAGAATACTCTCCCTATCTTTACAGTCTCAGCAGACTTAGTAATATTAATGCCGTCTTCCAAGGCCATGTGCATCTGTACCTGCTCTTGTGTTTGATTGAATAATCGGTGGCTGGGAATCCTGGGGGAGACCTTTAGAATTCTTCCTTCACCGCCACACAGAAAGTAAGTGGTGGGGCAGGGCTCAAGCTCTGTTCTGTGACTGTGGAGCCCATGCTGCCTTCTACCACCCAGCTTGTCTCTGCACTCTTGAGTTCATGTTAAGCCCATAACTATCCTTTGCGGTAGATACTGTAGCTCCCTCTTGAGTTTGGTCCCCAAACTACCCCCTCCTGTGAGTTTCCACCCTAATAGGTGTTTGGCCCATTCTAGGATGAGATGTTGGAATTGGGCCATATGTTTTTCTTCCCCCAGCAGACTCCAAACCCCCGGAGGGCAACATGCCCTCGGCTCGAAAATTGTCCACTACATCACTTTTCCTTTCTGTCTCATAGCTGTACACCTGGTCACCCAGATAAAAATAAAACTTTCTGTCTTCTCTTGTAGCTCGAAATGGCCTTATGACTAACTTCTGGCCAAAGAGCTGTGAAGGGAAATGAGTTATACACTTTCCATGTCAAGCCTATATAGGGGAGGGGTGTGCCCAGGCCCCACCCCTTTGCCCTTCGTGAAGAGGTGGTGCACCATCTTGGATTGTGTGGGCAGGGCATCTGCCAGGGGGGTGGACCAACCAGTTAGAAGAAGCGTGCGTTGTTGACTCTGGATGTGGCATCCAGTGTCAGGTCTGTCACCTAGTGGAAAAATAGACCTTCATCTTGCTTATGCCACTCTGCTTTTTGGTTCTCTAGGACAAAAGTGAAAACTTTCACTCTCAAACAGCAATATCCAGATTGTTGACTTGTCATACATGCTAATACGCCTTTTAGATGCTCCCAATAAACCCTCTTCTGGGGTGAATCAATGAAGCACAGTATACAAGGTAAAAATATCTTGTGTGTTCAACCACATTTTTCTATTGGACGTGATAACCCCCCCTCTTTATTTCTGTTCTCTGATGAAGCTAGGATGAATTGGGAGAGCAGAGATGTGTCTTGATGTCTCTGGGCCGTAAGGGGCGGTCAACCTCAAACTCAGCCTTTTCGGGTTCTCTTGGTGGCTCCGACTTTATGGGGGTATCAAACCTGGCACTCCTATCAGCTCCCGGCTCCCCCTTGACATTTCCTTTAGCAGCAGTCAGGCAGGGGCTGGGCAGGTGTTCTTGTGTGGAGTGGGGTTGTGAGGATACAGTCCACCTGTGGTTTGCAACCTTTGGTTTTTGACAGCATCATCAACATGGCCACAGAGTCTCCAGACAGACGGGAGCAGTGTCCACGGAGCATTTGTAGGCACCCAGCGCCAGGCGGAGGGGCCCGGCAGTGCCCGTAGGTTCCCCTGGGTGCAGCATTGTTATTCTAAGGCTGTGACACTGCACCAAGCCCCAAGCCCTTCGTTTGAATGCTTGCCTCATCTCTGCACATACCCCCAGTTCTGAGAGCCAGGCCCCTCCGTCCCTGGTCATCCCAAAGAAAATTGCTAAGCCCGATGGGCTTTCCCCATTGGCTACCTGCTTTCAGAAATGCATTATTTTCAAAATTCCAAGTGGCAGGTGTTAAATATGTATCAATTACTCAACGTATTTAATTATGGGATTAACGCTGAGACACACTAAAGTATTTAAGGACACATTAAACGTATTATTTTAAAACTGTGATTAACACCGATTTTGGAGCATTTTGGAAGACTAATTAAATGATTGAAAACCACATTCTGGCACTACAATGTTTGCTCAACAAAAGCATTTGTGGAAATTAGGTGTAATTCAACCACCTCATTACACAATTGGTTGTTTAATTCTGTCTCCAGGCATTGGAGGTCATAAGATGAAATGGAGATTTCTAGAGCATGGTTGAGTTCTAGGACAGGTCTCTCCATTCTATAGGGTGTTGTCTTCTTCTGTCACCTTGTCCCCCCTTCCACCCTTCTCCAGTCACATTGACCTTCTACCTCTTTCCCCCACCCCCCAAACCATGCTTCTTTGCACCTCAGTGCATTTGTGCTTGCTTTTCTCTCTGCCTGTGTGATCATTACCGCTGTTCCCTAAATCTGTTTGACTCTTCTCATAGGCATGCAGTAGATTGTACTCCACTGCCCAGCCCCTGGAAGTTAGGCAGCCCTAGTAACTTGCTGTCACTAAAGTAACGTGGGCAGATGGACACGTGTCGCTGGTGGGTAGATTTCACAACCTGTTTGGGATTGACCCCCTCCCTTTCTCTTTGCCATGGCAACTGGAGATTTCCAGCCAGTGGCTTCTCCATCAACCTCAGATCTTGAAGTGAGAAAGATACTTCAGAATACTTGCTTATGCACAAGAAGTATAAATTAGAAACAAATTTTTATTTTATTGTTTTATGCCACTGAGACCTCGGGGTTGTTTTGTCTCGCAGCATAATCTAACGTCTCGGGCAGACACCATCAGGGACACTTCCTTCTGATTTTCCTTTGGCCGAAGACTTCTTACTTTTCAGACTCTTCTCAAGTATCCTATCCTCAGAAAGGTTCTCTTTGTCCACCTCCCCCACGGCCACTGTTGATCATATTTCCCTGCTTCATTTTCTTCATTGCACTTAAGGCCATCTGACATTATTTTATTTATGCACTTACTGCATTTCATTATTTCTGTGATGAATATTTTTCACACAAATATTATTTCTGAAATTAGAATGGATCTTAGGGTCCATAGTATGTCATGAAGGCCACGACATGGTCGAATTGTCCGTGCATGCATGAACCTCAAAAAGCCTAGAATCCAAGCCTGGCATTCCTTTCTGCAGTGAACACATGTAACTGATATGGAACTGACCAGTGTCAGCATACTGGAAGATCCTGGATTGGACAGTGAGCCCTGTTATAACCTCTATGAATGTCATGGTTGTAGGAACGGAGTGAATGATTTGAGCAAATCATTCCTGTTTAGCAACACTGCTGAAGTGGGAACTGAGGCAGAAAAACTGTATATAACTCTAAAGTCTGCTGAGAGCCCTGTGCTCATGACTTTTAATCCTTTTATGAGTTCTTTAAAGAAATGCTACATCATCAGCGCTATGGATGAATGCACAGAGGATGAGAGAGTGTGGAAAAAACCCAGACATTGATGAGCCCGAGTTGAAAAGTGATTCAGAAGAGTTGGACTCAGTATAAAGAAGTTTGAGGAATAACAACCAATTTATTTCCCTTGTATTTTCATTTTTATGTATGCACAATAGTAATATGTGATAAAAATCTGTCTAATTAAGTCTCAAAGAACCCTTTCAATAAGTAAAATTAAAAATTCTAAGCGATAAGAAAGCATTGTGTCACGGTTTAATTGGCAGCTTATTTTTCTTTCATAGCGGAACAAAAAATAATGGTGCTTCTTGCAATTGTGTGTCTTAGAGTTGATGAAATGTGGTATTTCTGTCGGAGGCTGCTCTTATCACAAAGACATCTGCTGTGTCATTCAATTCAATTTCAGTTGAGCTTAAAGAAGGCCTCTGGCCACTTAGAAAGTTGGCTCATTTGGAATCCGAGGCCCCTGTAATTTTAAATTTGCCCAGCCCTGAGTGGAGAAGAGCTAGTCTTGCTTCTGACCTTCCCTGGGTGGCACCAGGCCTTTCGACACCAGAGGAACGTCCACCCCTGAAACTTGGGCAGGTCTGTGTTACCAACCACAATTATTCTGCTGAATTCATGAATTACCTGTACTTGTATTTAATTAATATTTTTCTTTTGAAGTCTTTTTTTCAATAATTATAGACTCAAAAATAGTAGAGAGAAGTCCTGTTGACCCTTCATCCAGTTTCAATGACAACATCTTAATAACTCTGTACAAAATCAGAAGTAAGAACTGACATTGTACAATGCAATTAATTATGCTGCAGACCTCATTCAGATTCCACCAGCATTCACATGCACTTGTGTGAGTGTGTGTAAGTCTGTGCAATTTTATCCTATGTAGACACTATCAAGATACGGCTGCCTGTGCTGGCCCTTTATGATCTCACTTCACTGTTTTCCCCTAACACACCCCTCCGCTGGCAACCATGTTCTCAATTTCTATAATTTTGTCATTTTGAGAGTATTACATAAAAATTGAATCCGATGGTACATATTGGCCTTTTGTCCTCAGCACAATGCTCTTGAGATTCATCCAAGTTGTGTGAATCAGGTTTGTTTGTTTGTTTGTTTTGCTTAATAGTATTCCATGTTGTAGATGCACCAGAGTTTGTTGAATCACTTACCTGTTGAAGGACATTTGGGTTGTTTCCAGTTGTTGGCTGTTGCAAATAAAGTACCTATCAACATGCATATAGAGGTTTGTATGTGAAAATAAGTTTTCATTTCTCAGGGATAAATTCCCAAATGTGCAATTGCCAAATTGTCTAATAGATGTATGTTTATTTCCGTAAGAAGCCACCAGGATGTTTTTCAGAGTGTCCAATTTCTCATGTGGGTGATCACATGTGGGTGACCTAGTTTATCTGCATCTCTGCCAGTATTTGGTATTGGTATTTTTAATTTTAGCTACTCTGATAGGTATGCAGTGATGGTTTTAGTCTGTGTTTCCTGATGGTGTTGAGTGTCTTCTCATGTGCTTTTAGACCATCTGTTTGTCCTCTTGGTGGAGCACCTGTTCATGTCTGATGTCCATTTTCTGACTGGATTTTTTTTAACCATTCAATTTTGAGAGTTCTTTATATATGCTAGATGCTAGTCTTTTATTCAATATATTATTTGCAAATATTCTTTCCAATGTTTAAAAAATAGATAATTTAGAGTAGTTTAAGGTTCACATCAAAATTGAAAGTACAAAGATTTCCCACATACTCCTGGCCCCCACATCTGCATGACCTTCCCCACTATCAATACTCCGCACCAGAAGGGGCCATTTGTTACAACTGATGAACGCACACTGATACATCACCATCACTTAAAGTCTATAGTTTAAAATAAGGTCACTCTTGGTAGTGTGCATCCTATTGGTTTGGACAAATGTATAATAGTTTTGCCATTTCCAGAATGTCATATAGTTAGAATCATACAGTGGGTAGCCTTTCAGATTGGCTTCTTTCACTTAGTAACGTGTTTCACTTTCTTCCATGTCTTTTCATGGCTTGAAGCTCATTTCTTGTTAGCACTGAATAATATTCCATTGTCTGGATGGACTACGGCTTCTTTATTCATTCGCTTACTGAAGGACATCTTGGTTGCTTCCAAGTTTTAGCGATTATGAATAAAGCTGCTATAAATATTTGTGCAGGTTTTTTTTGTGGGCATAAGTTTTCAGCTCCTTTGGGTAAACACTAGGGACCATGATTGCTGGATTATTTGTAAGAGTATGTTTAATATCATAAGAAACTGTCATTATGTTCCCACCAGCAATGAATGAGAGTTCCTCACCAGCCTTTGGTGTTGGCAGTGTTCCAGGTTTTGGCCATTCTAATACGTATACAGTAGCATCTCATTGTTTTAATTTGCAATTACCTATTGACATATGATGTTGAGCATCTTCTAATATGCCTATTTGCCACCTGTATATCTTCTTTGGTGAGGTGTGTATTATGGTCTTTAGCTCATTTTTTAACTGGGTTGTTTGCTTTCTTATTGTTGAATTTTAAGAGCTCTTTGTATGTTTTGGATAACAGTCTTTATCAGATGTCTTTCACAAATATTTTCTCCCCATCTGTAGCTTATTTCCTCATTCCCTTTACACTGTCTTCCACAGAGCAAAAGTTTTTAATTAAAATGTTTTTAATTTTAACAAAGTCTAGCTGATTGGCTATTTCTGTCATGGATGGTGACTTTGGTGTTTTATCTACAAGGTCATTGCCAACCCCAAGGTCATCTAGGTGTTCTCCTATGTTATCTTCCTGGAGTTTTATAGTTTTGCATTTTGCATTTAGGTCAATGATTCACTTTGAGTTAATTTTTGTGAAGAGTATAAGGTCCGTGTCTGGATTCGTTAAAAAATTTTTTTTGCATGTGGATACCCAGTTGTTCCAACATCATGTGTCCAATAAAGCTTCTTTTTCATCCTCTTGAGAGTCTTTTGCAGAGCAGAATATTTAATTTTAATAGTCTAATTTATTCATTTTTTCTTTTATGAATTGCATTTTTGGTGTCATATCTAAGAACTTTTTGCCTTCACCTTTGGTCCCGAGGCTTTTCTCCCATATTTTATTCTAAAATTTTTTTATTTTTTTAAGTTCATTTATTTTGAGAAAGAGAGTGAGTGGGTGGGGGAAAGGCAGAGAGAGAGGGAGAGAGAGAGAGAGAGAGAGAGAGACAGAGAGAGAGAGAGGGAAAAATCCCAAGCAGGCTCTGTGTAGTCAGCACAGAGCCCAACACAGGCTCAAACCCACGAACCATGAAATTATGACCTGAGCCAAGATCAAGAGTTGGATGCTTAACTGTCTGAGCCATCCAGGTGCCTCTTTCTAGAACCTTTATGGTTTTATGTTTGACATTTAAATCTACAATCCATTCCAAGTTCCTTTTTGTCTAAGGTGTGGGGTTTAGCATAGATTTTTTCTTTTTGCCTAAGACATGCAATTGCTCAGCATCATTTGTTGAAAAGATTATCCTTCCTTCATTAAATTGCTTTTGCATCTTTGCCAGAATCAGTCAAGCATATTTGTGTGGGTCTATTTCTGGGTTCTTTATTCTGTTCTATTGATCTATGTGTTTATCTCCATCAATACCACACTGTCTTGATTACTGTAGCTATATAATAAGTCTTAAAATTAGATAGTATGATTCCTCTGACTTTATTCTTTTTTAAAATCATTTTAGATATTCTGGTTCATTTAGATTTCCATATAAGTCTTCGAATAAAATTAATACTTCTAAGTTAGCTATTAAAATCTATTGAAAAGGGAAACACAAGTTTGATCTTTTAGCTACAGACATACTAAGTGACATCAGAATAAAAATATGTCTACTGCAATTTAAAATATTCATTTGTGAGTCATGTGAAATGATCTCTTGGACCACCAGGTTGGTCCAGACCCTCATCTCCTAGCACCACTGTATTGGGAGGGAGGCTCTCCATGGAATGCTAGCTGTGCCCTTTGGAGAAACCCTGTCCCTTGTCTAGGGCTGGCTCAGCAGTGGCTGACTGGCTGCCCAGCAGTTCTCTGTAAGATGGCTTGCAGCTTCTGGGTTAACCCAAAGGTCAAGCTCTGACCAACTGTGAGGCCCTGTATAGACTAAATGAACCAGTTTCTCCCTTGTTCTACTTGAGTGTCAGGTGGAGAGTCGGGAATTGGCAGTGGGAATAGGGTGAAAGCCATGAAAAAGCAGAGACACGAGGGAGTGAGGCACACAGAAAGCCGTAGACACCCGTGTGAAGGTTATCCTGTCCGCCATGGTGGAAGCACTGGTGTGCCTCCTCTGGCCTGGCAGCACCCAGGGAAGGTGGGGAACTAGACAGCCAGGCATTCCAGAGCTGTCCTAGGTCCTGAACAGTCCTCTTCCCTTGGTAAGACCTCAAGTCCATGGTTGGGATGGTCTAGATACTCTTCTTCAACAATGCCTCCATGCTTAAGGGAGTGTTTCCAAAGCTTGGGGTTCATAGAAACTGTGGGTGGCACAGAACCTGGAGTTGAATAATGATGCACTGCCAAAATGAGAAGTTAGCCTAGCCTAGGCGGGTAGGTGCTTAACACTTAGGCCCTCTTATCCGCTTTTAACAAAGAGGTGGCCTTGGCTTTAGAGCTCCTGATGAGCATTACTCTTTTCAGGTAGATTTTCATTACATTGTTGTCTTCATTGTAGTTTTTGATAGTAACTTGCTCGTGCATTTTTTTTTCTCCTTGAACACGGCCTAGTATAAAGTACAGGTTCAGATTCTTAGCCAATGACTAACTGAACGAATTGGACGTTTTTTTTTTTTTTTCATAATTATTTGATTTTTTTTTTTTTTCCTTTTCTACTCCCTCTGACTCTGAGCCCCATGAAGGCAGGGACGGACCGTGCTTTGCTTTTCCTTCACTGTTTTGTTCGTAGGGCCAAGCAAAGTGCTGGCACAGGAAGCCCTCGAATGCGTGACTATTGCTTGTCTTGGTCAGCAAGCAGACAGGTGAATGAGGAGGGCACGGGAAAGTCAAAACTAACGGCCTGGCCTTGCTCTCTGTTTTGGCTCCTGTAGGAAGCTGATGTAACTGGCTCGTGTGGGCCCAGTGCACTGTCCACGTCAGAAACTTGGCTGGTCACTCCTTCCTCGAAAGCCTCTTTGCAAGGGCGCTGGTCTCTGCACTGATGGCCTCGAACACACCCTGTCTTCCTTCACTCCCATCACAGCCGGCCCGGCCCTACCCGCCTCTCCTGGTTTCACACCCACCTGGGACTTTGCCGCTGGCCAGGAGAAAACCGTTTCCAGGGTCTGGACCCTGAGTCCTGCCTCAGGGTCCCACTGAATGGGGGCCCAGAGTGAGGCCTGGTCAGCTTTTCTTTTTGCCTCTGGGAAGTCAGCTGGAACGGGAGTCTGAACTTCAATTTCACTTTCTCTTTTTGCCGGCCTCTAATAATCTGCCACGTCCCGAGGACCGTACTGCAAGCCTGGCTGAAGAATTCTTCAAAAGAAAACCCCCAACCAGGCCGGACGCATTAGTGTTGTCAGCACGACTGTTACCCTCCTTCAGAAGAAAGGTCAACAAATAATTTCAGCTTTGTTTAAAGCCTCTTTAATGGATTCTATAAAATGCTCTAATTACCAATGATTATCCGTCGAAGTGCTTGCAAGCTTTTTAAAGCCTTTCTACACCCATTTCACTTTGTTCACACAGAGTTCAAGTTCTCTGGTGTACTTAAGCAAGAGGAGGCATTTCTTTTCTTATTTATTTATTTTTTTGATCATGTAATGTGGAGTGTTTGTAAGGCAGGCAGGCTCTCTCTCGTCTCGGCCTGAAGCAGAGAGCTTTCACTCTACTCTTTATCTTGTTGCCCAATAAGAAATGAACTGCCATCTATACGACACGGAAGTTCTTCTCGTCAAACATACTGTACTTGCCTTCTGGTTTAGTCCGAATCCCATGCGGGGTCTCGTTTGAGCCCCACCGCGGGGAACCGGAGGGTCCACTGGGACAGGATTCTCAGCTTCTGCTGCACTACGGACATTTGAGCTGGATCATTATCTCCTGGTGGCGTTCAGCAGTATCCCTGGATGCTACCCACTGGATGCCAATAGCACTACACCCCCGTTGCGACAACCACAAATGTCCTCAGACCTTGCCAAATGTCCCCTGGGGGGGGGGGTCAAAATGATCCTTGGTTAACAACTGTTTTTAGAGGAGGCGGCTGAGGCTCAAGGCCCATCAACGGGGGACCGTGGGGCGGGTATCTCCTGGCACGGGGGGGGGGCACGGCAGCCCCCAATCCAGCAGAGCGCGCCACCTCTTCCTCTCCTGTCCCCTGCTCTGCGTCCCGCTGCCTGTCCTGCTGCCCATTTCCAGCATGAACGTCTCCATTCGGCAAAGTTGCCTCCTGGAGGTTCAGGGTTTCATGTTCTGTTCTTCCGCCTCCGAAGCCTCAGGCTCCCGAGGCTCAGACGACACCGCCCAGCAGGGGACGGCGCGCCGGGGGCTCTCAAGCCAGTCGGGGGCGCGTGCCCCACAGCGCCCCGTGAGCTCGCGTGGCTGTGCCCCTGGGCGGGAGGGGCGGGAGTGGAGCCACCGGGCTGGGGGCTAAGCCGCCGACGGCGCCCCCGGAGAACATTCCGCACTCCTCGTGTGTCCCCCGTCCCGCTGGAACCGCGGCCTCGGGCTCACCGCTCACCGCGTGCCGCGCGACCTCACCCTGTGCACCGTGACGCCGCCCCCTCAGCATCTCTCCCCGCCGGCTTCGCTTCCCGCGCAGGTAGTGGACTCGGGCGACAGCTCCACGGCGGGGTGGGCGGGCGGAAGCGCGCGTGCGCGGTGTGCGTGCACGCGCGCACGCGCGCGCCTGCGTCGCTCACCGCCTTTGCGTGCGTGTGCGTTCGTGGTGTGGGGAGGGGCGCGGGCGCGTGTCGTGATGGCCGGCGCTGCTCCTCAGGGCCCCGGTGCCCCGTGGGCTAACCTCACGCACGCTTTGGAAACGCTGGATTGAACAAGTGGGACGGGATTCTGAATTGCAGGACTTCTCAGAGCCTTTAGCTGCTAATGTGCTCCGTGACTCTCACAGGACAATACCGGATACAACAGTTGCCAAAGTCTTTTGACCACAGGACCCGTTTTCTTTTCACGGCGTACCTTCGCGTCGCCGCTCACGCGATATTCTTCGGGGGGAGTGTCGTCCGGATGGGAAGGCGCACCTGATTCCCCCTCGCTGGCCAGTTCTAAGGTAGCTTTGAGACCAGGAGGGTTAAGAAGGGACCCAGTATGGAGACCCCAACGCCCCTTGGGTTTGATGGCTCCCAAGAGGCTGGATTCTGAGCAGGACCCTGGAGAAGAGAAAGCCTTCCCCAAGCCGTGGCGGTAAGTCTGGACGACCTGACGCGCCTGTCCATGTCAGTGGCCGTGGCAGTGAGCGGTGTGGCCGCAGGAGCCGGGGCCGGGGGTTGCGGGGGAGCCCAGAGGGCGACGCGCCCACCCTCCTCCCCCTCCTCCTCCTCCTCCTCTTCCTCCTCCTCCGGGGGAGAGGTGAAAGGGGCCAGAACGCAGAAAGAGAAGGGAAAACAGAAGTTTCCATTTGTACCGGATGGTTTTGTTTTTTTATCTGTTTGCAAATGTTCAGTGTAATGGTTTGAAACCCAGACGTGTAGCTGCCGCCGCCCACACACAGAGCTGCAGTGGCACTGAGCTTCAGCAGGCAAACCGTATCACCAGCGTCGGCCATTAAACCCGAACCCACACCAGGGCAGGCTGCACACCTACCCCCCGGTGTCCCTCTGCCACCCCCCCACCGCCCCGACACCCACCACCCTCCACACACACGATTTTTTTTTTTTTTTTTTAAATTTCCAGCACTCGGTTTTCTCTAGAGAAGGCATAGAGAGAAGCAAGGCAGAGATGGGACGAGCAGGGAGAATACTCCTGCCTCATCGGAGCCACCGGTTTTCCGGAGAGCGCGGCAGCCCCCACCTGCCTGTGGACTGAGCACGTGAAGGTGAGAGAGGTCTTTGTGATTTCTTTATGCACCTGGAGGTCTGGGATGCAAGGCCAGATGAAGGGACCTTAATCCTTGAGCCTTGTCTGTTGCCTCCCGAGTGATTATATCAGGCAAGCATGATGGATGCTTCCTTCCAAGCACACGTAGGTCTCTCTGACACAAGCCCCCGGTCAGGTCCCTGTGAGAGCTTTCGAACCAGGGGGCTTCTGGTTCCCCCCTCCTCCACTTTCCAGCACAGCCTCCCAAGCCTGAGCTGTGGAATAAGGTCTGAACCCGCCTTTGGCTTGACCTGTTGATTTCCACCTGAGGCTGCTAACCCTTCCTCCCCGAAGCGAGCGCTGACCCCATTCTTTTGGGGCCGTATGGAATGGGGCTCCATGCAAGGGGCTTTGGGAAACCTGTTTCCCTGGTGGCCCCAAGCCCAGTCATCAGAAGCAATCAGACCCAGCTGTCCAGCTAATCTGTACGAAATAGGCTTCCTTCCCAGTAGAAATCAACAAAGTTTAAAATAGAAGGGACTGTAATCGGAAACAAAGCCATAGAGTTCTGTGTGTGATGCAACAGGGTAGAAACATCCGCATGGAAAATATTAAGGACAAATTACATAGCTCCCAGCCATGTGAGCCAGGAAAAGAGATGATTTCCTTGCTTATTAAGCATGTTTGTGGGCCGGAGGGTAGCCAAGTGGGGACATCTCTTCGGGAAGGTTTGAACCACACAACACGAAGGAGAGAAGTAGGAGAACAGCAAGATGGAGGGAGAGAAAAGAGGCCATCATCTAACGTACACGTAGGAGAGAAACAGATGAAAAAACTCCGAATTCTGTGCAGTCAGGGGATGAATCAGTTGGAATAGATCTATTTTTAGTTTTCAAGATCTGCTGTTACATTTTGCCTGGCATTAATTAGTGTCACAGGCATGTTTCACCCACTGGTTCAGAAGGGCCTTAGCATGTCATTCAAAGCGGGAGACGCCGGCCCTCGTGTATGGGCGCTCTCCGGTCCTACGAGTCTGTCTCCGACACACACGTGTCCAGAATGTTCTGCTCTCTGACCTTGCCCTCTCTGGGCGTATCCGTTAATCTCCTGGCTCCAGCCCTTGGAGGTCTGGCCACTGGCCAAGAGAGAGTTGTGATTTTGCCGTGCTTTGTTTTTCCAAGAGGAAAGGCTGTACGAGCTGAAATTGGGGGGGGGGGGGAGAAAAACGATGTTGGATCGTAGCTTAGATAAACAAAACTGGCTTTGGAAGCATCTCTGCCACCCCAGAGAAGAAGAGCGAGGTCCCCGATCTCCAAACAGGCTGATTTTGATAGAGCAGATTTCATGACCGAGGAACATCTCCCGATGTAGTTTAGACACAGTGTAATATTTTAGCAGGAACTAATTTTGGGGCTAGGTTGATCGCATGTTGGCACGGTCGCATGTGTGTGAAGCTAATTACCCTGAAAAAGCCTGTTGGTGTTTCAGAGCTGAGGCTGTAAACCTGACGAGCAGTTTAAATGTAGGACTTAGCATGGGCGTGGCACCTCGCTTTCCGAGGTGACAACAGGACAGCAGCCAGCTTGAGTCAGAGGCAAGAATCACAGGTGGAAGGCCAAACGGTAGTGGAGCTGTGGGGACAACTGTTTCTGTATCTTTGCAACGATGATCCGGTCAATAAGAAAGTGGGAGTACATCAGGGGCCCTGATCAGAAGAGACCCGCCTTCTGTTCTCTGACGTTATTCAGACTGTTCTCCTGCTGTCCTAGAGTCAGACCGCGTCGCCAGCTGCTCATGGTTCAGTGCCACTTGTCAAGGCCTGTGTAGGTCTTCGTTTAGTGTACAGTTCACTTCTGGTTGGCCCATCCAAGACAGGCGCGTGAGTTCCCAGGGCATGGGGCTGGCCTCTGTGTTGAGCGGAGAAACAGAGCGTAGATGAGCACTGGCCAAGTCAGTTTTCAGTCCTGAAGAAGAGGTGCCAACTGAATTTCTGAAGTTGTTAAGAGCACGGGTCAGAGGGTATGAGGAAGCAGGGCACTGACCTTGGGTGTCATGCCCTGAGGCCCCACCCCTTCCATCCCTCCACCCAGACAGCTGATTCAAGGGTCTTGGGCCCCCCAGTCTCAGTTAAGTGCCTCGGCCCTCCTGACCACCCCATGCCCCTTGAATGCTGCTGGCCACATCCTTCACCAGGGCATCTCTGGCCTGGCATCCTGAGCAGGCACCGCTGGGTTATTCTGGGCTGGGGACACCTGTGTTCAGCCATGGCGAGAGGTCACGAAGGGGGAGGCAAAGAATCGTCTCTCTATTGGTGATAAGGATCTCTGGCCCCTTTCAGGCCAGCCGTGTCCGTGGCTGTACAAGCTGAGGGCCATCTCAGCATGTCAGATAAGGCAGGTGGCTTTCAGACTTTTGAGACCTGACTTGAGGATGCCATTAGAAATCAAAGGAAATCTTCCTCCGGTGCCCAAAGCCTATAGAGTTCTTTGATTGCTTTGTGATCTCTTTATGCGCGGGGAGGACCGATATACGAGATCAGATGAGATCTTAATCCTTGAACCCTGTCTCAGTGGTGATGAAAGTCCCAACTAGAGAAGGTCCTGTTCCTGCCTCGTGCTGTGTCAGGGAAAGGCTTTACCTGCGTTTCTCCCTTTCATCCTTGCAATGGGCCCGTGAGGCTGGTGTGCTCTCCCATCACTGCTTTAAGGAGGAGGAAACTGCAACGTTCCCCTTTTATTTTTAGTGTTTTTATCTTAAAAATATGAAAAATTTGCATTGCACTCCATAGTGCATCCATCGATCGTACTGTGAAGTCACACTCGCTGCTAAAAAAAAGAAATCTGGAAGGAAAATGGTCACTCCCAAGCGTGGCCCGTGTTCACCTGTAGGGTCAATCGGTGGTCCTTCTGTGGCCCTTCGCCCATTCCAGAAGAACAGGTGTCCCGGCTGGAGAAGCCCGAGCTGAGTCCACTGGAGGGTCAGCCTGCAGCGCCCCGGGGGGCCGTGCTCTGTGCACATTTTGTGTTTGCGCCTTCCGCGCTTGATGGTGACTCCCAGTCAGAGGTTGGACTCCCCGAGCCGTGTCCCTTCCCTGCCATGGTCACCCCCCCCCCGCGTGAATAAGGAATTGGGCACGTTCTCACCCCTGTGCTCTGCAGAGGGTCCCAGGCGACTGGCGTGTGATGGGGAAGCTGGGCAAGGGGCTCGGGGGAGGAGGCTCTTACCCCGTGTGGGGCGGGACTCTCCTGGGAGCCCCCAAAGGGAGAGCCTCCCTCCCCAGCGGCCCCTGCCCACAGGCCCTCCCTCTTCCCCTGCGACCTGCCACGGGCCTCACATCCTGAGAGGAACCCTAGAAACGGGCCCTGTTGATGCAAACACACGTACCCTTCGCCACAGGAAGCGTCGCCTCACGTTCGCAGCGACAACCACCGGGCTCCTTGCAGAAACCAAAGAGGAACAGATTTTAGATTTTTAACTAAGTTAGGAAACACGCGTTCCTCCCTCCCTCCCTCAGCAATTTTCAGTTCACCTCACGTGTAACCTCTGCTCTCCCTGTCCTACACTGGGAAGCCGGGCGCTTAGGAAATCAGGTCCGTGTTCTCTGGGTGTAGGTGGAAGCCGTGAGAAAAGAGAGCGTTAGGAACAGTGGAAGCCGGTGGGCATCGAGTCCCGGGTGGGGTGGTCACGTGAAACAACAGGATCCCCAGTTACAATGTGAATTCCGGGGATGCGGCCAGATAACGTTTTCGTCTTGCTTTTGGTATAAATGTGTCCTCAGTACTGCACGGGACATGCTCACACTAATGTTTTATTCATCATTTCTTTGAGATTCAGATTTAACTTGGCACCCGCATTTGTATGTATTTGCTACATCTCACGACCATAGCACAGGGGGCCCAGCACCCGAGACCCCGAAACTGCATCCGGGAAGAACGTGGGGCCCGCGTCTCCACCCAGACTTCCCCCCGGCCCTCCGATAATAGCGGGGCGGCCCGTCGCACTCTGACAGGTGCTCGGCACCAGGCAGATGCCAATGTTTTCTGTGCGGGAAGGGCTCGTTGGGTGCGCCCGCTGGAGGGGTGCCGTTTTATCGGTCGTTCGCGGGGAGACACTGAGGCCCAGGGAGGCGGGTGTGACTTGCTGGGTGCTCAGAGTCAGCTCTTGGCCCGTCTCACCACGTAGTACTTTCTAGTAGTGGGTGGTAAGCAGCACGAATCACTGAGAGAAACCAGGCTTCAGAGGAGCAGTAATGACAGGTTAGCTTGGGAGTGCTCTGTGCAGAGATGGGAAGGCTGTGTCAATACATGCAAATTATATGCAAATACACTTGGCCCCCTCGCAGGCTCACCTACCCGATGGGACCCCCCCCGCCCCCCGCCAGCACAGCCCCTGCCACCCTGGGTTTCTGGCAGGGCAGGTGTACCCGGCTGAGCGCTGCTGGGCCCCCGGCGAGGTCCACGTCCCCGGGCGCACGTGGGCCGGGACAGGAGGCGTGTGTGTGTGTGTATGTGCGCGTGAGCGAGTGCACACACGTGCTCTCTCTGTGCGGATGAAGACGCGAGGGGGCTGGCGTGGAGGTGGATGTGTGGGGCTGGAGGAGGCGTGTTGACATGTGCGTGACTTTGCCGCCTTGAGCTGTGCACGCAGGCTGCGTGGCTTCCGTCTCCTGGGGTGACCTCTCCTGAGGCGGGAGGCAGCCCCTTTCTCTGGGCACCCTTGTGCTGAGATGGCCGGCACTGGATGCTACTGAGGACAGTGACTGCGACCGTCACGCTCCCGTGACGTCTGCCCGGAGGTCGGCCTGTCCCGTGGCGAGCGCCTCGTACCTGATTCTCCCGAGTGCCTGTGTGATGATGATTGTCCCCGCTTGACAGGCAGACGGATACACGGAGGCTTTGACAAGTAAGGTGGCTTGCCCACGGCTGAGGAGACACCCGGCCGAGCTCACCCCCGGATGCCCCGGGCTCCCGCGGCCCGCCGCCCAGCCAGGTGCATCACGGCCCGCTGAATCAAAGACAGTATTCAGACCTTGATCCTGGGCACGGACTTTCTGAAGAGGGAGCGCCGTCTTGAAAAGTTCTGGGTGGGGGTTTGTGTCAGATGAACTGAGGTGGTCTGGGATTTGTATTCTCGGAGTTAAGACGGCTGGCCTCGGACATCGGGGGCGCTGGGAGGCGTTCTCCGAGACGGGGTCTGAGCACAGGGGCTGCTGACGGAGAGGGGGTCGTCCGTCTCTCTTGTTAGCTGAAGCAGGGAGCTCGGTGTCGTGGCGACACGTGCTGGTGGGGCCGGTAGCCTGGGTCTGAATGGCGTCTTTGCTGGCAACTGGCCGAGTGGGTGGCTCCAAGCTGCCTCGCCTGCGTGAACCTCCTTCTCCTCTTCTGTAAAGCGGGCGCGCGTAGTGACCGCCTGCCCCCCGTCGTGGCTCGGAGGTGTGGCTGGCCTGTCCCCCCACCAGTGTTGGCTGTTATTAGTCTTTGCTGTGCGCTGGGGGCCGCAAGAGGTCCGGCGGTAGAAAACGTGTGACTCTGACCTTTGAAGGTCCCGGCGTCCAGAGAACCAAGCGTTGGGATCAACAGTAAGCGTTGGGAACGCCAGGCTGGTGGAGCAGGTGTGAGCAGGAGCACAGGGCACGGGGGGGGGGGGGGGCGGGGGTGTCCTGAGCTGTTCCGTTTGGGGGGAGGGCTCGTCCACTCTTTCACTCCTGCCGGGCGGCGGCCTCGGAGCTGGCGACAAGGTAGAAAGGTCCCCGGCCTGTGGGGTTTGCGTCACGAGCAGGCCATGACACCTGTAACGTTCCGTGACAACCGTGGTGAGTCCGGAGGTCCGACTTGGCCTTGGAGCGGGCATCTCAGAAGGCTGCCCTGGGGGCTGGGGACGGGCTGACAGATGAAGGCCTCGCGGGGACGGTGAGGCAAGGGGGAAAGGAAGCAGTTCTGGCCGTGGGGCCCGGTCCTGACTGGGCTGGAGTGTGAGCCGTGGCGAGGCCAGTGCCGCTGGGACGCAGGAACAGGATGCGGGCTTTGGGGAGGGACTCCAGAGGTGACAGAGGCCGGGACCCTGCGGGTCGTGCAGGCGGAGCAGATCACGGAGTTACGGGACCCCCAAGGGGTTGTCACCGGTGTGAGGTGCTGGGTGTAACCGTGTGTTTGGGGGCTGTCCCTCTGGCCGTGGAGTGGAGAGCGGGTCTGTGAGGGACAAGGGGGAAGGTAGGTACTGGCTTGCGCCAGCCGTGGCCCCGCGACCGGACCACAAATCCTTCCTGGCTGCCCTCGTCGTCCCCAACCTGCTTGGCACCTGGAGTGGCGTCTGCACTGACCCCGTTCCTGAGGTCCCCCCTCCCCTGGCCTCCCCGCCACCTTCCTTGGGAGAACGCGTGCGTCGGCTGCTGGCCCTCTGGCTCGGAGTTCTTCCCCGCCGCACCGCGTTCTGCACGGCCAGACCCGAGGGGAACAGGAAGGAGTCTGCAAGATGTTCAGCGCGCTCAGGATGCGCTGGCTGCCTCTGGAGGAGGTCAGGGCCGCTTCCCGTTTGTCCTCACGGGGCCAGGCGCATCTGCACGGGCTGGGCTTCCCGGGGAGGCCGCGAGGTGAAGAGCGTCACTGTGCCGAATGCTGTCCGGGCGGCTTGGGTCTCCCAGCTGCCGGGACCTGATTGGGAGGCTGGCAGGACATGCCTGCCTGTCCCCGTGGGGGGCAGGTCAGAGATGGGGTGTCCCCGCCGTGCTGAGCTGCCGAGGGACAGGGACTCCGCGGGCCAGACCAGCCTCACAGAGGGAACTACTGCCCCGTGGCTTCGCGCTGCGGCGAACTCCCTTGAAAAAGCCACAGGTGACACTTGCCCTCCCAAGGCGGCCGAGGCCTTGTTCAGCAGTTACTTATGAAGCACCTACTTGGGGCTGGGCCCGGAAAGTTAGATCTGTGTCCATCTTTTCAAGGAGGGCATAGTGTAGTGAGAGAAAGTGTCGTGTCCAGTGGTCCTTGGGGTATACTGTGCTGGGAGCGGGGGGCAGGAGGCAGGAGGCGGAAGCTGCCACGGGGCCCTGGAAGGGGAGGGGGTCCCCGCTGCCCGAGCGAGTTGGGTCATGCCTTGTGGAGGACACAGCATTTAAACAGCCCGGTTCCATTTTTCCCCGCTCAGGGACAGGGAGGCGTGCACCCAGAGCTGGGCTTCTCCGAGGACGCGCCTCTGCGTGTTCACACGCGCGGGTAAATCCCGTAGAAGGCGTGTACGGCCCCTTTCGAATGGGCACCCGTGTGGTCTCGTCTCCGAGCAGCTTGACGAGTGCCAGGTTCAGGGCGGAAAACAGTAAGTGATTCGGTAGCGCGCGTCCTTTGCTAGGAGTTTTGTTTCGGCCCCTGGGGGGTCCCATATGCTCCACAGCAGCACACGTCAGATTTCTTCTTCTTCCATTCGCTCTCTCTCACGCGGTGTTTCCCTTCTCCAGGCTCTGTGAAAAGTTCCTTCCTCTGTTCTGACCCTGCTGTTTCTCTCGGCTGCTCTCCCCACCTTCACACCTCGTCCGATCTTTCTTACAATACAATTTCTCCTGTGGCCTAAAAAGCTCTGCATCGTCTGTTGTCTGCCCGCCCTCTGCCCTGTCATCCTGCTCTCTCCTCTGCTATTATTACTCCGTATGCCCTTGGCCTTCTGCCGGCCTTAACCTGCCAATGGAGTGCTTGCCCCGGGGCCTTTGTACGTAGTGCTCCCTCTGTCTGGAACCCGTCGCGCTCGTGTTGCGTCATAGCTGAATCTTTCTTCTATTTCAGGTCTCTTCCCAAGGTTGCTCCCCCTTCCCTTTCTCTCACCCCTCATCAACCCATTCCATTTTTCTGTCTTCAATACACTTATTTTTCTCGGAAGTTACCCCACTCATTTATGTGTTTTCTTAGTTATGATTCTCTCTCTCACTATGCTGTCGGCCTCACGAGGGCAGGGACCTTCTCTGTCTTCTCCCCTGATCCTCTAACCTAGAACAGACTTTAGAACCTGGCTGGTACTCAAGAAATATTTGGTGAACGTGTACCTGTTGAATGCAAATCCCCAGACACCGGGGGGGGGGGGCAATGTCTTCATTTTTCATTGCTCTTTTGGGCTAGTATCTGCCTGTTTGGAATTTACCCGTATTTTCTCCCCAGTTATCTTGATTATGCATCACAGGAAAGATGAAAAAGCATGTTAGTGAAGCCCAAACCCTCTCAAGGCAGCGGGAAGTGAACAGACTGCACGAAGCCAGGACACCTTTTAGCGGTCAGGAAAACAGGCAAGGCTGGGCACACGTGTGCATCGTGTGAGCGTGTGTCTGTGTCTACACACACGTGCAGGTTACACCAGGACAGAATTCGTGACAGCCAGAGCTCAGCATCACGGGTAGTGGCGTGGGCTCTGGCGAGAGGCGGGTTCTGGTCCCCCTTCTGTGATCTTTAAAACGAGGCGGGTGGCAGATCGGCTTTAGCTCGAGTACCGATCTGGCTGGAGGTCCGGGCAAAGGGGCTTCTGATGCCTGGCTCTGTGGGGAAGAGCACCGTGACCAAGTAGCCATGGGTGTTGTCGGGGAGGGGATTCGCCCCTGTACTTGGTGTTCCGGGGTCACGTGATCCCTGCAGTAGCTTTAAGTCTAAATTCCGGGAGCCCTCGTCTTTGGGAATGGTGGGGGATGGGTTGGGGAGCCTGAGCGAAGGGGCCAATTCTCCCACTTGGGAAGACTTTATCTTCAGAGCCTGGTCTTGAGAGATGTGCTACAGAAGCTCTCTCCTGGAAGGCAGCAAGTGATAGACAACCCCAGGAAGGTCTGGGTGAGTTGTGTGTTTCTCCTGGGGCTCAACCAAAGTCCCAGAAGTTCCCAGCACTTAAAGGCAGGTCCCGCTGGGAGCTGGAGGTCCCCGTGCCTCCGGAAGCGTGACATCGAGGTCATGCCGTCTCTTCCCTCTGGATGTGGACGGCACTCTGAACTCTGGCTTTGGAGGGAAATTGGGCGGCTTACAGCTCGAGCTCTTCTTCCTTCCAAAAAGGCTTTGGGGGAACTTATGGTAAGAACACACCCGGGGGTAGAACAGTGGGAAGTAAAGCCAGGACGTGAGATCAGAGGCCACCGAGAGGAAGAAGAGAAAACCAAATCTCCAGGAAGGTCCAGGGCCTCTCAGGCCGGGACTTGGATTCGAGGAACAATCATCATGTGGTTTCATAAGGACAAAAGGATTCTTGGCTTGGAGAAGTAGCTGGCAGAGGCTGATATACAAATCTGTGTTTTAATCTGTTTATTGAAATGTTTAAACATATTGTTTTTGTAAATACATCCAGAAGACACTGATTAGCCAGTCTCCCAAGGGGTGGGGTCTAGTGGGGTGGGGTCTCAACCCTGCCATTTTGTTTCCCATCTGGACCAGTGAACTCTTCTCCTTAAAGAAAGAAAAATAGAACCCAAAGTCCTTACATAAGAAACTTTTGGGATTTGGGGGTGGGGGGGTGGGGGTGGGGGAAGAAACCAGTTTTTCTTGTTAGCGTTGAAGTGTAAGGCTTTTTCTTTCTGCTCTAAAAACTTAATCCACAAAAACTGGGTGACGCCAACGAGATCACTTCAGGTGCTGGAAATGATTTCAGTTTTATGCTCTGTGATTAACAGTCTGATAGCCAGGTGCGCCTTCCTAAATAGGGATACAATTTGTGGGGAAACAAAACGTCCTGCCTTCCCCTCGCTCTTCGTCTGTCACTCAGGCAGCCAGGGGCGATGGCTTGCGGCAGGCAATTACCGCGGAGAACATCGGGTGTAATGGGCCCTGGGAGGCTTTGTACCTTTCCCCCGACGCCGCAGTCACCGGGGGCGAGGCGCGAGCCGGCTGCGTGGACCGTCTCCATCAGCGCGATGGGAGCTGTTCCGGAAAGGGGCAGGGAAGGGGGGCCCGCGTTCCCAAAGAGCCTTCGCCGCGCGGGGAGCGGACGCTTTGGGGGAGAGCATCTTGTGAGTCAGAGGGACGTCATCTCAGTGAAGTGCTGCTGGTCTCTCTGGACGGAGCCTTTTAAAAAATTGTTAACGCTAGGGAGTTATCTTCACGGACGTCACAAACGTGTCTGAGGGCCGCATCAGTTATTATTACCGTAATGGCGATAACACGGCTCGGGGGCACGGTATGTGGTGAAAGCAGGTGCATCTGAAGACACGTGTTCTAACTACAAAGATCACGCGCGGCCTGGTGATGAGGGCCGCCGGGGACCGGCCCCTTCCCGTCACGGTGCCCCTGAAGGGAAGGGCGTTGGCCCCCGCCCCCCAGAAAGGCAGTCACGAAGTCTGGGCCGGGGCTGGGCTGGACCTCCCAGCCCCGCGCCCCTTCCACGATCCCACAGCGCCACTCTCCTCAGCGGAAGGAAGGAAGGAGGTGGGGGAGAGCGACGCTCTCGGTGGGAATAAAGTTTCCATTTCAATTATTCAGCTGATCCTTGACCCCCATTACCATGGATAATCAAAAGCTGGCTGGATGCATCATATTTTAAATAAAAACATTGTTTAAGTGGCCCCGAGGACGTGCAGACAGATAATTGCATGGGGCACTCGTGCAATTACCCTTTCGGGGGGGGGGCACTTTTCTCTCTGCACAGAAACGGGAACGGCGGCCCTTGGCTCGGGGTCACACATCTGTGGAGTGCTCCTCTCCGAAGGGGCTCGGCAGGCACACCTCGTTTCCCATCACATGGGCTGTGATTACAAACCTCTTCTGACAGGAGAGTGTGTGGGGGACGCTAAGGGGACCGGAACCCGGAGAGGAATAGGCTTAAATGCACACCCGAGTGCGCGTGTCCCCCAAGGCACTGCGCTGCAAAGTCCTCAGAGCTGCCTCTGCTTGGAGGGTGGGCCTGCCACCCCCCCCCCCCCCGGCTTTCCCTGTCAGGCAGGGTCCCCTGGTTTGTACGTTTGTAAGCCTCCCGGCACACGGTCTGGGTTTGGCCTGGGGAGCCAGGGGTTTGATAGGGTTTATCGCTCCGCGGACGCGGACAGAGGGCTGATCCCGTGCCCGCATCATGCAGAGATGAAGTGTTTGAGATACGCGGGACGCCTGGTGGGAGAAGGGGTGCCCACACAGAACTGGGCGTGCGCTAGGAGGGTCCACCTCGGGAAGGGATGGCGTCCGTCTTGCTTGGCCTTGTTTGGCCTGGGTTCTTCGTGCATTGTGGTGAAACAAACATATCCACCCGTTCTCATTCATTTATTCAACACATACTCTTTGGGGACCATGGCGCTGTGCTCTAGACGCTGTTCCAGGTCCACTGAGTGCTTTGAAGAGCGCCACTGGAGTTGGGGCCGAGGAAGGCAGGTGGCAGGATGCGGGGACGGGGACAGCACCTGGGGACCAGCCTGGGAGAGATAGCCTGGCAGCCACTGTTGACTCATGAGGCAGCGAGAATTGCTTCTTTGCAAGGAGGCTGGGCCAGTCCCCGGAAAGTCTGGGGTGACAGGTGGCTGTGTGCAGAGTTGTGAGAGGGGGACTGGCTGCAGCCTGTGACTCTCCCTTCCTCTTTCTGCCGCGGGACTGCACAGTCGGGGGGCCTGGGGAAGGTCCCGAGACCGAACCCCAAAGGCAGCGGACCGTTCTGTCCTTTCTGGCCGTGGCTTCTCAATAGGAACGTGTGTGTGTGACTCTTCACGCCTGTTGTCACCGGGATCCCTGGGATGTCTGAGGTCTTCTGGTTTTGCTGCCACCGCTGCTTGTAACTGCACAAGGTAGCTGTGTTGTAAAGATGAGGCACCGAGGACTGTGGTGTTGATCCTGGCGAGGGAGTGATAGATCTTTTTTTGTTTCCCTGGGGGAAAAAAGAGGTTGGAGAAAGCAAGGTCACCATTCTTTGGAAATCACGTTTCTTTGTTTTGGGTGACTATTGCCAACGCTGAGCTCGGTGGTTATCGGTTGCACCTGCTCTGGAAGGTTGACCTACATACGTCATGGCTCTACGTTGAGGTGCAAGTCGCCTACCATGAAATCCGTCCTCCGAAAGTGGATGATGGAGTGGTTTTTCGTATATTCACAGAGTCGTGCAGTCACCGCTATGGTCTAGTTCCAGAAGATTTTCAGAACCCCCCAAATAAACTCTGTACCAATGAGCAGCCCCCCCCCCCCCCAGCCCTTGGCAACTACAAATTCACTCTCTCTCTCTCTCCAGAGTTGCCTATTCTGGACATTTCCTATAAATGGAAGCCTACGACTTGTGGCCTTCTGTGTCTGGCTTCTCACCCTTAGCGTCGCATTTTCACGGGTCACCCACGTGCTGGCGGGTCTCAGGGCTTCATTTCCTTTCTGTTGCCTAATGATATTCCTTCGGATGCACGCACCGCATTCTGTTTATCTGTTCCTCCTCGATGTGTTTACCTTCAATCAACTCCAAAGGTTTTTGTTGTTGTTGTTACTGTTTTTAAACAATGTTTGAGTTCTCGTATAGGAAGCTTCTTCCTTCGTGTATCTCAATGAAGTCTGTTCAGACTGTAACTTTGGAGGAAAAAGGCTCTATGTCCTTCTGGAGGATAAAGAGGTGGATTTGTTCTTGAGGATCTCCTTAGCCACACCTGGGGCCACGTCTGGCCCAGCCCCCTCAGAGAATGGGGGTGGCAGCGGCCCAGGGAGCCACCTCAGCCTTTTCTGTTTCGGTCCCTCCTTTCCCACAGTGCCCAAGCTGCCGGGGCCCTCCCCACTGCAGGCGAGGCCCGTGTCTGTCGCTTGGGTGAGTGCTTGGGTGTGTCGTCGGCTCTGGCCAGCTTGTGTTCCCAGGACGACCCGCTCCCACTCGTCCACGGCTGCCGGGTTCCCTTCCCGGGGGCAAAGGGCGCTCACAAGTTGTCTGCTCCCAGCTTGCCTCCTGCTGCCCCTCTACCTGTCAAACTTATATACATCCTGCAATGCCCAGCTCATCTGTCATTTCCTCCAGGAAGCCTCCAGAAACCCTCTTCCTCGGGGCTCCAGCAAGGCTCTGTTTACGTGTCTGATGAGGCCAGGGGTGTTTCTTACAGTATTTAATGACAGAAGAAGTGCAAGTGCCAATAAATCAGAACGGATGGGGTCAGTGCTAGGCAGGTATTTACTCCTTGTTTGCTGGGTTGTGGAGATTTCCGGGGGTCCCAGAGGAGGGCAGGGGACACTGAAGTGTGGCCTCAGGCTGAGTTCCGTCTCGCTCGCGTGGACCACTTGCATCAGAGCTGGCTCTGCGTCGGTCACTTTCCCATTTTCACCTTCACGTTTCCTGTGGCCTCTGGCCTAGCCAGTGACGTGCCTGCTCATTGATGCTGGGGGGGCGGGGGGCGGGGGCGGGGAGTCGACGCCCTGTGAATCTGCACAATTTGGTTCTTCCAAGGCCTAGATCACTCAGCCAGGTGAAACTCTCCCCCTTCCCAAACTGAACCTAGCTGAACATGACCAGCTAGATATTACTGATGGCAAAGAAGCATCCTCTCTCCAGTGAAAAACTGGCAAAGCGATAGGAAACCAGCTTAAAGGTGTTAATATGCCCCCAGCCTGTATGGCCGTGTGGCATCTGGTCTGTCCATCTCTCCCCTCAATGCACGTCTTTCCAGTAGTGTGCCCCATTTTGCCTGTCAGGCTCCACCACTTAGACAACTGTATTTTTCACTCTCCATCACCCTCACGTTTGCTCCTTCCAAAGTCGGGGGGGGAGAGGGGGGCTCACTGTGGGTGCACAACTTAAGGGGACCCAAAACGCAGCCATCAGGATCACAGTTCCTGCAGTATGTTAAAAATAAAGAAGAATGCAGTTCCACGTTGAACAAAATATCCAAGTTGTAAATAGAGACAGCATCACAGAGATCCTTGTGAGGTCTCCTGCCATCATCACCTGCAGTGGGAATGCTCGTTCTGGGCCCTGGGGACCCTCCAGGTGTGCACGGAGAGGCCCTGCAGATGCTCTTTCCAAGGCCGCACCCAGGAAAAGGGCCACCCTGGCTCCATTTCTCCCCAGCCTGCCCAGAACGTGTGATGCAGTAGGCCGTGTACCTCCCTTTCTGGCGCCCGTCTCTGTTTATGGGTTGTTAGATCAATAGTCACAATCACTAGACGTGAGCTGAGGCTCTGTTTTTTCCCCTATCTGTGTCTATCTCTTCCTGTTTCCTAAGGGCCGCCACTGTGACATTAAGTGATGCATAGAGAACCGTGTACTTCCTATTTGTGAGCCAGCCTGGGTTTCATCTCTGCTTGAGTCTCCTCCATGCTGCTCAAAATGGTACTTTTTCTCAGTTAAATACAGAGTTGATTCAAAGGCCAAGCAATGGGGGAGCCATCCTCTTTTGCTTTATTTTCTAAGACATAGGGAGCATCTCTCTCTCCCTCTGTCCTTCGAGATGCTGCCTGCAGAGTGGGGACCGGTGGAAGATGTCTCAGACACCTTCTCAGCAAAGAGTCACAAACTCCCTACACGCAGTGGGAGGAAGGCGCGTGAACCCCTGGCTTCTTGGGGTGGCCAGCGCACGCGTCTTTTCTGGAACCATGGGTGTCTTCTCGGTTTCCGGCTAGGTCACTCGTGTTTGAGTCGGAGCATCGTTGGCCAAAGATCGTCACTCTTCGTAAAGGTATGTGACATGCCCTATGGGATAAGCATGTAGAAAATGGAAGCTTAAAAAAAAAAACAACCAAAAAAACCACACTTTTTTTTCTTTTTTACCCTGTGTTCTTAATGATGTCTTTATCTTCAAGCACGCAGTTAAGAAGAAATACTACATAAAACTGGGTCTGACCCGGTTCAGTAATTCTCTTGTGCGCCTAACAGCACTGCTGCTATTTGTCAAAATATTTACTGCAGTTCATAATGGCTGTCAGAAACCAGGTCCACAGTCCATGTTCGATTAAACAAAAAAGGAAGACTAAACCTATAAGGCAATTTGTGGCTTTGTAAGCAGTTTCTCCCCATTGCTAGATCTAATTAAAATGACGGTGTGAATGGTTTAGAAATATTAGTTACGTGAGCCCAAGAGTTTGAAAGACTGAGTGTACAGGACGCTATAAATACTTAGGTATTTGATACAGATCCTATTTATAGTGAGTCTACCGATCACCCAAGGGTAGCATTTTTCAGTGAGATTTACAAGGGACCATGGACCCTGGTCCACGTATTTAGACACATACTTGGCTTCCCAGTGTCCAAAATAGCTGAGAGCTGGAGGGTCTGTCAGATAAGGCATGGGACCGTGCTCTGAGAGGTAACGTGCTTCTCTGTTCCCGTAGCAAATCTTTCTGTAAGAATGAAACCAGAGATGTTATCGGCCAGAATGCAGCGAGGGGCAGGATGCAAGCTAGAAAAACGATAGTGTCGGCTGCCTGGGAAAAGCAGAATAAACGTCAGGGCCGGTTTAAAATAACGTGCCTAATTCTCCTGCCCCAGAGATACGAGCAGGCGTTTAGGGTCGCGAGGCTGATGTTAATTAGAGCGGGTGTTTGGTTCTGCAGCGATCTTGGGGGCTGGGGGGAGATTCTGAGAAGCCGAGGAGTGAAGGTGTGCTTCCCCCATTGTACTTCTGCTGGGAAGTCAGGGGAGGGGCACAGTCCCGGAGGGGGAGGTCCGTGTGAGCAGGGTCACCCAGAAGAGCCTAAATGATCACTGCCTGGTGGCCACTCCAAGAGCCGACTAGGTACCAGGCAGGGACCCTTCTCCTGGTAGAGGTCATACACATGGACGCAGAGAACCAAGCTTGCGGAAGGGGGATGGGAGGTCTGTTTGATTAAGGGGGGGGGGAACCTAACAGGCGGAGCACCTGCCGTGCACACACACATCACATCTACCGTGTTGTCCGATTTTCTGAAAAAGCGGACACGAGCCCCACTTCCGAGATCAGGAACGCTCGGCTTGGAGAGGGTGGGTGGCTTATCAAAGTCACGGAGTTTGTGGGTCGCGGCCGCCGCAAAGGCACGCGCTGTGTCTGGACTCCGGGCATTCCGGCGCTCACGCCGCCCCTCTGGACGTGGTGCCACGGCCGCGGCCGAGCTGCCCTGGGACGGCCGCATTCGGGGATTTCCGCAGAGCCCTCTTGGGGCGTCCGGAGGAAGCCTTGTCTCCGCTCTGGCTGGCAACCGAGGGAGGGGCTTTTGCAGACCTTCACTGCTCCAGCTGTAGTTTCGGGAGGACCACTTTGTGTTCAAAGCCACGGCGGAGCCTTTCCATCTCTGGTAGCGATGTACGATGTCCTTTGAATAGAAGGGCACGTAAAGAAAAGAGGTCGATACAAAGAAGCCCGCATCAAGGAAGGTGCTGTGCGTTGAGTCCGTTTCTGCCAGGGGAGCCCTGTGGCGCTCCAAGCTGGGGACACGGTTTTAGGGAAACTACAGGTGCTGCGTTAAATACACTGACTCCCACACTGGAAAGGTGGTTCCTCTTTCAGTTCTCTTTTTATTTACTTACTTACTATTTCTTATTTTAATAAATTAGTCTTTGTTTTGAGGTCATTGTGGATTCTCATGCGGTTGTAAGAAATAATCCAGAAAGATCTTACATACCTTTACCCACTTTCCCCTGATGGCGATCTTGTAAATCACAGGTACCCCTTGTGGTCATGCTCACTTTTCTCCTGCCTTCCTCCTCTTCACTCCCCGGAACCATCAGCCTGGACTCCAGTTGTATAATTTATCGATTCAAGTGTGTTACCTGAGGGTGTTGTGGGTAAGCCAGTCTGACAATAAATTATATTAAAAAAAAGGGGGGGGATCACATGAATAGAGTCGCACGGTGTGTAGCCTTTAGGGATTGACTTTTTTCGCTCTGCGTAATTCTCTGCAGGGGTGTTCCAGTTGTTCTGTGTATCCATAGCTTGTCCCTTCTTACTGTTGAGTGGCCTACGATATGGATGCACCATAGTTCGTTTCAGGTCATCTGTTGAAGGGTATCTGGGCCGCTTCCCGTCGTTTTGCTCTTACAAACAGAGCTGCTGTGAACACTCACGTACAGGCTTTTGTGTGGACGTAACTTTTCATTTCTCTGGGATAAATGCCCAGGAGGTGTGGACTGAATGGTAGTTGCATGTTTAAATTTGTTTTTGTTTTTGTTTTTTTTTGAAACTGCCAAACTCTTTTCCAGAATGGCTGTGCTACTCCTTGTTCACACGGCCACTGTATCCAATAACTTCCACATCCTCGCCGACGTTGGATGTTGTCAGTACTTTTTGCCATCCCGATAGATGTGCAGTGATGTGTCACTGTGTCACTGTGGTTTTAATTGCATTTCTCTGATGGCTAAAGCTAATAATGTTGGCTGTTTTTTCATGAGCTTGTGGGTGTGTAGGTACTGTTTTCACTGTCTTATCAGGAGGGACTTTCACAGAGCAAATATTTTTCATTTCGATGAGACCTGTTGATCAGTTTCCCTCCTACGGCTTGCGCCCTTGGTGCCGGGTCTGAAAACTCTTTCCTCTGCCCTCAATCCTGAAGATTTTTCTCCCCTGTTTTTCCCTAGAGCCCGATGGTTTTACATTTTACATTCAGGTCTGTTTCCCATTTTGAGTTAATAGTTGCTGAAGCAAGGTATGAGGTCTAGGCTGACCTGTATTTTTTGTGCCCTGTGGGTGTCAGTTGCCCCAGTGTCATTTGCTGAAAAGGTTACACACTCCTCACTAAATTGCCTTTGAACCTTTGTTCAAAATCAGTTGGGCATATACGTGTGGTTCTATTTCTGTTTTGTTTCTTTTTTTTTAAGAAAATTCTGTTCTGTTGATCTGTGTGTCTGTTCCTCAGCTAATACAACACAGTCTTGATTACCGTGCTGTGTAATAGGTTTTCCAAGTCAGGTAGACTGATTTGATTCTTTCTATTTTATTATCCTTTTCCAAATACTGAGTTATTCCAGTTCTTTTACCCATCAATGTAAATTTTTGAATAATCTATACCCACACGAAGTTTTACTGGGATTTTGATAGGAACTGAGTTCAGCCTACGTAGTAGTCTGGAGAGAACGGACGTTCTTTACTAAGGTCAGTTTTCTGGTCCATGGACACAGTGTCTCTTTCTGTTTACGCTTTCTCACACTGAGTTCTTCATCAGTGTTTTACACTTTTCAGCATCTAGGGCCTGTACGAGCTTCATTAGATTAATACCTAAGTCTTCCCTTTTTCTTTGAGTGTTTATAAATGGCATTGTGTTCTAAGCTTTGGTTTCCAGTTGTTCATTGCTAGTAATAAAACTGGAACTGACTTTTGTATGTTGAACTTGTATCGTGTGACTTTGATGAACTTATTTATTCTAGGAATTTTTTTTGTAAATTTCTTGGGGTTCTCTACATAGACAATCATGTCATCTGCAAAAAGGATAGTTTTATTCTTCTTTTCTACCCGTGTGTCTTTCATTTCCTTTCTTGCTTTATCGCACTGTCTGGAACTTCCAGAACTATGTTGAATAAGAGCGCGAAGGGAGACGTCTTTCTCTTGTTCTCAATCTTCAGGAGGAAGTATTTCTTTTCTTTTTTTTTTTTCTTTTTTTTTTTTTTTTTACCAGTAAGTGTAATATTGGCTGTAGATGTTTTGTAGATACTTTTCATCAAGTTGAGAAACTTGCCCCGTTTCTGTTTTCTGAGAGATTTTATCACAAGTAGGTTTTGACTGTTGTCAAAAGCTTTTCCTGTAGCACTTGATACAGTCGTGTGATTTTTCTCCTTTATGCCGTTAATGCGGTGGATTACCCTGATCCATCGCTGGGCAACCCTTGGCCATGATATATGATTCTTCTCACATCTCAAATCTGTTTGCTAATGTTTTTCTCCATCTGCATTCGTGAGAGATTTTGCACCGTAGTTTTCTTTTTTGTACCATCTTTGGTCTTGGGGTCCGGATGATGGCCAGATTCATGCAATTAATTAGGAAGCGTTCTCCCCTTTTCTGTTTTCTGGAAGAGGTTGTATAGAATTCGTGTTAATCCTTTTTTTAAACATTATGTGGAATTCTTCAGTGAAACCATCGGGGCCTGGAGACTTCTTTCCTTGGAGTTTTAAAATTACAAATTCAGGGCTCTACAAATGAGCTGTTTCATGATTGGTGAATTGTGGTAGTTTGTGCTTTTTGAGGAATTTGTCCATTGTATCTAGGTTATCATGTTCACATGACTATCACATTTATTCACAGAATTCCCCTTTATCCATGTGATACCCACCGGGTCTGTAGTCCTATCCCTGCTAGTCTCCTGAGACTGGTAATTCGTGCCTTCTCTTATTTTTCCTTTTTCAGTCTTTGTAGAGATTCTTTAAAAAAATTTTTTTTTTAAATGTTTATTTTTGAGAGAGAGAAAGAGAGAGAGTGCGTGAGCTGGGGAGGGGCAGAGAGAAGGAGACACAGAATCTGAAGCAGCCTCCAGGCTCTGAGCTGTCAGCACAGAGCCCGACATGGGGCTCGAACTCACAAACTGTGCGGTCATGACCTGAGCCAGAGTTGGACGCTCAGCCAACTGAGCCCCCCAGGCGCCCCAGGCTTTGTAGAGATTCTAAAGATCAATTTTATTGATCTGCTGAAAGCATAAGCATTTCCATTCATTCCCTTTATTATTTTTCTCTTCCAACTTTATTTATTTCTTCAATTTTCCTTATCATTTCCTTCCTTCTGCCTTCTTTGGGTTTGTTATGCTTTTCTTTCACTAGCTTTTTGAAGTAGGAGTTTAAATTATTGCTTTGTGGTGCTCTCTTTTCTAACATAAGCCTTTAGTGCTCAACATTTCCCCCTCAGCACTGTGTTAGCTGCATCCCACACATTCTGAGATGGCGTATTTTCACTGCCATTCATTTGGTGTTTGTTGTTGTTGATGTTACCCTTGACACTTCCTCTTGGAACACGTGGGTTACTTTGTGGTATGCTGATTCGTTCTAAGCGTTCGGAGATTTTCCTGTTATCTTTCTGTTGTTGACTTCCAATTTGACTTTATTCTGAGCAGAGAACACACGCTGTATGATTTCAGTTGTTTCAATTTGCTAAGGTTTGTGTTACGGCCTGGGAGAGGACCTCTCTAGGAGCAGCATTCTGGGTCCCATCAGGAAGTAGGAATCACACAGTGGGTTAAACAAGAGAAGGTTAAGATGAGTACTAATAACTGTAGAGAGTGGCTGTAAGATGTAAGGAAACTTTACGGGGTACTTTAGGGTTGAGAGGAAGGACAGACTTGGAAGAGGTTCCTGCCTCATTGGAGAGGCTACAGCTTGGCTCTCGAGCTGCGGAGAAGCTGGCTGGCTTAGCCAGACCGGAGCTCGCCTGGAGTTGCTGGGTGAACAGTGGACCGCATTCTAGAGCGTAGGCGGTAAGCGGGTGACGGACAACAGGAGACATGGGTGTACGTTGGGAATCTGGGCACCAGGGGGAACGGAGGCCTTTGGAGCTGATGGTCTGCATGGGTGGGAGGCAGAGTGGTTCTCTGTGGGAGCCCCAACCAGAGGTGCGCTGTGCACAGGATGCAGCAGGGGCTCAGTGGCCACGCGACTGTCTGGCCATCGGCAGGCTGGGAGGAAGCTTCGGCTTTCGTGGGCGGGGCCGTAGACAGCTTAGCACCGGCCGGAGGCTGCAAGATTGCAGAGGGAGTAGCATCTGGGGACTTTGGCAGGGGGCAGGCTCTAGCAGATGTCCTCACACCCACACCACTGACCTTCTCCTTGGCCCCTGCTGAAAATTGCAGGAAGCCTCTCCTTCCTGCAGTCACCCTTAACATTGTGCCTCCTTTAAAAACTTAAAGGAATTGCACTGTTTATCGTACAGCATTCGTTGGAGGTGCATTGAGAGCTGAGATGCAATAAATTCATAACTGACATGGCCTATCCCCGTGGCCCCTCAGCTTCCATATGCGTATTGGGACTTCCTTGAAACTCTGAAAAGGCGCTGTATTTTCTGCCTAACGAGATACATCTTTCCTCCTTACAAGTGAAGAAATTTTGACTCTTTTTCAAAATGAGAACAGCCAGGCATTTAATCCGTCATGGGCTATAGTAATTACTCCTCAAATTCAGTCAAGGGCTTCCTGTATAGTCTCTAAGACTAAGTTGTAAACTTAACCTTCAATAACTCATGTATAAAATCTAAAAATATGAGGAAGGAGAAAGAAGTCGAGAGCGATTAGTATATGGAAACAAACTCAACCATACAGCACGCATAGAGATCACACGCAAAGCTAGTCCAGTCCTCATTTCAGCATTTGGCCGTGAGATTGTAGTCCCCGTCTGTGGCTTTCTCGAGCTGTCCGGTCGTGAGTTTCCTTGCCCTCAGGGCACGGCCTCAGCTAGCTCTGGGTCCTTTACCTTTGGTGTATCTAGTAGTCCCTAAAAAGTTCCAGTATTTACTTTTTCCTCAAACTACAGCCACTCGAGTGTGTGGTGTGTGGCCAAGGGTCCCTCTGGGGAAGGCTAGGAGGGAAATCGACAGCGTGTCTGGGTGGCCATAGGACCCGACGCCCGTGTCATTCAGGGGCCTCTGGTCTGTGAACTACTGAATTGGGTCTGAAAACTGGATGAAGGGCTCTGATTCTCCATTTGGTGACTCAAGTCCGGTTGTTTGCACCACACTTAGCGTGTTTCTCGCTGGGTGGGTCAGGCAGTGTCCTAGCAGGCTGATGACCTTTTCCACTCCCAGGGAGTCAGTCTCAGTCAGCTCCGGCTAAAGGTCTCTGCGACCCAGAGCATTCTGGCTACTGGTAGGTCCCTACCGCCGTGTGGTTGACATGCCCACTTTGCCTTTGATACTTAAGTGCTGCCACTTAGCCTCTGCTATGCCAGGATTCAAACATCACAGTGAAATCAGGGAGCCCATCTCAAGGGTGGCATCCCACCCAGTCATACTTGGCCTGAAAAAAGAGTAGCCACAGAGGTTTTCAGGGGTGCAAGTGGCCCCTCACTAAGGTGTTTCTCAATGACCTTAGACTCTATTCCCACCTATGTGTTCCCCATGTTTCTGCCAGGGTGTATTAGCAAGGGCCTCCAGCTCTTTTGGTGGATAAGCTGTTTCTTCCTGGGTCATAGTGTATACCCGTCGCCCGGGTCGTGCAGAGACTTGATTCTAGTTAGGGGTCTACTGGCAACAGGGTGGTTGGGTGGGTTTGGAGAAGAAGGAGGAACCCCTTTCAAGGTATCTGTCCCAAATGAGGGTACCACAGTGTTTTTAAGCTGTCAGAGACGGGTCTTCTTGGACACTGGAGGGGAATCTGTTGCTGCTGGTAAGAAAGGCTCAGAATGACCTGCGTGTCAACATTGGCAGTTTTGTGATGCCCTTCTTCTATGTTTCAGGATCTCATTCTCCCCCCACCCCCATTAATGCCCTAATTTTCACAGGAGAAACCTGGCAAGACTGTGAACTCAACTGCCATTTTAACTCAGCAACTCACACCATGACATTTTGTGTTTGATTTTCAGCAATGTCAGTCCTGTGGCTACAAGAAATGAGAGATTCGTTCAGGGCTGTCATGGAAGCTGATTCTCAGACCGTGACTTGAGGTGGGAGTTAACAGACCTGAGTTTGTCACTTTCTTTCTGTAAGCACTCAAGGGCACTCAGAAAAACTCATCCCGCACCACAGCCCGTGTAGTCACCATTACTGCCACGCGGCAAGAGCGGAAGCAACTTGGGCTCCCGAGGCACGTGCTCCAGTGGTACTTCGTCACAGCCAACCACAGAGGACAGCTTGATTGATTGCGATGCTGTTGTATGTCATGGGTTACAAGCAGCACATTCCTCATTGGCAGGGAGCTCAGCATTACACTCAAGTCCAGGAACATGACCGGACCCATCCCTAGATCCCACCTTTAGGGATCTCTCTTCCGGGACCACTCCTAGAATTCTGTAGTAGTCTGTGTCTAATCGGGAAGTAGAAAACCTAGTAGGTCACACTGTGGAAGTTTAACATCAGAATGATTCACTGGAGTGAAAGGGCAGCTATAAGATATAAGGGAACTCTCTGCAGTACCCTAGGGTTGAGAGAGAGTAGTACCCAAGAGAAGGCATGCGTGGAAGGGCTTGGGACCTCATTGGAGAAGCTGTGGTTTTACCACTGAACAGCAGAGAAGTTGGTTGGTTTAGCCAGACTGGAGCTTGTCCAGAGTAGATAATACCCTGGAGGGCAGGCAGGAAGCAGGAGATGTGGGGGTGCACTGGGAGCTTGGACACCATCGGAGCCAGAGGTCTTCAGAGCTCCTGGGCTGTGTGGTGGGAAGTAGGGCTTGCTGAGGGAGCAGGAACTTTGAACCCCCCGGCTCAGATGGGCTGTACTCTTACTGCCAGGGCCCTAGTTCCCGTCAAGAAGGCTGCAGACACATCATTTCCAATCTGAGGCTGTACGGTTGCAGGGAGACCACATTTGTGGCCCATGGTTCAGGCAGACTCTGTTGGATATCCCCATATTGATTATACGATTGCTCTCTGTATGACAGAGTAGACCTGTAATTCATCACAGTCCGTGGGTGTCACTATTTCGCCATTTGGAACGAAGTGTAGAAGCTTTACCTTCCTCCCTTCCCCCGCTTACGGTCATCTAGAGTCTACGTACATCTAGAACCGTATCAGACAGTTTTATTTTTGTCTTAACCATCCACCATCATTTAAAAAGTTCTGAAGGAACTACTGTATTTGTCTATATTTTTACTCTTTCTGTTCATGTTTTTCCTTCTCGATGCTCCAGGTTTTCCTTCTTTCATTATTTCCTTTCTGTTTAGAGAATGTCCTTTAACTCTTCCTTTAGGGTGGGTCTGAGGTGACATTATCTTTGTTTTCTTTTATTTGAAGGTGTCTAGATTGTCCCTTCATTGAAGAAGGTTTTTTTTTTTTTTTTTTCCTGGATATAGAATTTGGGTTGACGTTCTTTCATTTTAGCCCTTTTGGAATGTACCATTTCCTTTTGTCCTCCCAAGTTTCTGATGAGAACTTTGCTGTCATTAGAGTGGTTTTTCCCCTAAGGTGTGACTTTTTTCTCATTGCTTTCAAGATCCTTTTTTCTTTTGTCTTTAGAATTCAGAAGTTTGACTTTGATGTATTTCGGTTAGGATTTCTTTGGTTTTGTCCTATTTGGGATTCACTAGTTTCCCAAATCTGTAGGTTTTTAGGTCTTTTGCCAAATTGAAGTTTGCAGCCATTATTTAAGTGCTGTGTGAGCCCACTCCCCTACCAGGACTCTCATGACATGAATGTTATATGTTTCATTAGTCCCCCGGATTCCTGAGGCTCTGTTCATTTTTTCAGCCTTTTTTTTCGTCTGTAGTAGACTGGAAATCTGTATTATTTTATCTTCAAATTCATTCATTCTTTTTGTGTCTCTTCCATTCTGCTGTTGAGCCCATCCACAGAGGTTTTTTTTTATTATTTTATTTTATTTTATTTTATTTATTTTACATTTAAAAAATGTGTACTTCAATAAGTACGTTAACAATCAGGTAAGCTTGTGGAAAAACTGACCAACATACATATATTAGGAGATACAAGTGTCCACCTAAATTTTCTATTTTATTTTTTTTTTATAGAACATTTCTTCAAGTTGTTTAATGTATAATTTCTCATGTGCCATTTTAGAAGTCCTTCATCGTAAGGACTATTCTTTTGAATGATGACAAATAGCAGCCGCACTGTCAGTGATTATTCTGGACCTCTGCGTTGGGTAAATTCAATTTCTTCTTGAGACACAAGCTTCCTTCTGTATTTCTGAGGTAACGTTTTTATTATTTCTGCGGTGTCTGGTGGACCCTGATGCATCAGCAAATCTGGTGATTTCCTTCCCTTCAAATGCTATGATGAAAGTGAAGAAGAGCGAGATAGTAGTCCTGCTGGTCCCCAAACTTCGGATCCATTGGGTTTAGGATTGTCTCTTCTGTCAGGAGACACTCCTTATTCATGGAGTATGTGGCTTGACTGACTGAACCACCCTGCTGGCAGACGCCATCTTGCTTGCCATCACGACCCTGAGATGGGGCTGCTTCCGGGGTGCTTGCTAGCCGCAGAGGTCTTTTATTTTTTATTTTAAATTCAAGTTAGAGGGGCGCCTGGGTGGCGCAGTCGGCTAAGCGTCCGACTTCGGCCAGGTCACGATCTCGCGGTCCGTGAGTTCGAGCCCCGCGTCGGGCTCCGGGCTGATGGCTCGGGGCCTGGAGCCTGCTTCCGATTCTGTGTCTCCCTCGCTCTCTGCCCCTCCCCCGTTCATGCTCTGTCTCTCTCTGTCCCAAAAATAAATAAATGTTGAAAAAAAAAATTAAAAAAAAAAAAAATTCAAGTTAGTTAACATACAGTGTGGTCTTGGCTTCAGGAGTAGAACCCAGTGATTCGTCTCTTACATATGACACCCAGTGCTCATCCCCGAAAGTGCCCTCCTTAATGCCCATCACCCAGTTAACCCATCCCCCCACCCACCTTCCCTCCAGCACCCTTCAGTTTATTCTCTGTATTTGAGAGTCTCTATGGGTTTCCACCCTCTCTGTTTTTGTCTTATTTTTCCTTTCCCTCCCCTATGTTCATCTGTTGTATTTCTCAAATTCCACCTATGAGTGAAATCCTATATCTGACTTATTTTGCTTAGCATAATACCTTCTAGTTCCATCTGTGTTGTCACAAATGTGAGATTTCATTCTTTTTCATCTCCAAGTAGTATTCCATTGTGTGTGTATGTGTGTGTGACATCACATCTTCTTTATCCATTCATTAGTTGATGGACATTTGGGCTCTTTCCATAATTAGACTATTATTGATGCTGCTGCTATAAACATTGGTGTGCATGTGCCCCTTCGAATCAGCATTTTTGTATCCTTTGGGTAAATATCTAGTAGTGCAATTGCTGGATATAAGATCGTTCTATTTATAATTTTTTGAGGAACCTTCATACTATTTTCCGGAGTGGCTGCACCAGTTTGCATTCCCACCAACAGTGCAAAAGGGTTCTCCTTTCTCTGCATCCTCACCAACATCTGTTGTTCCTGAGTTGTTAAGTTTAGCCATTCTGGCAGGTGTGAGGTGGTATCTCATTGTAGTTTTGATTTGTATTTCTCTGATGATGAATGATATTGAGCCTCTTTTCATGTGCCTATCGGCCATCTGGATGTCTTCTTTGGAAAACTGTCTATTCATGTCTTCTGCCCATTTCTGCACTGGATTATTTATTTTTGGGTGTTCGGTTTGGTAAGTTGTTTATAAATTTTTGATGCTAACCCTTTATCCAGTATGCCATTTGCAAATATCTTCTCCCATTCCGCTGGTTGCCTTTTAGTTTTATTGATTGTTTCCTTTGCTGGGCAGAAGCTTTTTACCTTGATGGGACCCCAATAGGTCATTTTCACTTTTATTTCCCTTGCCTCTGGAGACACGTCAGGTAAGAAGTCGCTGTGGCCAAGGTCAAAGAGGTTGGTGCCTGTTTTCTCCTGTAGGGTTTTGATGGTTTTCTGTCTCACATTTAGGTCTTTCATGCATTTTGAATTTATTTTTGTGTAGGTTGTAAGAAAGTGGTCTAGTTTCATTCTTCTGCATGTTGCTGTCCAATTCTCCCAGCACCATTTGTTGAAGAGACTGTCTTTTTTCCATAGGATACCCTTTCCTGCTTTGTCAAAGATTAGTTGGCCATACATTTGTGGGTCCATTTCTGGGTTCTTTATTCTATTCCATTGATCTATGTGTCTGTTTTTGAGCCTGTGCCGTACTGTCTTGATGATTACAGCTTTGTAATACAGCTTAAAGTCTGGAATTGTGATGCCTCCAGCTTGGGTTTTCCTTTTCAACATTACTTTGGCTATTCCGGGTCTTTTTTGGTTCCATACGAATTTTAGGATTGCTTGTTCTAGCTCTGTGGAGAATGCTGGTGTTGTTATTATTATTATTACTTTAAGTTTAATTTTATTTTGAAAGAGAGAAAGAGCACAAGTAGGGGGAGGCAGAGAGAGAGAGAGAGAGAGAGAGAGAGAGAGAGAGAGTTAGTTCTGCACTGTCAGCGTAGAGCCTGATGTGGGCCTTGAACCCATGAACCCATGAACTATGAGATTATGCCCTGAGCCAAAGTGGGATGCTTAACAGACTGAGCCACCCAGGTGTCCCTGGTGTTATTTTGATAGGGATTGCATTGAATGTGTAGATTTATTTGGATAGTATTGATACTTTAATGCCATCCACAGCATTTAAAAAATTTTTGTCATAGCATTTTTCAGTTCTAAAATTTCCGTTTGGTTGTTTTTTTCCTGAAACTTTCTACTTTCTAAAATTTGTTTCAAACATATTCATAAGTGTTCATTGAGACATTTTGATGACGGCTGCTCTAAAATCTTTGTCAGATAATTCCAACGTTTCTTGCATCTTGGTGTTGACATCTGTGGACTTTTTCTTGATATGACAAATGAGTTTTGATTGAAACTTGGACATCTTGGGTGCTGTGTTATGAGAGCCTGGATTGATCAAGCCTCCTGTTTGACCTTGCTCAGCAGGGGAAGTGGGTGGGTAGAGGCTTGACCCCCCAGGGGGGAGCTTCTCATTGCTCTTTGGGGAGGGGGTGGCTCCCCACCAGGCCACCCTGGGTAACTCCCCGGGAGAGAGTGATGCCTGGGGGAGCTACGATGCCCGTTCCTGCTCCCCACGTGCCTTCCACTGCTCCCGGGGGCAAGGGTGGCCTTGTTGCTGTCAGGCAGCAGCGAATGTCCCGACTGTCCCCCCCAGGCCTCCTCAGACACCGCCTGGCAAGGAGGGGAAGTAACTAAAGTAGGTCACCTCCACATACTGGAGTACTACTCAGCAGCAACGAGGGTGAACTAACGAAATGTGCGGCGCCATGAACGGATCTCAGGGGCATCGTGGAAGGTTAGAAAAGTTACACGGTCTCTAAGTCCATTTATGTGACATCTGGAAAAGGCAGAACAGTAGGGACAGAACTGGGTCTGTGGTTGCCAGACTGGGGGAGGTGAAAGGGGCTGATCGGAAGAGGTGTGGGGTACCTGGGAGGTGGAGGTTTTCTGTACCCCAGTTTGGTTGGTGGCTATGCAGCTGTGTCTGCTTATCCAGATTCACAGAGCCATACGCTAGAAAGGTGAACCATACTGTATGTAAGTTGTGGCTTCGTTAAAGTTTTTTTAAATGTTTATTTTTGAGAGAGAGAGAGAGCGCGCGTGCGCACAAACGCAAATGGTGGAGGGGCAGAGAGAGAGGGAGACACAGAATCCCAAACAGGCTCCAGGCTCTGAGCTGTCAGCACAGAGCCCGACGCGGGGCTCGAACTCACGGACAGAGAGATCGTGACCTGAGCCGAAGTCAGATGCTTGAGCCACCCATGTGCCCCTAAACTTTTTTTTTTTTTTTTAAGTTTATTTATTTATTTTGAGAGAGTGGGCAGGAGATGGGAAGGGAGGGGGAGACAGAGAATCCCAAGCAGGCTCCATGGTGTCAGTACAGAGCCCGACGCGGGGCTCGATGCCACACATTGTGAGATGACCTGAGCCGAGGTAAAAAATAGGATGTGTAGGGGCGCCTGGGTGGCTCAGTCGGTTGAGCGTCCGACTTCAGCCCAGGTCATGGTCTCGCGGTCCGTGGGTTCGAGCCCCGCATCGGGCTCTGTGCGGACAGCTTGGAGCCCGGAGCCTGTTTCAGATTCTGTGTCTCCCTCTCTCTCTGACCCTCCCCTGTTCATGCTCTGTCTCTCTCTGTCTCAAAAATAAATAAACATTAAAAAAAAAAATAGGATGTGTAACTGACCGGGCCCCCCAGGCGCCCCTGAATTGTAACTTCACTAGAAAACAGAACTCTGTGCCGGCTGGCACCACCAGAAGATGGAGGAGAGGTTTAAGGAGCCCCACACCTGTCAGCCAGAGGGTCATCTTTGTGGGTCCCAATCGACATGCCTTTGACGAGCGGAGCCCGCAGGCCCCTGTAATGCAGATCTGTGTGTCGCGGTCCGTGCACACAGGGTGCACACGTACCAAGAATGCCCAGCTGTGTGCTGCATTCCCTGAGTGGGCGGTTGAGAAGGTAGGGGTTACTCCTGTAATCCTCTGAATCCCATCAATATCTGGGGCTCTCTGTCTTATCCTGCTTTGAATTCAGCCCTGCCATCTGTTTGCTGTTTTGCTGCCTAATTAATATAATTATATAAAACAATAAGCATCACCAATACCATATTCTGAATTATGCTGTTTCATACCGTAAACACACAAATCTGTTTATAGCCTGTCAGGCAATCATGAATTATGGTGTTCTGTACCCTTTTATCGTATGCGTTCTGAGCCGCGAGGGGTCACGATCGGCCTCTAGTGTGGCCAGGCCTGCGGTGGCGAGAGCTGGCCTTGGGGGGTGTGGGAGCAGGCCAAGGTGACCTTTGCGGTTGTGTATGTGTGTGTGTGTGTGTGTGTGTGTGTGTGTGTAAAAGGGAGGTGGTCCCGGGGGGCGGGGTCCCCCCTTGGGTGATCCCCTTCTCCCAGTCGGCAAGAGAGCGTCCAGCTGTGCCTTCTCCGTCTGCCATGGAGGAGAGTGACAGTGACAGCGGTGCTAAGGACACGCCTCTTGTCATTTAAGCAGGAACGGTGCCTCTGTAGCTGCGAGTTTGTACCTAGATGTCTTTCTCCCCCTTTTGCAGTGGAGGAAACAAAGGCCCAGGGAAACGGAGTTCCCCCAAAAGAATCACAAAATATAGTTGGGCAGGTTGGCATCTGTGAATGTATTGCCTTCTCTCTTAGTGTATCATGTCTCACGATACATTCCCAGATGTGGACCAGACATTCCCACGCCAGGACCTTGGCACTGGCCGTTCCTGCTGCCTGCAGCCTCTTCCCCCCGATACCAGTGTGGCTCACTCCATCGCTAGCTTCCTGTGTTCTCACCTTCTAGGTGGGTCTCACCTGACTCATCCCATTTACAGCGGCACCCCTCCCTCCCTACCTGGCTCCTCTCCCCACCTCACCCCTCCCCTTCCTTACCATGCTCTGTTTTTTTCCGTAACACTCATCATTTTCTGGTGTATTGTATAATTTATTTCAAAGAACTCTCTTACCTGTCTATGTAGGGGTATATCATAAGAGAGACCAACACACGAAATAGTATCTGACCCAGAGTAGGTGCTCCATAAACATTTGAGTGGATGAGAAGATGAATTTTCAATAGGTGGAAGCTAAACAGAAATACTCTACTTGATGTCTTCCTGAACGGTGCTGGTTTTACCACTTTCCGTTTCAAATATTTTGCTAAATAAACCGAGTGCTTTGTTAATGCGAATGTCCCGATCATTTTGGCACAGTGTCTGGCTGATGAGACCCAGTGTGGCAGAATGTACGGTTTTCTCAGCCAGGGAGAATGGGAGATCCATCCTGCCAGCTCTGTCGGCCAGTGAGGGTTCTGTGTGTCCACTGGCCTCTCTCCTGGCCGCCTCTTTTGCATTCCAACAAACGGTTTTGATCTCAAATGGATGTCAAAAAGCATGTGAGTACTTGAGCTGGGTTGCGGTAAGAAACAGTGGAAGATAATCTTGCTGGGGGTTAAAATGCTAATTTACGAGCTGTCTAGGCTCTTCAAAGAAATGGGTGAGAAAACAGATGGCGGAGGTCAGACACAGAGGCCGTCATCGATGCTAACTTAGCCTGGGAGGGTGACCAAAGGTTCACAAAGGGAAGCTGAGGAAACTCTGCGTCAAGACCTTTCGATATTTGAAGAAAATAGAAAGTACGATGCCATTGCCAGAGGAGCTAATCAGTTCTGACCCTTTCGATGCTGATGCGGTTGCCTATGAGAGCAGCGTGTCCCCGGAAACGTGGCTTATCGTGGAGTCACTGCATGTGAGGGATGTCGTAAGGCAAAAATCACCACTGGTCAAAATTACCCTTAAAATTCTTTTAGGTACCATGTTGATATCATACTATTCAGTTAGCTCTTGCTGTCGAACAGCCCAAAACGTAGCGGCTTAAAATGACAACCATTTATTTAGCTAACGAGGCTATGGGTCAGTGTTTTAGGCTGGGCTCCGCTGAGCGGGCCTTGTCTTGGCTGGGCTTACTCATGTGCCTGTGGGCGGCAGCCAGCTCTGTTACAGGGGGCTGGTCGGACTAAGGTGGCCTCCCCGGGATGGCTTGTCTCAGCTCCACATGGTCGCTCATCCTCCAGGTGGCCAGCGTGGGCTTGCTTCCAAGGCCAAAGCAGAGCTGAAGCATGCAGAGCTCTTGAGTGCCGGGCTCGGAACCAGCTCACTATCACCAATGCCACTCTATTCCCCAGGTCGAGGGGTAGATGAAAAGTCTCCAGATCATGATGGGAAGGGCAGCAAAGTCTCCCTTTCTTTTCTTGTCTTTCTTTCTTTTTTTAAGTTTTTTAAATGTTTATTTATTTTTGACAGAGAGAGAGACAGAGCACAAGTAGGGGAGGGGCAGAGAGAGAGGGAGACACAGAATCCGAAGCAGGCTCCAGGCTCTGAGCTGTCAGCACGGAGCCTGACGTGGGGCTGGAACTCACCAACCACGGGATCATGACCTGAGCCAAAGTCAGATACTTAACTGACTGAGCCACCTAGGGGACCCTGCAAAGCCTCCCTTTCAAAGTCTGTGGAAATAAGGAGGTGTGAAGGACTGTAGTTTTTGCAGCCCCTAACTGTATTCCTCAACCTCAGCCAGTTTTTCCTTTGGTGCTGAAACTTGTCCTGTTTCCATGTTGAATCAGTACACATGCAGTAGGGGCCTTGTGTGTTAAGTACACGTGTAGGAAAAACACCGCCGGCTCCGGCATCGCGCTCAGCAGTGAGCTGCTCACGGCGGGAACCAAGTGGGCTTTGAGGCTGCTCGTTGTACGCGGGTATTTGCTTATGGAGTTGACCTCTAGGGGCCATTGCCAAGAGATTGAAGTCATTATTTTCGTTTTGTTCAGCCTCACTGCGTGTCGTGGCTCCACTGTAGAAACCTTTGGGAGTTTCTGACAGGTGAAAGACTGGAACAGCGTGGCTTGGCCCGTGTCGCAGGAGGAATCTCCTTAGACCGGAGTTTCGTGGACCCGAGTCGCACCCGCTCCTCAGAGCGGACCGCGTGGGGAGACGGGAGCCGGCAGCGCCGTCGGGTTTCACTGCGCACTGCTTACCGTTGACTTCTTTTCTGGGGGGGAGGGGGCACGGGGTGGGTAGTCCCTGGATGGGCCCCTGAATCTGCCGTGGGGCTGACGCAGCTCTTCACCCAAGTTCGGCCATCTCTTGGCAGTCTTTTCCAACCCTGCACTTCATTCACTCACCAGTCACTTATCGAAGGCCTAGCACGTGCCGGGCGGTGCTCGGGACACTGGGTCAATGGTTGAGAGCATGCAGCCACTACCTGGAATGACTCGGAGACACTTTCACGGCAGGAGAAAACGTAACTCATTCTGTGAGTGGGATACACAAAGAGCAGAGGGCTCTTTCACTCTGCCTCCGCTTGGCCGGCTCTTCCCTAAAGCCCTGCTCCTGGCTAGCGGAGGCCGGAAGAAGAGTTAACGTGGGCTTACTGGTTGTCGAGCTGGTACTTTAGGCCAGGCATGCTTCCAGCCCGCTTAACTCTCACATGGGGGAGAGTTAACTCTCACCTCTGGGGGAGGTACCGCTATTTCCCCGTGTTAACGATGAGGAAACTGAGTCCCGAGGAGGCGGTGCAGATCGTCTGGGGTCACGGCACTAACAGGTAGGTGCAGGGCAGGATTTGAACCTTGCCTCCCCAGCCCCCTTCCTCACCCCTCGGCAGAGAAGATTAAAAGTCTGGTCTCCCCAGTGTCCCCTCACCTCGTGTCCTCCCCCGCCACCCCCTGCAGTGTCTCCAGGTGTTGTCTGGTGGTCCACTCGGCCTGTTTGGGGGAGGGGGGTTCATTACAGAGTGAGTCTGCCTTCCAGACGCCCCCTTCCCAGCACTCTGTGAGCCCCACACCAGACCCCGTCCAGCCCGCAAGAGGACCCTGTGGCAGCTCAGGACAGCTCAGCCCCGGGGGCCTCCCTCTGCCCAGCCTTGCTTTGCTCGGGCCGTGTCCTGCCATGGCCTCCTCTGGGAAATGGGGGGCAGCCCGGGGTCGCCCGGGCTTACACCTTCTCCTGTCCTGCTTGCCTTCCTGTGCTGGGCCCGTGCCCTCCTCACTGTCTTCCAGGGCCAGGAAAATTGGAGACTTTTCGTGTGTTTCCTGTATGAGTGTCCTGGGGCTGCGGGGGCCAAGTCCCCGACACTGGGAGGTTGAGAGTAGCTCTGTGACCTCCCCTGGTCTGGAGGCCGGGGTCTGGAATCCAGGTGTGGGCAGGGCTGGGCTCGCTCTGCAGGCTCTCAGCACGCCCCCTCCGGCCTCTGGCAGCTTCTGGTGGCTCCAGGTGCTCCTGGGCTTGTGACCACAACCCTCGTCTTTGCCTGCCTGGGCATGTGGCCTTCACATGGCTGTCTCTGCGTCGTCCCCCTTCTCACGTGGGCACTGGTCATTGGATTTAGTGCCCACGCACCTTCTGATACAAGTCCTCTCACCTTGGGGCCCAAGACGTCTAATAAAGACAGAAGGTAATTGTGAGGAACTTTCACTCTCAACAACATCTCCTCTGGAGATGATGGTCTTTCCAGAAATCCCGATTTGCATTTGGGAAGCTGAATCTTACCTTGTTTCGCCGTCTGTCTTCCTTTAGGAGGGAATATGTCTCCCAGCAGCTTGCCCTTGGGCAAATGTTTCCCTCCCTCGGGGCCCCCTCCCCTGGAAGAGCAGCATCGCCTTCCAGAGGGGCAGCCTGGTGTGGATTGGGCGACTCAGCCCACGTAAAGCACTCGGGTGCTGGTGACGGGCACACGGCAGGCACTAAATGAGGCTCAGGTGTGCCTGATACAGACCTGTAGAAATGCTCGGCTCTTTGGGCAGATAGATGCCTCAGGCTGATGAGGGTGAACTGGATTAACTTGGAAAAGGAAGAAAGAGAAACGGGCCAATAACTGTCAGTGGACTGTTCCCCTTTTGTGCTTGTGCTGTGATAAGAGCCTGTAGGTAGCATCTCCTTTATCCTCCTTGGTTCTCCCCATTTTACAAATGAGAGCCTAACGTTCGAGGAGCTTGCCCAAGCCATCCAGCGGCCGAGGGGCAGAACTGGGACTCGAGCCTGGGAGGTGGTCCTTCTTCAGCCCAGGGACCCCAGGGCCCCGGGAGAGCCGGGCAGAGATACTGCCTGGCGCCTGGGACAGGGCACCCTCGGAGCCAGTCCCGGCCTGACTCTCCTCCCTCCCTGCTCTCACCTGCAGTCCTCACCAGAGGCTACTCCACTGGGGGCACGGGGCAGAGGGAAGAAGGTCCGGTTTCTCTGGAAGGTCTGGCTGAAGGTGTCCCAGGTCAAGATCTTAAATTGAAGGTGCATCCCCCGAAGTATGGGGCTGTACATTCAAGTGTGCAAGGTCATATCGGGGCCCCACAGATACACTTTTAAAAAGATCGTTACGGGGGCGCCTGGGTGGCGCAGTCGGTTAAGCGTCCGACTTCAGCCAGGTCACGATCTCGCGGTCCGTGAGTTCGAGCCCCGCGTCAGGCTCTGGGCTGATGGCTCGGAGCCTGGAGCCTGTTTCCGATTCTGTGTCTCCCTCTCTCTCTGCCCCTCCCCCGTTCATGCTCTGTCTCTCTCTGTCCCAAAAATAAATAAACGTTGAAAAAAAAAATTTAAAAAGATCGTTACGTATTTATTTTAATAATAGCTCTAAGGACAAAAATGATCTTTTTTTCTTCTCCAGTTAGGACAAGAACTTATTTACTTATTTATGTTTTTTACTCTGACGGGCAAAGCATGGCATCATGGTACCCACCTTGCATTCCTTGGCTGGTGAGGGTAAACGTCTTTTCACGTGTCTTTTTAAAAATTGTTTTGATTTTAATTTTAAAAATTAATGGACTTTACTTTTTTTTAAAGTTTATTTATTTTGTGAGAGAGAGCGTGAATGGGGGAGAGCAGAGAGAGAGAGAGAGAGAGAGAGAGAGAGAGAGAGAGAGAGAATCCCAAGCAGGCTCCACGCTGTCCGCACAGAGCGCAGCATGGGCTCAATCTCGTGAATCGTGAGATCAGGACCTGAGTCAAAATCAAGAGTTGGATGCTTAACTGGCTGAGCCCCCGAGGCGCCCCCAGACTTTGCTTCTTTAGAGCAGTTTTGGGTTTTTAGAAGAACGAGGGGAAAGTACAGAGGGCCCTGAAGAGTGCGCACCCTTAGCCCCCATCCACTTCTGCCTGTGTTTGCCGTCTTGCATGCATGTGGCTGTTGTTACAGCCGATCGGCCAGTATTAATCCGTTATTATTAACTGAAGCTCACGGTTTCCATTGGGCTCCCTCCTGGCGTTGCACATTCGGTGGGTTTGCACACATGTGTAGTGATGACGCATCCACTTGCAGTGTTAAACAGAAGCGTTTCACTGCCCTAAACATCCTCTGTGCTCCACCAGGCCGTCCCTCCTTCCTCCCCACCAGGCCCCAGCAGCCACTGGTCTTTTTACTGTCTCCAGAGTCTTGTCCTTTCCAGAACGTCTCACGGGGTCATACAGGCTGTAGCCTTTTCAGGCTGGCTGCTTGCATTCAGTAACCTACATTTACGGTTCCTCCGTGTCTCTTCGTGGCTTGGTCGCGTTTCTTTTTAGCGGTGGTTAACATTCCATCGTCAGATGGGGCACAGTTTCCATTTGCCTACTAAAGGACAGCTTGGCTGGTGTTAGCAGTCAGAATTAGAGTCACTAGAAACATTCACGGGCAGGTTTTTGTATGAGCGTCAAGTCGTGGCTTACAGGGTGAGGATCTAGTCTCCCCAAAGGCATTTTTTTTTTTTTACCCTCTAAAAGTTGATACACATAACATACAGTTTATTCTTTTAACCATTCCTAAGTGTGCAGTTCAAAGGCACCGAGTACATTCACATTGTTGAACATACGGTCCCCCTTTTAAAGCAACCGTATTCCAGGGGCACCTGGTGGCTCAGTCAGAAGAGCATGTCATGTAACTCTTGATCTTGGAGCTGAGTTGGGTGTGGAGATTACTGAAATAAACTTAAAAAAAAGACAAACTTAAAACAACAACAAAGCAACCGTATTCCAGCAAACCCCAGTTATCCAGGGGTGGGGAGGAGGTCAGGGTCTGAGGGGTCCCCACACGGCACAACGACTGGCACCCGGGGGCTTGGGAAACTCGCAGCTCAAACAGTAGACCCAGCCCCGCATTCTTCCCCAGAAGTTCAGCATTTGGGGTAATACATTTGGGGTACATTTCTGTGTGGTCTTCTCTGTCAGCGTCCCAACGTGAAGTTTTAGAACCTGTTGGTGGCATTTCCGTGCTCTTTCTTTGCCCAGGTCCCTGGATGGGTTGTCTTTGGAAAAGGGGGCTTTGGAAAATAGTCCCTTCTTTCCTGCAAATTTCTCCCTCCTCTCCGTTCACCTCCCTGTAAAGCTGCACACTCACAGCAATATTACTGGCCCGGGGGGCTCGGAGGAGGTGGGGGGCCGTGCACGTGGCAGAATGGAGGAGGCGAGGGGTCCTTCACACTCTCCACGTGGTGGACCCTGAGGATGGCAAGGAGGCGAGCCCCTGGCCGCGAGTCTTGCCAACCGGCTGGTCTTCCCAGAGCCTTCCCAACCTTGTGCCTCAATTTCCCCATTAGTCCAGCGGGAATCGTATGACCTGCTACCACCTCGGTCCGGAGTGAGAAAAATTAGTAGTGGCCCTTTGAGGTCTCCCTGGAGGAGGGTGTCAGTTGGCTCATTATCTTGCCGGCCGGGATCAGCTGCTCCTAAAGGCGTCCATTTTGCTGTGATCACAGAACAGGCTGCGGAGAGAGCCAGATAATCGTCGTGGCAGGTGTATCAGAAACGGAGCACTCTTTTTCTGGGGTTTCTGTTTTGAAGCCCGGCATCTCCCCACCGAGGCCGCTTTTCTCTTTCCGCCGAGGGAGGGCCGATGTCAGGGGCCATGCTCAAGGTGATGCTCAGCCCTCAGCTCCCCAGGCAGGCCCCCCGGGACGCAACCCGAGTTTTCCTGGTCCCTCCGGGGCCCGTCTCAGGCTCTGGTACTCACCCTGGGGTGCGGGAACCCCGTGGGCCTCCTCCGTCTTGCCTGCCTGGACTCGCACAGTGGGTGCTTTGTGTTCCGTCCTGGGCTCTCCCCTGATGGCCTTAGAGGGTGGGGTCCAGGTCACCCCTCCGCCCAGCTCACCCTGAAGCCGACTCTGGGGGACCTCCTCCTCTCCCTCCCACTCCTCCTCCTTCCCATCTCTTCCCAACTTGGGGACCGTCAGAACTGAGGGTTGGGAAATGGATTTCCTTCTTAGGGTTTAAGCTCTGGAATCCAGAAGGCTTCACTCTGTTTCTGCTGCAGCAACTCCAGCATGAGCCCTGCCCGCCCATCTCCCCCTGCACTGGCCACGTAGGAGCCAGCCCACGGACGCTGTGGGCCTGCTGGCTTTCTGGGGCCCCAGAGCTGCTCAGTGTGTGCACTGGGCCAGTTGCACAGCCAACATCTCGTTGCTCCCGGGAAGACCTTCCATGCACGAGCGGCCTTCTCGCCCTGTGGGGCCGCCGAGGCGTGTGTTCTATGCGATCTCCCATCGTTGCCTCGTCGAGTCACGCTCTGGCCGCCCCATGACGCTTTATAGGCTCCTTCACCCTGTCTTTCTCTCTCCCCTGTGAGTGTTTCCTGGGGTCACCTCCCAAATAGAATCCTGGCAATGGCATCTTTTTGGGGGGGAACCCAACATGACACAGCATCTCTTCTCAGAAGCAGGGAATGGGGCCTGCTGACCGATGAGGGAAGAGACTCACTAGTTGATAGTTCAAACTGTCGAGGCGGATCTTTGGAAACCCGGATGAGTGGGCCCTTCCCCCACGCCTGGCACCGCGCCCAGCGTTCTCACAGACAGCATTTCGGACGGTCCTCCCTGTAGCTCTGCCCGAGTGGCCTCTTCTCAGTGCCGAGGGGTCTGGGTCTCGGGGCTGATCTGCCCGCCAGCCGAGGAAGCAGGGACCGACACTCAGCTCCCATGGTTCCCAGGGGGAGCACCTCGGAATTCCTCAGCTAGCAGAAAGTCTGCGGCACCTCGAGGTCAGCCATTGTCTCCCGTCGGCATCAGCACCAAGGAATTCCAGGACCCCGTTCCGATCTCTACAGACTCTTGTCTTTGAACCTTTCCCGAAAAAATTACATCGCGCCAGATGCTTTGCGACAGGGGAGACGGTGGCACGAGAGCCATTCGAGGGGCAGCGACCTGGGGGGCGGGTTTCACGTTACAAAGGAGTCTGTCTGACGGCGTTGGCCGATTCCTGTGGTGTGAACACCCCCAGCACAGCCAGTCCCAAGCTATGAATGTGATGGGTGGGAAGTGACGGCAGCGTGGAGTGCCACACCGTTGTGTGGCATGCCCACGATGCCGACGCAGTGAGAATGACCCCGAGGGCACCGAGAATGGTAAGATGGAATCAAATAATTGGCAAGTGACGAGCTTCAAGTATTTAGTACCTTTTTTAGGGAGGTAAAATTCACGTAGCCCCACACTCCCCATCTTCACTATTTATTTATTTATTTATTTATTTATTTATTTATTTATTTATTTTTGAATATGAAATTTATTGTCAGGTTGGTTTCCATACAACACCCAGTGCTCATCCCAACCATTTTCACTATTTTACTTTATTATTATTTTTTTTTAATGTTTGTTTATTTTTGAGAGAGAAAGAGAGAGAGAGACAGAGCGTGAGCAGGGGAGGGTCAGAGAAAGAGGGAGACACAGAATCCGAAGCCGGCTCCAGGCTCCGAGCTGTCAGCACACAGCCCGACGCGGGGCTCAAACTCACAAACCGTGAGATCGTGACCTGAGCCGAAGTCGGACGCTGAACCGACTGAGCCCCCCAGGCGCCCCATTTTCACTATTTTAAAGTGGACATTTGGGCAGCATGAAGTACATCCACTGCCAGAACATTTTCATCCCTGCCAAGGAAGCCCTGAACCTGATCAAGCGGTCACCCCTCATTCTCTCTCTCCATCCCTGGCCATCATCGTAATCTGCTTTCCGTGTCTATGAATGTGCCCCATCCGGGTTTTTCACGCGAACGGAATTGTACGCTACGTGACCTCTCAGGTGTGGCTTCTTGCACGTGGCGTGTGTGTTCATGGCTCGTCCACGTTGCGGTGTGTTTCAGCACTGCCTTCCTTGCTGTGGCCGAAGGGGACCTCCTTGTCTGGGTGTGTCGCGTTTTGGTTACCTGTTCATCCATCAGTGGACATCTGGGCTGTTTCTGCCTTTTGGCTGTTTCGAAATGTGCTGCTGTAAACATTCACATACACATTTTTATTTGAGCTCCTCTCTTTAGTTCTTTGGGGGGTATTATGTGCCCAGAAGTGGGCTTGCTGGGTCATACGGTATTCCAAGTTTCACTTTTTGAGGAGCCTCCGAATTGTGGCTCGCCATCTTACATTCCCGTAAGCAGTGCTCGTGTGTCCTCACTTCCCGGCATCCTCACGGACACCTGTCATTTCCAGTTCTCTAGCCATGCCTAGCTGCTGTGAGGTCATGTCTCATCGGGGTTTTGATGTACGCTTTTTTTTTTTTCTAATGATTGGTAGTGTTTAGCATCCATGCACGTGCTTTTGGCTGTTAGTAAATCTTCCTTGGAGAAGTGGGTGTTCAAGTCCTTTGCTCGTTTTTCAGTTGACTTGGTAGTTCTTTTGTTATTGAGTTGTAAGGGTTCTTTATTCTGCATGGACCAGACGTATGATTTGCGAGTACGTTCTCCCATTCTGTGAGCTGTCTTTTCACTTTCTTGATAGTGTCCTTTGACGCTCAAAAGTTTAATTTTGGTAAAAAAACAATGTAAAAAGTTGGTATAAAATTATATTTTAAGAAAGTTCAGTATACAATTATATAAAATTGATTTAAAAAGGTTTTTTTTTTTAAAATCACTCATGCTTTTGGTGTCATATCTAAGAATCCACTGCCGGATCAAAGGTCATGAAGATTTACTCCTGTGTTTTCCTCTGAGAGTTTTGTAGTTTCAGTTATTACATGTAGGTCTTTGATCGATTTTCAGTTGACGTGAGATAGGGAGTTCTACTTCATTCTTCTACATGTGACCATCCAGTAGTATATCTTTGTTTTTAACATAGCTTATTGTAAGTTTATGTAATTTAACTGTTAATAATGGCCGTGTTTAACAACCGGCTTACACAATTCCTGAAAATCAGCTCTCAGGAGGCAGTGTGAGCTGATATGAGCCAATACGAAATGGTTTCAGCCACTATTTCCACCTTACCTGCTTGCTGCAAAAGGCAGGAGTTTGTATTTGTTTTTCTTAAGGAGCCCAGCTGGGGGATGACCACAGTGTGCTTACAGAGCTCCTGGGGAGTGTCTGGGCAAGGAGCATCTGAAGACCCCTGCTCCTGTAGCCATGGGCTCGTCCACCCTCCTGCCGTTGAATCTGGCTTTCCCCCTCCCCTGGTTCAAAGAACGTGGCTGGGTCTCTCTGCCTGTCTTGCCTCCACATTTGCCCAGCTCTTCCCTCTGGCTCAGAGGGAACTGATTATGTCCCAGCTGGTGTGGAGGGCTTTTGGAAGCCCCCCCTGTGAGCAGAGACCCAAGCCTGATCCTGAGGTTGAGAAAGTGCCCCTTATCCTGGTTGGGTAACCGGATAAAATACTGGATGCTCAGCGACGTTTGGATTTCAGGTAGATAACCCATAATTTTTAGTATAAGCGTGACCCGTGCGAGATTGGGGTAGACTTCTACTAAAGAATTATGCATTGTTTCTCTGAAATTCATTTAGTTGGGATCTTGTGTTTTCATTTGCTGAATCTGTTAGGCTCTCCCTCAGGTCAGCGTTCTAACCTTCTGCCCCCTCTTCCAACAGCAGGGACTCAGAACCCCAGGGTGAAAAGGGTCCGAGGGCAGTGCCGATTCTCTGCCCGTTTTACAGGTCTGGAAACTGAGTCCCAGCGTGAACTTTTCTTTCTCATGAAGTCAGCGCATTTTCTGAGTGTCCCCTCTGCACAGGGCCCTGTGCTGGGTGACAAGACTGCCGTGGGCCTGGGTAGGGGGCGGGAGTCAAGAGTTCCCTTTCGGCATGTGAAATAGACAGGATGCAGACAGACCTAGGTCCGGATCCTGCTGTGCCATGTGTCAGCTGCCTGTGAAGTCGCTTCCGCTCTTGGAGCCTCTGTCTCCCCTTTCCTGACGTGGGGATGACGGTGCTTCCCTTGGGGGATTGTTCCCGGGCTTCAGTGGGGCGACGGCATGCCTGGTGGGGGCAGGGAAGAGTTTACTGCACGATCAGAGGAGAGAGGGACCGTGGTAAAGTTTGGTTGTTGCCCACAGGTCGCCAGGCATCCTGGGCCACCCGGATGATGCAGGATGGAGGTGCCAGAACTCACTCGCCCTGCCTCGCCTGCCCGGGACCAGCCGGCTCCTGCCCCTGGACGCCCAGGAGCCTCAGGTGGGCAGGTCTCGCCTCACCTGACCCTGGGCCCCGTCATTCTGTCACCGGAGCAGGGTCTGGCCCCCGCCGTGTTCCTGAAGGCCCTGCCCATCCCGCTGTACCACACGGGGCCCCCGGGGGGCCTCCAGCCACGAGCCCCCCTGGTGACGGGCAGCCTGGATGGGGGCGGCGGACCCTTTATCCTCAGCCCCCTGCCGCAGCCCGAAGGCCCCGGCCCCGCCCAGGCGGGGAAGCCGGCAGCCCCGACCCTCACCGTGAACATCGTGGGCACGCTGCCCGTCCTGTCGCCGGGCCTGGGGCCCACGCTGGGCAGCCCGGGGAAGGTACGGAACGCCGGCAAGTACCTCTGCCCACACTGTGGCCGCGACTGCCTGAAGCCCAGCGTTCTGGAGAAGCACATCCGGTCCCACACGGGCGAGAGGCCCTTCCCGTGTGCCACCTGCGGCATCGCCTTTAAGACCCAGAGCAACCTGTACAAGCACAGGCGCACCCAGACGCACCTCAACCACTCCCGGCTGTCTTCGGAGTCTGAGGGAGGGGGCGGCAGCCTCCCGGAGGAGGGGGACGGGGCCGGAGAGAGCTCCAGGGCAGCGGGCGCAGGGGACGGCTGGAGCCAGAGCCGATCCGGGAGGCCCCTCTCTCCAGGCGCCCAGGGTGCCGGGCGCTGCCCGGTGCCAGCCACGCACCCGTCTTCTGTCACTAAGACCCCGGGTCTGAAGTTGGAAGCCGTTCCCCGTCCGGGGTCCGCACCAGCCGACAGAGAGACCCCCGTGGACTCTGCCCACGCGGCCTCCCCCGCGCGCACCCTGGCCGGCGGCGCCCAGCCGAGGCGGAAGTCGCCAGAGCAGCCGTCCCCGACCGCCGGCCCGCCGTGCGCCCCGCGGCAGCAGGCGGCGCCGTCCTCGGAGAAAGCCCGGGACGTCAGGGCCTCGGCGGGCCGGCTGAGGAAGTGTGAGAGCACGGACTCGGGCTACCTGTCCCGCTCGGACAGCGCGGAGCAGCCGCCGGCCCCCGGCAGCCCCCTGCGTGGCCTGTCGGAGGGGGGGGCGGCCCCGGGCCCGCGGCTGGAGCGGCAGCTGGAACAGCGCATCGCCTGGCTCATCTCTCACAACCAGGCCGTGGTGGACGACTCCCAGCTGGACAACGTGCGGCCCCGTAAGACGGTCCTGTGCAAGCAGGGCAGCATCGACCTGCCCATGCCCTACACCTACAAGGACTCCTTCCACTTCGACATCCGGGCGCTGCCCTCCGGCCGGAGGAAGCCCGCCGCCCTGGGCCCGGCCCGCTCTACCTTCACACCCCCCGACGAGGCGCGCCCGGTCTTCTTCCACTCCGTCCCCACCCAGCTCTCCTCCACCGTGGCGTGCGTGCCCATCACCAGGAGCAACTCGCTGCCCTTCGTCGAGGGCACGGGAACGTGGCAGGAGCCGCCGGACCCGCGGGACGCCGGTGCCCGGAGGCAGAAGCCTCTGAGCCCCAGGCCCGCCCCTGCCCGGCCGGCGGACGTCCCCGGCGGTCACCCCCGGGCCCTGGTCAGACAGGCGGCCGTGGAGGACCCGCCGTGTCCCCTCACCGGAGACGGCCCGGCCCCCACAGAGGACCTGGATGGAAGCAGAGCGGCTGCGGGGGAGGGGGCGGCCAGCAGGGGCGGAGCAGCCGGGAAGAAGTGCGGCCAGAGGCCGCTGAAGATGTTCTCCCAGGACAAGTGGCAGGTGTATGGGAAAGAGACATTCAAGAGAATCTACCAGAAAATGAAAACCAGCTACCACGGAGGCAAGAAGGCACGGGAGGGGACGGTGGGGAGTGGGACAGAGCTAGGCCGTCCTCTCCAGGAAGAGGTAGCAGGGGACGAGGGCACCGCCCCATCGCAGGGCGGGCGGACCCCTGTCCGTGGAGATGTGTCTGTGGGGACCCAGCCGGGGCCTTGGGGACGTCCGCTGGCCCAGGAGGGCTTGCCGGTGATGGATCCAGCCACGGAGGGGGAGACGGCGGCCAGAGCAGGAGGCAGGGACCAGCCCAGGGTGAACGGGGCCACCTTACCCTCCACCCTCAGCTGCAGAGAACCCCCCTGTTCGGGCAGCAAGAGCCCTCTGCTTCCTCCAAATGGGAGGCTGGAGCTGGGGACTCAGCGGCCCGTAGCACCTGGTCCCCTCAAGGGAGGTACCCTAGAGGCTCCCGTGCCGGTTTCGGCAGACCCTAACCTGGAAGGAGGCACCCGTGGTGGGGGCGGCAAGGAGACCTGCCAGCAGGCCCCAGCGGTGTCGAGGCAACCCAGCGGGGGCACCGGGGAGCCCCAGCCTTCAGAGGACAAGCTCCCATCGGAGAGAAAGAAGCTGAAGGTCGAGAAGCTGAGCTGCCAGGAGCCGCCAGAGCCCGTGGGAGCAGAAGGAGAGACCCCGAGTGGCCCCGCGCAGGCCACCTCCCCGCCATCTCAGAACCAGGACGGGGATCCCGGGGACAAGCTGGGAGAGCCGCGCGGGGGTGCTGATGGCGTGGCGGGGGGCAGGGCTGGGGAGCCAGCAAAGCCGTCGGAAGTTTGTGGCGTCTCCTCTGCTGTTCCATCTGTGGCCCTGAGGCAGGTCCTGCAGGACCCGTGTCCTGCAGCTGTGTCCCCTGGACGTCACCCCCAGCTGGCCACGCAGCCCCAGGCCCCCGGCGTCCTCACTGCCCCGGCAGACACTGCCTTTCCCCCCAAGTACCTGCTCAGGCTGCCTCAGGGTGAGGCCTGCCCCCCACCTCCCACCGCCCAGGGTCCCAGACGAGGCCAGGACCCTCTCTGCAGGAGAAGGTGGCCGGAGGAACAGCCCTCCGTTGTTGGGCCAGGGCTGGGGACCCGCCTGCCGCCCTGCCCAGCCACAGGCTTGGCCTCCGGTGGAGCAGACATCTTCGAGGAGGATCCCGGCTGGTCCGGGCACTGGGGCAGGAGAAAGGGGGTGCAGGGAGAGGAGAAGCCAGACTTGGATGCCGACACCCCAGCAGCAGGGCCGTCCCCTGGCTCATCCTCCGGTGCCTCCAGGGAGACGACCTCCTTCCTGCCCACCCCAGCGTGTGCCACCCAGAAGAGTGGGACCCCTGAGCCCCGACACCTCTGTGTGGGTAGCACTTCAGTGGGGGCCAGGCCCTCTGGGAGTGTCCTGAGTCCCTGTGCCCTCGGCAGGGAGTTGGGCGGACCTCCCGAGAATGCCCCGGAAAACCCCCCCTCAGGGCCTCTGGCCGGGCTCAGTTCCTGCTGCTGCTTCCTCACGGCCCCCGCGTCCCCGGGCTGGCCCCAGCTGGCCTCGTGTACCCACTCAGAAACCCTGCGGAGCACCAGGGCCCAGGGCCCCTTCCCATCCTTGAGGGCTGAGCCCCGCCTCACGTGGTGTTGCCTGAGCCGAAGCCTGCCTCTGCCCACAGAGCAGAAGGAAACGACCGCCTCTGTCTACTTGGCTCTGCACTTCCTCGGTGGCAGCACCCGGGACGAGGGTCCAGATGCCCCGCCCCTGAGCAGGGCGGCGGTGGGAGGACGGACGAGGACGGCCCTGGGAGAAGGAGGGCAGGTGCGGACAGCAAAGGTAACACCCCCCCCCCACCCCCTTGCCCAGGGCCCTGGGGCTGGGGGAGCGTGCTTGGCAGGCGGCACTTGTAGTGAAGGAGAGGGAGCGGGAAGCCGGCCTCGTAACACCTGCCGTCTGCTCCCAGAGGAGGCTGAGCTGTCACATACGGGGCAAGATAGGACAAGGGCTGAACGTGCAACACAAAAGAAAACAGACTCATGCAAACAGAAATGTCAAGGGAAAGAATTACTGCACCCAGGACCCTGGATGAGATACTTTTCATCACTAGACCTTAAATTTTACTCTGAGCTTCCTGGTAACAGCAGCAAAAAGTGAAATGAAACCCTGCCGAGGAGAGAGTTCTCTGGGTAACCTAAGATTATAAACCAGAAACTCTTACCGAGAGATAGATTCCAGGTGAAACCCCATCTCTTAAAAGGAGAGAGTTGTTGGGGTGCCTGGCTGGTTCAGGCGGTAGAGCATGTGACTCTCGATCTTGGGGCTGTGAGTTTAAGCCCCACATTGGATGTAGAGATTACTTAAAAAAAAAAAAAAAAGAGTTACCGTACTGGGGACTGAGGAAACAATTACTACGATCGGATTCAACTTGCGTCTGAGTTTCCTGGGAGCAGTGGCTAAAAGGGAAGGGGGCTGAGTGCTGCAGAGTGTCCACCTGTTAACCTAAGTGGTAGGTGTGTGGCCTCAACTTAAGAGCGCGTCCACATGTCTGGGTTATGTCCTGCTCTGAGATATCTTGGGCCAGGGCAGCCGGAGAGTATCCCGGAGCCTCGGCTCTGGTGTAGCCGTGCCGAACAGTGCCTGGACTCCAGAGCCCCCGCCACAGGGCTCTTGATCCCGAGAATGGCGATTAACAAAGAATGTGCTGGGTCCAAGACCCAGTTTGGCCTGCCTGCCTCCGCCGGGCAATTAGGCACGGGATGCAGGGGCTCCTAGAGAGATGGATGGAGTTGGGGGTGGGGGCAGGGCTGGCCACGGTGTCGCCTGCGCCCCCAGTTAGCACTGTAGGGCTCTCAGCAGTATGATGCCAACGTGCCGGGTATTTTCAGCTCTTCTGCCCAGTGGCCTCAGGGATGGTGTCCCAGGAGCGGGTGTCTGAGCCTGAGTGGAAGAAAGGACCGCCTTGGAGGAAGGCAAAGCTGTTTCGGGGGAGTGGCAAACAGAAGAGGCTGAGCGTCCGCGCCAGAAGGTAGGGTGTGTGACCCACTGTCCGTCTCACACGTGCCCAGCGTATCTGGAGCTACAAGGGGCGGTTCCACTGACTCCCGGGAGGACCTTCGCGGGGTTCCAGAGCTGTCCGTGTGCTCCAGAGGAAGGGCTTGTGTGTGGGAGTGAGGGTCTGGAGGTCCGTGGGTAAAGGAATCAGTTGGTTCTCCATCAGCCCATCTGCACAGCCCCCCTACCCCCGATCGGATCGTGTGTTTCTTTGGAGGGCCAAACACTCCAAGGCCAGGAGTCCAATAAATATTTGAAATAACTGAGTTGAAAACACATCCACTGGCTTAAGTCCTGAGGAGAGAGTGTATTAATTATTTATAGCTTTTATTGCTTTTTTTATTTATGCAAGCGTTGCGTGTCCTTTGCAGAAAAATTGGGAAATACAGACGAGCAAAGAGGAGATGATAAAGCATCCTAGTCCTCGTGCTCGGGGTAATGCCACTAGTGCGTGGGGCGCTCCCTTCCAGACTTTTCCCTGTGGTGTGTGTGCACACACAGCATCTCCTGACAGCAAATGGGACGCACAGGTTTTTTACTAATACAGTCTTTCATCACACCGTTCTTTGATGGTCTCGCCCCTTTGCTCCAAACCCTCTAACCACTGTGGGCAAGGGGGAAAGGCCCCTCTTTAGCCAGGCCCCAGCCCCTCCGTGCCACCCGAGAAGCTGTTGTCTGATTTTTCCCATGGCCTCCTGTCCCGCTCACGGTGACTTTGAGCCTCCTCCCCCTCTCCCATTCTCAAATTCACACTCCGAACCCAGGTCCCGGCTGCTTTCCCAAATCCCCCGCCACGTCTTGGCCCCCTATTCTCCCCTCCCTGGAAGGCTCCCACCTTCTGCCCCCATTGTCAGTATTTGACCCAAACCCGAGATACTCTTCAAGAGGCCGGGCAGGGTCCGAATTCTTCCCTGCAGCTCCTCAGAACCTCGGCGGCTGGAGAAGACACGTCCTCTGGACGTGCCTGGAGAGGGGGCCCCGGCTCAGCTGTCTGCCAGGCCCGCGTGTCCAGGGCTGACACGGCTGAGGGCTTGCTGTGCCCCGGGTGCCGTGTAATGACCCCGCCCCATTTTCCTCCCGAGGAGCCCGAGGCGCAGACAGATCAGGTGGCCAGATGTGGCCTCACGGACCCAGATGTGAATCAGCAAGTCTTCCCCCAGAGCCCGGTTGCTCCGCACTCCGCACCCTGCGGTGGGCCTGACACTCACCTGGAGTTTTCTGGGTTTTCTTGTGATGCTGAGTCACAGTCCTCCGGTCTGGGGCCTGAGCTGGCGCTTCCCACGGGCTCCCAGGTGATGCTAAGGGTGCCGGCCCAGGGAGCACTCTTGGAGGAGCCGTGCTAGTGTTGCCCCAAGCCACGTTTCAGCCCACCTGTTCGTTGCCAAACGAAAGAAGGATTGCTCTGTGTCACGGGGACATCCGGCCCTACCCCGCACCCCTGAACCGTGCAGAGTGGGGGAGGGATGGCTCCCTCGGGGAATATTTGGGTGCCCTTTTCAGACCGAATGAACGCTAGCCAGACCGAAGAGTAGCTGCCCGTGGATTCTGGGAGCACAGGGACACTGGCACGTGGCCTCGTCCCTCCAGCGGTATCTCCCACGTTGGACTGACCTGGAAGGAGCGCTAGGTTACACGGAGTGACAGCCGCCAAGCTGTTTCTGGGTGTCAGGTCACGGGCCCAGGAGTCGTGGGGAGAGGGCCGAGCGTGCGTGCCTGTTAGCCACTCCCGCCTCCCGGGACCCCACCCAGTGCAACAGCTCAGCACCGTGTACCTGCCGGGTGCCGGGTGCCGCAGGTGGAGGCCGTGCGGGAACCCTTCCCAGCGCGGCTGCTGGTGCCAGGCCCACGCCCTGGGAGGCCCGGAGAGGTGTGCCAGCACCTCCTGGGCCGCACATGGCCCGTGTGGGAATCTTGTGAGGCCTGACCGTATCTAAAAGTCTTGGCTCTTAGTAGCCAGATAAATACCAGGAGAGTTCACAGAAAAATCTGGATTTCCAGCCTGTCTTGAAACATCTGAAGCCCTGGGGACGCCAGGCCCTCCTTCTTGCATGGCAGCGGCTGGCGGGAGCTGAGAGTGACCGCCTCGTGGGCAGCGCCCGTGCTCCCCAGCTTGCTCAGGCCCCACCTCTCCCTGTCGTGTGACGTTCGAGTTTGTAAACCTTGGGCTTAACGTGCGGCCTGGTGGGGGGGGGGCAGAAGACCGCCTCCCCAGCCAGCGAGCTTCTCGGCAAGAGCCCGTGGGTGGCAAGGCGAGGGGGCATTGGCCCCAGTGTAGAACCAGGAGGGGTCTGAATTCAGACTGGGCAGCTCTGTCCCGGAGCCCCTGACTGGGTGAAGTGAGAATGGGGCCACTGAAATTTTTATGTCCATTGAGCATTTATTGGGCAACCGTGATTCATTTGTCGTTTGTGCCTTTTTTGGCTTACAGCTGTCCTGAGTTCATGTCAGCTTCGGGGCTTGGCACTTGCAGACCACCCCCCCCCCCACCTCCTCCTGCAGAGCTCACCTGTGGCTGTTCACATAGCTGGCTCCCCCTCCTCTCAGGCAAGACCTCGCTATCACAGTGGGACCTCCTCGACCTCTGTACTTCGGTGGTCCCCCCTCCCGTCATCTGGTTTCATTGCCTTCACAGCCTGTTGGCAGAATTCTTTTTTTTGAGGCATAGAATTCGTGGTAGCTTCCTGCTGCTTTTTTTTTTTTTTTAAAGTTTGTTTATTTGTCTGAGAGAAATACCGTGTGAGTTGGGGAGGGGCAGAGAGAGAGGGAGAGAGAGAATCCCAAGCAGGCTCCGCACTGTCGGCACAGAGCCCGATGCGGGGCTCGAACTCACAAACCGTGAGATCATGACCTGAGCTGAAACTAAGAGATGCTTAACTGGCTCAGCCACCCAGGTGCCCCTTGTGGTAGCTTGTTTCTTAAAGACCAGCAGTGGAGACAGAATGTGCCTCTGGTGCCTTGTCTCTGACTTCTAGAGCTTCGGAAGGGCTTGCCTGATTAGGTCAGGCCCACCCAGGATAATCTACCTTTTGATTAGAAACTTTAATTGCATCAGCAAATCCTCAGGAGAAGAGGATTACACAAAGGCGTGACCTACAGGATCACCCCAGGCTGTGTTTGCCAGGCCCAGCTTTCCCCGGCTCACCCAGCTAATGGAATTAGAGTTGCAACCAGTTGAGTTTTCTGACCCAGTGCCTTGCATCAGATCATTCATGATGAATGGTCCTCTTAGTGAAGGACACACATGTCTGGGGAGGTGTTCGGAGGGGAATATGATGCTGGCCTTCTAAGAAAGTTCCTTCTAAAGGCAGTTTCTTATGAAGCCACCGGTTCAATGGCACTTGGCCTGCAAAGGTTTGATAAAAGAGACGACCAATTCGTTT